>NC_071999.2:27559004-27864190 GCF_028885655.2 Pongo abelii
CAGGAGCTCAAGACCCAGACAGTGAGGCAGGCAGGCAGGGACCAAGTTTGGGCACAGCCAGGGAGGCAGGACAGGGCATGGTGGGGCCAATGGAATCATTACCCAAGACGGGGATTTTCAGGGAAACAGCTTAGATAAGGCCAGGCGTACAGTAGCTCCCGCCTGTAATCCCAGCATTTGGGGAGGCTGAGGTAGGAGGACTGCTTGAGCCTGGGAGTTCGAGACCAGCCTAGGCAACATAGTGAGACCCCATATCTACAAAAACTTTAAAAAAGGAGTTTGTGTTCCTGTAGTAGCATACTTGGGAGGTTGAGGTGGCAGTATCATTTGAGCCCGGGAGTTCAAGGCTAAAGTGAGATGATTGAGCCATTGCACTCCAGCCTGAGCGGCAGAGAGATATGCTGTCTCAAAGGAAATACAAATTAAAAATCCAGCTGGGCTTGCTGGCGTGTGCCTACAGTCTCAGCTACTTGGGACACTGAGGCGGGAGGATCGCTTGAGCCCAGGAGTTCAAGGCTGCCGTGAGCTATGATTGTGCCACTGCACTCCAGCCTGGGAGGCAAAGAAAGACCCTGTCCATTAAAAAAAAAAAAAAAGAAAAAAAGCTTAGATAAGAGGGTGCTGTGCCTCCCCGGGGGTCTTCAGTCACCCATGGTCCTGGCAAGAGAGGAGGCCCAGGAGAGAGCTTCACCCGCCTGCTGTCCTGCCCATGTGACATCCGCAGGTGCTGCCATCGCCACGACTGTTGTTACACTCGAGCTGAGGAGGCCGGCTGCAGCCCCAAGACAGAGCACTACTCCTGGCAGTGTGTCAATCAGAGCGTCCTGTGCGGTGAGTCCCCAGCACCACCATGCCACACACCCCGAGTATCCCCTGGGCATCCTGGCATAGCCAGATGATTTCTGTGCCCCTGTTGCAATAACCACTGCTTCCAACTCTCTATAGACCACCCCTTGGGTATATCTAATGTAAGTGACATTTATTTTATTTATTTTTTGAGTCAGAGTCTCGCTCTGTCACCCAGGTTAGAGTGTGGTGGTGTGATCTTGGCTCACTACAACCTCTGCCTCCTGGGTTCAAGCGATTCTCATGCCTCAGCCTCCCAAGTGGCTGGGACTACAGGCATGCACCACCATGCCCAGATAATTTTTGTGTTTTTTTCAGTAGAGGTGGGGTTTCACCAAGTTGGCCAGGCTGATCTCAAACTCCCCACCTCAAGTGCTCTGCCCGCCTCGGCCTCCCAAAGTGCTGGGATTACAGGCATGAGGCATGGTGTCCGGCCCTAATGTGAGTGATCTTTAACACTGAGCACTTGAAAAAGAAAACCCTAAAGAAACCTAATTCTTTGATGTCTGGATGACAAGGAAGAAGACAGAAATGGCATCAGATAATAAACAATGTAAATGTTTATCAGAAAGGGGCTGGGGGTGGGGACCAGAAGGAGGATCGCTTGAGGCCAGGAGTGCATCTCTACAAAGAAGTTAAAGGATTTTTTAACATTGGCCAGGCGTGGTGGCACACATCTGTGATCTCAGCTACTTGGGAGGCTGAGATGGGAGGATCGCTTGAAGCCCAGGAGGTTGAGGCTGCAGTGAGCTGTGATCGAGCCACAGCACTCCAGCCTGTGTAACAGGGCAAAACCAGTCTCAAAAAAAAAAAAAAAAAAAAAAAAATTTTACCTAACCAACCACTTCTAAAGATATTAAAAAAAAACCCTGCAATTAAAAACCTCAGGTCCCTCAGGGCAATCTTACCAGATTTTGAAACAAAGCAATAACATAAGGACTGTAGTGTTTTATGTTCATATTATTTATTGTTTGTTTGTTTGTTTTTGGAGTGTGGGTTTTTTTGTTTGTTTTTTGATATTTTTGTTTGTTTTTTTTTGAGACAGAGTTTTACTCCTATTGCCCAGGCTGGAGTGCAATGGCGTGTTCTTGGCTTACTGCAACCTCCGCCTCGGGTTCAAGTGATTCTCCTGTCTCAGCCTCCTGAGTAGCTGAGATTACAGGTGCCCGCCACTACACCTGGCTAATATTTTTGTATTTTTAGTAGAGATGAGGTTTCGCCATGTTGGCCAGGCTGGTCTTGTACTCCTGACCTCAAGCAATCCACCTGCCTCAGCCTCTCAAAGTGCTGGAATTACAGGCGTGAGCCACTGCATCTGGCCGTGGTATTTATTTTTAAGATTCCATTTTGGGCCGGGTGCTGTGGCTCACACCTACAGTTCCAGCACTTTGGGAGGCCAAGGCAGATGGATCACTTGAGGCCAGGAGTTTGAGAGCAGCCTCAATGGTGAAACCCCACCTCTACTAAAAATACAAAATTACCCTGGTATGTTGGTGCATGCTTGTAATCCCAGTTACTCGAGAGTCTGATGCAGGAGAATCACTTGAATCCAAGAGGCACAGGTTGCAGTGAGCCGAGATCGCACCACTGTACTCCAGCCTGGGCAACAGAGTGAGACTCTATCTCAAACAATAACAAAAAGAAATAGATTCCATTCTGATGTATGGCATTTTCCATTTATAGTTTCCCTTCAAATAAATAAGAAAGCTAAAACAATGAAAAAACTAGGAAGTGAGTAATGGTACAGGGAGAATGTAGATAAGGCTTGAGTTTCGGCAGCGAGACTCAAAAGTTATCTGAAGAGCTAGTTGTGATCCAGACCACTAGTTCCATCCCTTTTTTTCTATTTTCTGTTACTTGAAAATAGACATAACAGGCTCGGTGCTGTGGCTCACTCCTGTAATCTCAAGACGGACAGACGGCTTGAGCCTAGGAATTCAAGACCAGCCTGGGCAACATGGTGAAACCCTATCTCTACAAATAATACGAAAACTAGCACGGTGTGGTGGTTTGCACCTGCAGTCTCAGCTACTTGGAAGGCTGAGGTAGGAGGATCACCTGAGCCCAGGGAGGCTGAGGCTGTAGTGAGCCAAGATTGCACCACTGCACTTCAGCCTGGGCAACAGAGTGAGATCCCGTCTCAAAAAAAAAAAAAAAAGAGTAAAGAAGAAAAGAGGCTGGGCGCGGTGGCTCACACCAGTAATCCCAACACTTTGGGAGGCTGAGGTGGGTGGATCACGAGGTCAGGAGTTCCAGACCAGCCTGGCCAACATGGTGAAACCATGTCTCTACTAAAATATAGGTGGGTGCTTTTAATCCCAGCTACTCAGAAGGCTGAGGCAGGAGAATTGCTTGAATCCAGGAGGTGGAGGTTGCAGTGAGCCGAGACTGCACCAATGCACTCCAGCCTGGGCGACAGAGTGGGACTCTGTCTCAAAAACAACAACAACAACAAAAAAGAAAATAGACATAACATAAAATTAACTATGTTAAAGTGTATAATTCAGTGATACTTAGTATATTCACGATGTCATCCAACCACCACCTAAACATTTTCATCACTCCGCCTCGAAAAATCCCTTTCCCCTTAAGCAATCTGTTCCCATTCCTCCCTACCACCAACACCTGGTAAACTTACCAGGTTACCAGTTTTCTATCTCTGGATTTACCCTGTCTAGATATTTCATATAAATAGAATCATACACTATGTTTCTGGCTTCTTCACTTAGTATAATGTTTTTGAGGTTTGCTCATTTTCTTTCGTTCTTTATTTTTGACATGAAATCTCGCTCTGTCACCCAGGCTGGAGTGCAGTGGTGCCATCTCGGCTTACTGCAACCTCCGCCTCCCGGGTTCAAGCGATTCTCCTGCCTCAGCCTCCTGAGTAGCTGGGATTACAGATGTGCACCACCATGCCTGGGTAATTTTGGTATTTTTAGCAGAGATGGAGTTTTACCACGTTGGCCAGGCTGGTCTTGAACTCCTGACCTCAAGTGTTCTGCCTGCCTCAGCCTCCCAAAGTGCTGCAATTACAGGCGTGAGCCACCACACCCATCCTGTTCATGTTGTATTAATAGCATGTGTCAGTACGTCATTCCTTTTATGGCTGAATAACATCTGCTGCATGGATAGATCACATTTCATTTATCCATTCATTCAATGATGGGCATTTGGGTTGTTTCCACCTTTTGGCTTATGTGAATAGTGCTGCTATGAACATTCATGAACAAATACTTATTTGAGTACCTGGTTTCAATATTTTGGAGTATATACCTAGGAGTGGAATTGCTGGGTCATACGGTAATCCTGATTTACTTCTCTTGTTGAGACAGGGTCTCGCTCTGTCACCCAGGCTGGAGTACAGTGGCATGATCATGGCTCACTGCAGCCTCAAACTCCTGGGCTCAAACTATCCTCTTGGCTCACCCTCCTGAGTAGCTGGGACTATAGGTGTGTGGCACGATGCTGGGGTAATTTTTTTGAGACAAAGTCTCACTTTGTCACCCAGGCTGGAGTGCAGTGGCACGATCACGGCTCACTACAACCTCTGCCTCCCAGGTTTTAGCGAATCTCCTGCCTCAGCCTCCTGAGTAGCTGGGATTACAGGTGCCCGCTACCACGCCCAGCTAATTTTTGTATTTTTAGTAGAGACTGGGTTTCAACCGGTTGGTCAGGCTGGTCTCAAATTCCTGACCTCAAGCAATCCACCCGCCATGGCCTCCCAAAGTGCTGGAATTACAGGCATAAGCCACTGTGCCTGGCCAAGTGCCCAGCTAATTTTTAGCCTTTTTTTTTTTTTTTTTTTTTTTTGAGATGGAGTCTCACTCTTTTCGTCCAGTCTGGAGTGCAATGGCGTGATCTCAGCTCACTTCAGCCTCCGCCTCCTGAATTCAAGCGATTCTCCTGTCTCAGGCATGCGCCACCATGCCCGGCTAATTTTTATATATTTTTTAGTAGAGATGGGGTTTCACCATGTTGGCCAGGCTGGTCTCAAACTGCTGACCTCATGATCCATCTGCCTTGGCCTCCCAAAGTGCTGGGATTACAGGTGTGAGCCACCACGCCTGGCCATTTTTAAACTTTTTGTAGAGATAAGGTCTCCCTATGTTGCCCAGGCTGGTCTCAAAATCTTAGCTTCAAGCAATCCTTCTGCCTCTCTGCCTCTGAAAGTGCTGGGATTACAGGCATGAATCACCATGCCCAGTTAAGAGTTCTTTATATGTTGTGGATACTGACTCTTACCAGATATGTGATTTGCAAATATTTTCTCCCATTATGTAAGTTGTCTTTTCTCTTCCTTGATAGTTTCTTTGCACAAAAGTGTTTAAGTTTGATGAAGTTCAATTAATCTGTTGTCTTTTGTTGCTCATGTTTTTGGTGTCCTTAGAATCCACTGCCAAATCCAAAGTTATAAATATTTACCCTTAAGTTTTCTTCTAATAGGTTTATCATATTTAACTCTAATATTTAGGTCATTGATCCATTTTGAGTTAATTTTTGTCTACAGAGTGAGGTAGGGGGTTGAACTTTATTGTTTTGCATGTTGTTATCCAGTTATCTCAGCCCTCTTGGTTGAAGAGACTCTTCCCCATTGAATCATCCTGCTACCTTTGCTGAAAATCACAGCCAGGAGTGGTGGCTCACACCTGTAATCCTAGCATTTTGGGAGGCTGAGGCAGAGGGATTGCCTGAACTCAGGAGTTCGAGACTAGCCGGGGCAGCATGGTGAAACCCCATCTCTACAAAATACAAAAAAAAATTAGCCGGGTGTGGCAGCATGCACCTGTAGTCCCAGCTACTCGGGAGGCTGAGGCAGGAGAATTGCTTGAACCTGGGAGGTGGAGATTGCAGTGAGCAGAGATTGCACCACTGCACTCCAGCCTGTGCAACAGAGCAAGACTCCATCTCAAAAAAAAAAAAAAAAAGAAAGAAAGAAAGAAAAAGAAAATCACTTGGCTCTAGATGGAGGAGGGTTTCATCACTTTGAGCTAATAACTTGACTTCTCTTAACCTCAGCTTCCTTACCTGTAAGATAGGTGTTGTGAAGATGAGAAAAGGTTTGTAAGATGAGAAACAGATTTTGTTTTTGTTTTCAGATGGAGTCTTGCTCTGTCACCCAGGCTGAAGTGCAGTGGCGCGATCTCTGCCCACTGCAAACTCTGCCTCCTGGGTTCGAGTGATTATCTTGCCTCAGCCTCCCGAGTAGCTGGGATTACAGGCCCCTGCCACCACACCCAGTTGATTTTGGTATTTTTAGTAGAGGTGGGGTTTCACCATGTTAGCCTGGCTGGTCTCAAACTCTTAACCTCAGGTGATCTGCCCACCTCAGCCTCCCAAAGTGCTGGGATTACAGGCATGAGCCACCGTGTCCAGCTGAGAAACAGATTGGATGGGAATTTTTCTTCAATCTCTTCCTCCCATCCTTATCTGAACTTCTCTCTGACCCCTGCTAACTCCTAGAGAGAATCAAAGATCTGTTCCAACTCTAAAACTCCAGGTTCTGCTGACTTGGTCTGCTCTGGTGGCAAAGAGGCTATTGTAAGCATTATTAGAAGTATGTTTTTATTTTTATTTATTTTTTGAGACAGAGTCTTACTCTGTAGCCCAGGCAGGAGTACAGTGGAATGATCTCAACTCATTGCAACCTCTGCCTCCCGGGTTCAAGTGATTCTCGTGCCTCAGTCTCCTGAGTAGCTGGGACTAGAGGTGCGCGCCACCATGCCCGGCTAATTTTTTTGTATTTTTAGTAGAGACAGGGTTTCACCATGTTAGCCAGGCTGGTCTTGAACTCCTGATCCATCCTCCTCGGTCTCCCAAAGTTTTGGGATTACAGGCATGAGCCACCGCGCCCGGCCTACTTGAAGTATGTTTTTTTAGATCTTCAGCTATATCTTCTTACTACGGATTAGAACTTGGCATAAGATCAAAGCTGAGTTAATATGATGATATAATCAATTTTTAGGCCTGAACATGCCCCAGGTATCATCTCATCCAACCCTCTCATTTAGAGTTGGGGAAAACTTGTAATTATGGGTTGAGCAATGTGGATTTTCTAAGCCAAATCAATTATTTGCAAACCTTATATTTTTGGAAATGGTACCTCAGGTATAGAAAACTATTAGCTTATGATCCCACCTTTTCCTCACTAACCTAAAATCTCAATTAAAATAAATCCTGTTGTTATGATTCTATTAATCTGAAATTCTATTAACTGTGACTCTAAAACTTTAACCATAGCAAGATAACAAAAAATAATCCCATATATGTATAGGATATTTTGACATTTACTGTTTTACATATTCCTTAATATAACCTTTATGAACTAGAAATGATTTTGTTTCCATTTTATAGATGAAGAAAATTAGGCCCAAAAAGGTTAAATGAATTGACAAAGGTCAAAGAGCAACCCAGTAAGTGACAGTACATCTTTAAGTGTTGCCAGATATTAATGTGCTGACTAAATACTAATACAGTTTTTAATAATAAAAGCATTTAGTTGTCTTATCAGGAGATGATTCATATTATTAAGTCATATAGCTTCCATTAGCCACACATTTTGATAATTCCATTCCTCAACCTTGGTAGTTTATAGAGAATATATTATAAGTCTTCTAAGTAATGTGGCTTAGCATATCAGGATTACGAGGACTTTAACACACGAAAAAGCCAATCCTAAGTGCCAATACTCTTTAAAACAGAAACATGGCTACCAAGAATTTAAGG
The DNA here is from genome assembly GCF_028885655.2 of Pongo abelii. Taxonomy (NCBI): domain Eukaryota; kingdom Metazoa; phylum Chordata; class Mammalia; order Primates; family Hominidae; genus Pongo; species Pongo abelii. The sequence continues at coordinate 27,566,574 of NC_071999.2, forward strand.
AAGAATCAACAACAACCCTTCGCAAACTATCCCAAACATTTACAGAGGAAGGAGCACTTCCAAACTCATTTTATGAGACAAGCATTATCTCATTCCTAAGTTAGATAAGGGTACTACAAAAAAAGAAAGAAAATTACAGACCACTATTTTTTTTTCCCATCTTACAATATATTCTGATCATCTTTCCAGGTAATCAAATATCCTGCAACATCATTTTAATGGTTGTTTGGCATCATTAGGGCATGAATTAATTGCCGGGCATATACACAGTGCCATTCATTTCATTAGAAAGAGAAGTGTCTCTATTTTTTTTTAAATTTTATTATTATTATACTTTAAGTTTTAGGGTACATGTGCACAATGTGCAGGCTAGTTACATATGTATACATGTGCCATGTTGGTGTGCTGCACCCATTAACTCATCATTTAGCATTAGATATATCTCCTAATGCTATCCCTCCCCACTCCCCCCACCCCACAACAGTCCCCAGAGTGTGATGTTCCCCTTCCTGTGTCCATGTGTTCTCATTGTTCAATTCCCATCTATGAGTGAGAACATGCAGTGTTTGGTTTTTTGTCCTTGCGATAGTTTGCTGAGAATGATGGTTTCCAGTTTCATCCATGTCCCTACAAAGGACATGAACTCATCATTTTTTTATGGCTGCATAGTATTCCATGGTGTATATGTGCCACATTTTCTTAATCCAGTCTATCATTGTTGGACATTTGGGATGGTTCCAAGTCTTTGCTATTGTGAATAGTGCCACAATAAACATACGTGTTCATGTGTCTTTATAGCAGCATGATTTATAGTCCTTTGGGTATATACCCAGTAATGGAATGGCTGGGTCAAATGGTATTTCTAGTTCTAGATCCCTGAGGAATCGCCACACTGACTTCCACAGGGGTTGAACTAGTTTACAGTCCCACCAACAGTGTAAAGGTGTTCCTATTTTTCCACATCCTCTCCAGCACCTGTTGTTTCCTGACTTTTTAATGATTGCTATTCTAACTGGTGTGAGACGGTATCTCATTGTGGTTTTGATTTGCATTTCTCTGATGGCCAGTGATGACGAGCATTTTTTTCATGTGTTTTTTGGCTGCATAAATGTCTTCTTTTGAGAAGTGTCTGTTCATATCCTTTGCCCACTTTTTGATGGGGTTGTTTGTTTTTTTCTTGTAAATTTGTTTGAGTTCATTGTAGATTCTGGATATTAGCCCTTTGCCCTTTATCAGATGAGTAGGTTGCAAAAATTTTCCCCCATTTTGTAGGTTGCCTGTTCACTCTGATGGTAGTTTCTTTTGCTGTGCAGAAGCTCTTTAGTTTAATTAGATCCCATTTGTCAATTTTGGCTTTTGTTGCCATTGCTTTTGGTGTTTTAGACATGAAGTCCTTGCCCATGCCTATGTCCTGAATGGTAATGCCTAGGTTTTCTTCTAGGGTTTTTATGGTTTTAGGTCTAATGTTTAAGTCTTTAATCCATCTTGAATTAATTTTTGTATAAGGTGTAAGGAAGGGATCCAGTTTCAGCTGTCTACATATGGCTATCCAGTTTTCCCAGCACCATTGATTAAATAGGGAATCCTTTCCCCATTTCTTGTTTTTGTCAGGTTTGTCAAAGATCAGATGGTTGTAGATATGCAGCATTATTTCTGAGGGCTCTGTTCTGTTCCATTGATCTATATCTCTGTTTTGGTACCAGTACCATGCTGTTTTGGTTACTGTAGCCTTGTAGTATAGTTTGAAGTCAGGTAGTGTGATGCCTCCAGCTTTGTTCTTTTGGCTTAGGATTGACTTGGTGATGCGGGCTCTTTTTTGGGTCCATATGAACTTTAAAGTAGTTTTTTCCAATACAGGCCAGTATTTCTAATGAACATGATGCCAACATTCTCAGCAAAATACTAGTAAACTGAATTCAGTTGCACGTTAAAAAGATCATACACCACGATGACGTGGAATTTCTCCCTGGGACGCAAGAATTGTTTAACATGCAGAAATAAATAAATGTGATTCACCACATTAACAGAATGAAGAATAAAAATCATGCGATCATCTCAAAAGATGTAGAAAAAGTATTTGACAAAATGCAACTCTTTCATGATAAAAATGCTCAATAAATTAAACACAGTAAAAGCCATATATGACAAGCCCATGGTAAACATCACACTCAAAGTTGAAAGGCTGAAAGCTTTTCCTCTAAGTTTAAGGAAAAGATAAAGATGCCTACTCTTGCCACTTCTATCTGACATAGTACTAGAGGGGCTAGCCAGAACAATTAAGCAGGAAAAAGAAGTAAAATGCATCCAAATATGGCAGGAAGATAAATTGTCTGTTTGAAGATAATATGATCTTACTTATAGAAAACTCTAAAGATCCCACCAAATATCTGTTAGAACTAATAGACAAATTCAGTATAGTTGCAGGAAACAAAAATCAACAAACATCAGTTGTGTTTCTATACACTAATAATAAACTACCTAAAAAAAATCATTATGGAAAATAGTATGGCGGTTCCTCTGTAAATTGAAAACAGAACTACCATATGATCTAGCAATATCGCTTCTAGGTATGTATTCAAAGGAAATGAAATCAGTATTTAGAAGAGAGATCTGTACCCCATGTTCATTGCAGGATTACTTATACTAGCTAATATATTGAAACAGCCTAAGTGTCATTGATGAACGAATAAAGAAATTGACATATATGTATGTGTATATAAGTGTGTGTATGTAAATATAAGTAAATATGTGTGTATATATTCTATATATAATGGATTATGATATTGAAATATTATATGTATAATGGAATATTATACATATAATATATTGGAATATTATTCAGCCACAAAAAGGAAGGAAATCCTTCCATTTGTGAAAACATAGATGAACTTGGAAGACATTATGCTAAGTGAAATAAGCCAGACATTTAAAGACAAATACTACATGATCTCATTTATATGTGAAATCTTTAAAAAGTCGAACTAATTGAAGCAAAGAGTAGAAAGGTGGTTGCCAGGGGCTAGGGGTGGGGGAATGGGGAGGTGTTGGTCAAAGGGCACAAACTTCTAGTTATAAGATTAATAAGTTCTGGGGATCAAATATACAGTATGGTGACTATAGTTAATAATACCGTATTGTTTACTTGAAATTTGATGAGAGTACACTTTAATTGTCCTTACTATTACACACTCACACACACTCAAAAATGATAACTGACTGGTGATGGATATGTTAATTAATTTGATTGTAGTAATCATTACACAAGGTATGCAGACATCACATCATCCCATTGTATACCTTGAATATATAAATGTTTGTCAATTAAATCTTTTAAAATAAAAACCAGTAAAACAGAAATATGAAGATTTTTACTTTTAGTCTACAGAAAAGTAAATATTTACTTTCCCCACATAATTCTGCTTTCTTTTCATATATACCTTACATATATGAATCTTAAAGACCTTTAGCACCATGTTTTGGTATGAAAAAGAATATGGGAAGAAGGATACTACAATTTAAAAAAATGCATTTTTCTTCTCTATGCTGCCTCTTGTCATTCAGTTTCTGTGTAACCTAATTCTTATTCTGATCAGAGAAGAAGGAACTGAAAATCAGGATTTTACTAACACCATCGATATCTCCCCACTCTCCGGCAAATGCACAAACACAGTCCTCTGGTTCCTAACGATGCATTTCACAGATGAGTTTCCCTGGCTGCTCTCCATGCAGATGATGAATAAAGAAGCTTTTGTTTTGAGAGATTTATTTGGAAGACCTCTTCATTAAACGCTATTTGGGGGCAGATGCGTATCTATGGAAGGTGAAGAAAAACATGCTGATAAAATAGCCATCAAGGAAATGTGCCACTGACAAAATCTAACATGGTCTGTCTTCAAAGATCACATTTAAAATACAGAAACACACACACATGCACAGGCACACATGGGAAGGAGAGAGGGAAGAGGGGAGAGAAAAAGACAGAGGAAGGCTGGAAAGAGGAATTAATTTTAAAAAGACCTTTGAAACCACATTTAAAATATATGAAATTCCTAACCAGAGTAATCATCACTTCAAATATGGCTGAGTGTTGAAAAGTCAAACCAAGAGGTCTGCCTGTTTGTTCTGATGGTGGGATGCTGGGGTGGGGAAGAGATGATGATGTTGCAAAAATTACCCAATTCTTTAAGGGGGTCTAGTAATTTTGCTTTTTTTAATCTTACAGCTTGGATGAATGGGTTTATAAAATGAAAAGGAAGAAAGTAGAATTCTGACAGGCAGTGGGAAGGGGCTGACTCTACTCCAACTTCTTATGTTGTCAGGCAGGAACTCACAGCCCACAGGGTCCTCATCGGAACAGTCAAGGGGTGTGTGTGTGTGCGTGAGAGAGAGAGAGAATGTCGGAGGGGGGCTAGCTAAGGGGAGAAACTAGAACTAATGGCTATTCCATTACAGAAACAGAGATACCTCCTGGAAAAATCCTTCCTTCTGTTTTTGAATCCATCACAAATTGGATAAAAAAGGCTATTGAACCTTTAAGAAACAGCAATAGTCTCCTCAGGAAATAAGTGAAAAATGCATCATATTTAGGGACACAAAGAAGGAGTCTTCCAAAACAGACTTCCACAGTGAGAATAGCCACTTGCCTGTGCCCGGGATGGAACAGACTGCAGGGTTATCACATTCAGGAAGGGTATGAACCAGACTGCCTGGGTTTAACCTGGCTTCCTCACTTACTTTCAGAGTCCTGTGGCCTTAGGACTGTTATCTAACCTTTCTAGGTCTCAGCTTCCTCACCTGTAAAATGTGAACAGTAACAATATCTATGTAACAGGATTTTTAAAAATACGTAAAATGCTTAAAACAGTACCTGGAAGTAAGGCTTAAGGATCTGTTAAACAAACAAACCACTCTAATTGTAAACATAGACAGGTTGACTGAGCTGGTTTCTGTTACGGAACAATTTGATTTATTAATAATGTAAATGACAGCCATGTTTCTCTGGAAGATTTTAAGCTGCCATACAAATGAAATCTCTTGGAAGTAGAGCTGTCTTTATTCATTTCATAAATAGGGAGACTGGGACACAGTAGGGAACACTTATGTACGAATCTTCCACAAATTCTGCAGAATGCTTCTCACCTGGCTGCAGGTGCTCAATAAACACTGGTGGACTGAGCTGAATTTCCAGAGGTCCAAGACCCATCTGCCCATGCAACCAAGATAGAAATGTTCTTCTTTATTCTAATTTCACTCATTTTACAGATTCTAATTGCTAAGGAAGAACAGTGATGTATTAGGCATACTGACCATTTTGTTTTTACAATTACTTTTTAAGGATGAGAATTATGTATTGGACACAGAGAGCACTCATCCATCGACTGGTAAGATGTTTGTTTAGAGAATGTCACTGGTCTAACAATGAATGAATGAGGGCTGGAAATCACCAGACACACTGCCACAGCACATTTATTTCTTACAGCCCATTAGGCCTTGGCTCCATTTTAATACAACTCAGATGTCTCTATGTGAGCGTCACAGCTCACCCTGCGGGCAGGGCAACACACTCAAGCAGTCAAAAATCAACCATCATGGAATCTGCAAGTTCAACACTGTTGCAACCACAATGATATCATAAACTTTAGTATTCCATGTCTCAGAGTTTAACATAAAGAGCTATTTTGCTGAAAGTGCAAACAAAATTTTTTTAACTTTGTAGAAGGTTAGTTTTTTAATTTGGTGAAATCTGACTAAAAGTTACCCCAGCCATGGAGAGTTTTACATTGATATTTACACACAAACTTAGAGTTATCTGGTAGCAATGGCTCTGCCAGAAATTGTCAGCATAAAGTACATGAAATTTTTAATAAGTGACTGGTTTTTGATACCTAAAAAAGCAATTTCATATGGGCCACCTGATAGTTGTGTAACGTAGGACAGATTTCAAAATTCTCTAAACATCAGTTTCCTCACCTGCAAAATGGGACACTCTTAGTACTTTCTTTATGGTGTTATTGTAAAGATTCTAAGAAATACATGAAAAGTTTAGCGTAGTCACTTTGGGTCCATAAGTACTAAGTCATTATTTGTAGTCATAATATTAGCATCTGGTTCTGATGCTAAACTGAAAGTATGTTAATGTGACCATTTTTAAAAGTGCATCAGGAATTAAGGGCCTGGCTCCTCAGAAAGAACCACTCCATGCGCCAACCTGCAGAGGCAGGACACCTCACGATGCCCTTCTTTCTTTTCACTCCCTCTTCAGCATTTACAGTAGTTTCAACAAAGCAGCTGCCAGCTGGAGGGGGGTGCCAGGGCTCAGAGCAAACAAGCATATGCAGCAACTGGCACACACCTGGCTGGAAACTGCCTGTGTGAGATGCTGAGGGTTCTGCTGCCCTCTGGGATGATGTTCAGCTTCTTCAGCAGCAGCACTAGCTGACATATGACAGATTTTGTTTTTTTAAGAAAAAGCAAGATATAACTCATCTAAAGGCTTTCTGAAATCCCCTTTCTGCCCACTATGGCCGACCCTCATTTTTCTATGTGTGTGCGTGGGTTTTGTTTTTAACTTCTTTTTGTATTCCTAGTCAAGAGAGCACTAAATGTTCTGAAACTGTTTCTTAGGTGTTGCTTTTCTCTCCTCAGCTGCACTTGGTGCTAAGGCAGGAGCCATCCCCGGTGCTGGGCACATACCAGGCTCTCAGTAAACAGATGCTGCAAATCCAGTTGTGAAAATGGCTTCCTGTCCTCTGTAATTTTGCACGCCTTTAAGGCTGCAAGCCTTCAAAATAACAATCATGGGCCTTTTCAGCTTCCTGTAAACTCTGTCATGCTGCTGTGAATTCCAAATTCTTAATTTTATGCACACAGAGGGAAAACTTTCCAGAACCAATGAATAGACAACTTTCCCAAAGGTTCTGTTTATCTTTCATACTGAACAAATATGGTTTTTGGCAACCTATGTCTTCCACTAATTGTACATATTGACAGATAGATATTTATATCCACAGATAGTAACAGAGGACAGGAATCAGTATCCAATATGGATGTGAAGAGGGCTGCCTGGACTGGGAAGGGTGAGGCCTCTGCCTGAGAATGGTTTCCCAACTTTCATCTCATGAATGGCGGTGTCCAGAGCATGACGATCAATCACATCTTCCTAGCACTGTCTAGCACTACCCCTTCACACAAAGCCATCTCTCAGGCAAGGTCTCAGTTACCCTTGTGATATGAGTGAGGGAGGCATTATACCCACTTTACAGAGAGAAACTGAGGCAAATGTGGCTGCAGAGACATATGGGGGCTACTGCTGCTGGCCATGTGGGTATCTGGGTTTTAGGTGGGTGCAGCTGTTAGGACAGGGGCACCTTGTTTCTGTGTGGTTGTTTTTCTGGTTGACCAGACTACAGTATAATAAATATGCCCCAGAGTGCCTCCATTTCTTCAAATGAAAAATGAGAGTAACACAATCTAGAGAATCAAACCATCTTAAACTCTACCCTTTCTTTCTTTCCTTTTTTTTTTTCTTGAGATGGAGTCTTGCTCTGTTGCCCAGGCTGGAGTGCAGTGGCATGCTCTCGGCTCACTGCAACCTCCACCTCCTGGGTTCAAATGATTCTCCTGCCTCAGTCTCCTGAGTAGCTGGTATTACAGGCACACGCCACCATGCCTGGCTAATTTTCGTATTTTTAGTAGAGACGGGGTTTCACCATGTTGATCAGGCTGCTCTTGAACTCTTGACCTTGTGATCCACCTGCCTAGGCCTCCCAAAGTGCTGGGATTACAGGCCCGAGCCACCGCACCTGGCCTACGCTTTCTTTCTATAGGCCCTATGTTCTGACAAAGCAAAAGCAGGCAAAACTAAAGGCAGAAAACAACAATAACAACAAACAAACAAACAAACAAAACACAAGATAGGATGAGTAATTGATACAAATGTGAGGGCATTATTTTTTAAAGCTATTTTATTTTTAAGTAGATTTGCAGAGATGCGTAAAGTCTTAATTGCATCATTAATAAGTGACAGCATTGCCATGGTGATTACTTATTTTCAGAAAAGAAATAACCATAGAGAAATCATTAATAACTCAACAAGATACAAGGCACTGGTCAGGGACTGTCAGGCTCACACATCCCTCCACATGCAGTATAAAGCATGTTCTAATGGACAAAGAAAAATCCTGGTTTTGGGGGAAAACAACTTGGTCCTTCTGCTAAACCCAGAGAATAGGCATTACAACCTCGTAACAGTCTGGGCACAGTGGCTCATGCCTATAATCCCAGCGCTTTGGGAGGCTGAGGCAGGCAGATCACCTGAGGTCAAGAGGTCAAGACCAGCCTGGCCAACACGGTGAACTCCCATCTCTACTAAAAATACAAAAATTAGTTGGGCATGGTGGTGTGCACCTGTAATCCCAGCTAGCTGGTGTGGTGGTGGGCGCCTGTAATCCCAGCTACTTGGGAGGCTGAGGCAGGAGAATTGCTTAAACCCAGGAGGCAGAGGTTGCAGTGAGCCGAGATCGCACCACTGCACTCCAGCCTGGGTGACAGAGCAAGACTCCATCTAAAAAAAAAAAAAAAAGAAAAAGAAAAAGATAGGCAAAGTCATTGGTAAAATGTAAGAGCAGTGAAAAACATGTTTTGAAACATTTATTTACACCTTTAAGTACATACAGCAACTCCTAGCAAGGCAAGAAGAAGTTTATACACAAGCCCTAATATACTCATTTAAATACATGTAAAGCATTTATTTAATACACTAACATGGACATTTATAGCTATAATAGTTAAGGCAATGTTTTCTTTTTTTAACGGAGTTTCGCTTTTGTTGCCCAGGCTGGAGTGCAATGGCACAATCTCGGCTCACTGCAACCTCCGCCTCCCAGGTTCAAGCGATTCTCCTGCCTCAGCCTCGGGCATATGCCACCACGCCCGGCTAATTTTTGTATTTTTCAGTAGAGACAGGGTTTCTCCATGTTGGCCAGGCTGATCTTGAATTCTTGACCTCAGGTGATCCGCCCACCTCAGCCTCTCAAAGTGCTGGGATTACAGGCATGAGCCACCGCGCCCGGCTTAAGGCAATGTTTTCTATATGTCAGGTACTGTGCTAAGAATTTTGTGTGTACTGAAACTCACTAATCTTCACAAAACCTTATCCTCCACATAAGCATTAATATTATTCCCATTTTAAAAATGAGAAAACAGGCCAGAGAAATATCATAAGGCAGTGGAGTTGGGACGTGAATTCAGGCAGTCTGGCTCTAGAGCTCATGTCTTGCCACTATTTTCTTTTTGCTTAGTTGTCTTTTTATTGGAAAATAACTTTCTAATACAAACTGAAAAGGTACTAATTCCACCTTCCAGCCCCCACCCCATGAATTCAGGCTTTTTCATGGCCAGTCACACATGGAGCGAGACACAAGCTGGGTACCGTGAAGAGGAGTTTGGTTGAGCATAACCTCAGCGCAGCCCAGAGTTCACTCCCTGCCCAGTGAGAAGGAGCCACTGTCTGAGCTGCTATGGGGGGTGGCTAGGGAGCAGTGGCTGGGGGCCCTGGCTGATAACTCCCTTTTGGACACCAGCACCAAACAGGTGCTGAGGAAGAAGGTATTGGGGCAGACCCAAGAGGACTTAACTATTATTCATTATTATCCAAATGAAATGGAAGTATTATCATATTTCAGGAAACATTAAGATTAATATTTGCAAGAGAACACAATAAAAGATACAACGGCAATCTAATTACTTTTTGGTCCAACGCTACTGTTAGATATTGGTATATCCTACTTTCTGCCACCGCGCCCTGTCACTTAGTTCTTGAAATTGTGTAATGCGGCGGCAGGGAGGCAGGCGGGGCAGGCTGCAGGCGGGGTCCGGCTCTGGGGCCAGTCTGGGCCACGGTCGGGACCCAGTCGAGGGCAGGACTGGTCAGGGTTCAGGCGGGATCTGGCGTCCGAGTCCTGGTGGGCCGGCCTGGGGCAGGATCTGGCTCTGGCTGCGGGTCCTGGCCCGGGTCAGGGTTGGGCCTCCGATCCAGCCCGCCCCTGGGCAGGGTTCAATCCCGCCCTTGCCGAAGTCCGTGGGGCTGGCCTTGGTGGAAGACGCCGAGGGCTCTATGTCGGGGAAGGGGCTCTGAAGACCACGTGGGGGCGCTCGAAGGGGCCTCGGGCCACCCTCCTCTCTGGGTCAAAGGTCATCGCAACGGCGGGGAGAACTTCCTTTTCCTTGGCTCCCCCCACTCACTTCCTGATAACCCGGTAGCGTCTCCCGCTGGCGTCGGGGCTGGGGGGAGGCCTAGCAACTTTAGGCAACTTCCCAAAGATGTGCGCAGGTTCGGGGCGGGGTGCGGCGCCCCGGAGGTGGCGGTCTCTGCGACAGCGGAAGTGTAAGAGTGGACCTGCAGGCCGGTCGCGAGGAGGTGGAGCGGGCGGCCCCCGCCGTGTGCCTGGGATCGGCGTGCTGTGGCAGGAGGGCAGCCGCGTGTCAGGTGACCAGCGCCATGTCCAGCCAGGTTTTGGGCGTTGAGCCTCTGTACGTCATGGCAGAGCCGGCCAGGCCTGACAGTCCAGAGGGTTCCTCGGAGACGGAGACCCGAGCCTCCTGTGACCCTGGCCCCTGGTCCAGCTCCCACCCACTGCCTCCCAGGCCACAAGGAAGAGGAGGATGGGGAGGGGGCTGGGCCTGGCGAGCAGGGCGGTGGGAAGCTGGTGCTCAGCTCCCTGCCCAAGCGCCTCTGCCTGGTCTGTGGGGATGTGGCCTCCGGCTACCACAACGGTGTGTCATCCTGTGAGGACTGCAAAGCCTTCTTCAAGAGGACCATCCAGGGGAGCATCAAGTACAGCTGTCCGGCCTCCAACGAGTGTGAGATCACCAAGCAGAGACGCAAGGCCTGTCAGGCCTGCCGCTTCACCAAGAGCCTGCGGGAGTGCGCCTGGACCGCGCCCCGGCTGCGCGGCAGAAATACAAGCGGTGCCAGAGGTGGACCCGCTGCCCTTCCCGTGCCCCTTCCCTGCTGGGCCCCTGGCAGTCGCTGGAGGCCCCCGGAAGACAGGCCCAGTGAATGCACTGGTGTCTCATCTGCTGGTGGTTGAGCCTGAGAAGCTCTATGCCATGCCCGACCTCGTGGGCCCTGATGGGCACCTTACAGCCGTGGCTACCCTCTGTGACCTCTTTGACTGAGAGATCGTGGTCACCATCAGCTGGGCCAAGAGCATCCCAGGCTTCTCATCGCTGTCGCTGTCTGACCAGATGTCAGTACTGCAGAGCGTGTGGATGGAGGTGCTGGTGCCGGGCGTGGCCCAGCGCTCACTGCCACTGCAGGATGAGCTGGCCTTCGCTGAGGACTGAGTCCTGGATGAAGAGGGGGCACAGGCAGCTGGCCTAGGGGAACGGGGGTTTGCCCTGCTGCAACTGGTGCGGCGGCTGCAGGCCCTGCGGCTGGAGCGAGGGGAGTACGTTCTACTGAAGGCCCTGGCCCTTGCCGATTCAGACTCTGTGCACATCGAAGATGCCGAGGCTGTGGAGCAGCTGCCAGAAGCTCCGCACGAGGCCCTGCTGGAGTACGAAGCTGGCTGGGCTGGCACCGGAGGGGGTACTGAGCGGCGGCGACCAGGCAGGCTGCTGCTCACGCTACCGCTCCTCCGCCAGACAGCGGGCAAAGTGCTGGCCCATTTCTATGGGGTGAAGCTGGAGGGCAAGGTGCCCATGCACAAGCTGTTCTTGGAGATGCTCGAGGCCATGATGGACTGAGGCAAGGGGTGGGACTGGTGGGGGTTCTGGCAGGACCTGCCTAGCATGGGGTCAGCCCCAAGGGCTGGGGTGGATTTAGGGTCTGGGCAGTGCCACAGCCTGCTGGCAGGGCCAGGGCAATGCCATCAGCCCCTGGGAGCAGGCCCCATACCCTCCCCTCCCTCCTCCTAGGGGGTTTCAGAAGCTGGGAACGTGTGTCCAGGCTCTGGGCACAGTGCTGCCCCTTGCAAGCCATAGCGTGCCCCCAGAGTGTAGGGGGCCTTGCGGAAGCCATAGGGGGCTGCAGGGGATGTGTGGGAGGCAGAAGCCTATCTCAGGGAGGGAAGGAGATGCAGGCCACAGTCTCCCAGTGGGTGATGCTTTTGCTGCTGCTTAATCCTACCCCCTCTTCAGAGCAGAGTGGGACTTGGAGAGCAAAGGCCCATGCCCCCTTTGCTCCTCCTCTCATCATTTGCATTGGGCATTAGTGCCCCCCCTTGAAGCAATAACTCCAAGCAGGCTCCAGCTCCTGGACCCCTGGGGTGGCCAGGGCTTCCCCATCAGCTCCCACCCAGCCTCCTCGGGGGTAGGAGAGCACTGCCTCTATGCCCTGCAGAGCAGTAACACTATATTTTTGGGTTTGGCCAGGGAGGTGCAGGGATATGGGGCAGCCAGAGCCCAGAGCCCTTGGCTGTACAGAGACTCTATTTTAATGTATATTTGCTGCAAAGAGAAACCGCTTTTGGTTTTGAACCTTTAATGAGAAAAAATATATATACTATCAAGCTCAAAAAAAAAAAACTGTGGAATGCATGATTGACAATATATTTTTTGTTTTTATTTTTTCAAGTAATACCAGTATTGTTTAACTATAGCCAGCACTGACTAAAATTTTTATATTTTCAGAGTTGAAGTCGGTGAAGACATTCATGATTTAAACACCAGATCCTGAAAGGCATTAAATCTACTTTGAAATGAATCTGCAATCAGTATTTCAAAGCTTTTCTGGTAATTTTAGTGATCTTATTTGACTAGACTTTTTCAGAAGTGCTAAATAAGGAATTTTAACAGGTTTTTATTAATGCACAGATAAATAGAAGTATAGTGAGGTCTTTAGCCATTTTATTAAAATAGCTTAAAAGTTTGTAAAAAAAATGAATCTTTGTAATTACTTAATATGTTAGTTAAGAACCCATCAAGCTTATATTTGTTGGACTTACAACTTATTTTAAATGCATTTATCTTTTTTGACACTATTCAGTGGGAATGTGTAAGCTAGCTAATTCTTGTTTTCTGATTTAAAGCACTTTTAAATCTTATCCTGCTCCCTAAAAACAAAAGGTTTTGATCACAAGGGGAAATGTAAGAATGTTAACCCTGTTTTTCAGAAGGGCTACTGTTAATTGCACATAAACATGAAATGTGTTTTCCCACTGTCTCACGGAATGCAATATTTCATGGGAGAAACCTGACCAAAATTAGCACTATCGACAACTCTAACAGATTCCAGACAAAATTCAAACTTAATAGTGGTAAAGAAACAGGTTGTTCACTTGTCGTGGTGCAACAATTCTTAAGACTTCTGTTTGAAATTGCTCAATGACTAGAAAAAGATGTAGTAGTTTACCAAAATTGTTCTTCCACCATATGAAAGTAAACAATTCATGCCTTTATAGGGTCAGGCCCACAGTGAATAGGTATGGCGGTTCACAGAATTTTAAAAATAGAGTGAAAGGGAAGTGGTGTACATTCTGGGGGCATTAGGGTAGGGAGATGAATCAAAAAATGCCCTTAGTAATACTTTATATTTAATACTGCAGAAGCTTTACAAATAGAAACCATGTAGTTACCTACCCTAGTTCTTTTGTCATAAAAACAATCACTTGCTTGGTTGGATTGTAGCTATTACTTATACAGCAACACTTCTTCAATTAGCAGTCTAGACATTTTATAAACAGAAATCTTGGACCAACTGAAAATATTTCTGACTGTATTAATATTTTAGTGCTATAAAATACTATGTGAATCTCTTAAAAATCTGACATTTTACAGTCTGTATTAGACACACTGTTTTTATAGTGTTTTACTTCTGCCTTAAGATTTAGGTTTTTTAAGTGTATTTTTGCCCTGAATTAAGTGTTAATTTGGTAGAAACTCTGCTTTTAAAAATCATCATTTACTGGGTTCTAATAAATTAAAAATTAAACTTGAAAAAAGAAAGAATAACACTATTTCTCAGGTGGAGAAACATTCCATCTTTCCAAGATGTCCTTCCTTAGTGTTCTGACAGTATAATAGTTGAATATTTTAATATTCCAGCCTGTCATTGGCCTGGATCCTGCTTACGAATGTGGTGGTTGGGACTGTAACATCCCCCCAAACTGGGAAGGCGTCGAGAGACCAAAGAATAATTTGGGCAAGTCCAACTTGATGAATATATGAGGTTACTAGGACTTACATACTGGACATTCCTGAGCAGCTCTAGAGTCACCCTGCCTCCCATCTCTAAGCTGCCTTTCAGCTAATGTTCTGACTGTTTGCTTACTCTGTGTGCACGATGACAGTGTTTTCTTTGACATGTTCTCAGGTATGCCCTGGGATGTTTGGGTTCTCAGGGATCCCTGCTCCTCAGCTGGGCACCAGGGCCTTGGCTCCCTGCCTAGCCTTCAGGATCCAAGCAACACACATACACTCTTAAGTAACCTGGTGGGGGACACATCACACTACAGTTGTCAATATTGCTAGTTTTGGTCAGGTTTCCCCCATGAAGTGTTGCATTCTGTGAGACAGTGGGAGGTAAGTACTACCAATTACCGAATCTAGAGGTTCAGATTAGCTACTAATTTGGGTTAGAACATTAATAATCAACTACCATTTACAGTGTATCTCTATGCTATTACATAAAGATATACTGGTTCCTGCCCTTAGGCAGCTTACTGCCTAGAAGAGGAGATAGCATTTATAAAAAAAACTTACTGAAGTGACTTAGTGGTTGTTCAGTAGATGGGAAGAACATTCAAGGAATATATTTAACAGACTTGTAGTGTTTTCTTTGGGTAAGAAATTTGCCATTTTAAGTCTAAAAGAGAAATAAGAGTGTCCTCTTGCTTGACATTAAATTTGGTTTACTAGTAAAATCAATGAAGAAACTCAATACAAATTGTCTCCAGCATATAAGTGATGAACATTTCTAAAGAATAGAAGTTAGTTTTTTGGATCTTGTAGAAATAATGTTGTGTATGGACTTGGGAGGCTGAGACAACAGGATGGCTTGTGACTAGGAGTTCAAGACCAGCCTGAGCAACATAGTGAGCCCCTTTCTCTAAAAAGTAGAAAAAAATTATCCAGGCTTGGTGGTACATGCCTGTAATCCTAGCGACTTGGGAGGTTGAGGTGGCAGGATCACTGGAGCCCAGAATTTGAGGCTGCAGTGAGCCATGATTATGCCATAACACTCCATCCTAAGCAACAGAGTGAGATTCCAACTCAAAGGCGGGGGAAAAAAAGAATGTTGTATATGATAGATAAGTTCCTAGGCTGGCCTCCAAGGGCTCATTTAATCTTTCTACCAGTTACTTATACAAACTTTTGATTTTCCCCCTATTTAATATACCATTAGGGGCTGTATCTCATTCACGTAGCACCTACTCATGTGGCTTACAGATCATAGGAACTAGTTATCTTAAATCTTAAATTCTTTTTTTGAACAAATTGTACTATAAAATATACATCTATAGAGGAAAGAAGTTAATTCAGTGTTTGTTCATTTCAACTGAAAGTGAAGCTGAAAGAACAACCCCCTTCTTGTTACGAAGGGAATGCGAAAACTGCATTCTCTTGTGTATGATAAAAAGGAAGTAAGTGCAAAATGCATAGGGACAATGACTCGCCTCTCCCCAGCTCAAATGGTTAAGCATGCATCGGAAAGGAGTTTGTTGGCTGGGCGCAGTGGTTCACGCCTGTATTCCCAGCACTTTGGGAGGCTGAGGTAGGTGGATTACCTGAGGTCAGGAGTTCAAGACCAGCTTGACCAACATGGTGAAACCCCGTCTCTATTAAAAATACAAAAATTCGCTGTGCGTAGTGGCGGGCGCCTGTAGCCTCCCAGCTACTTGAGAGGCTGAGGCAGGAGAATCACTTGAACCTGGGAGGTGGAGGTTGCAGTGAGCCAAAATTGCACCATTACACTCCAGCCTGGGCAACCAGCAAAACTCCGTCCCGCCCCACAAAAAAAAAAAAAGAAAGAAAGAAATTTGTTGTTGTCAGGGCAGCTGCTGTTGTCCAGCCAAAAGAGATGCTTGAAGATTCTTGAGATTCTTGAAGGAGCCAGCTTACTTTTTAAAATAAAAAAATCTTATTTCTAAAACTGAAGTTAGTTGGCAAGGAAGCACTGAAGTTTTATGTATTCTATCAAACAGTATCAAATGATTATACTCTAGTATTTCCTCTAGTGAGGAAAATAGCACACAAGTTTATGTAATAATTTACTCTAATGAAGGTACTGTTTGAATATGCTATACTTGCATGAGTCTAAAGAATGGTTTTTGTTCCCAATTAAGTACAAGAATAGCAAAATGTGGAAATGTAAATTTAGCAATTGTTCACTGTTGTTTTCTCACCACATCAAATAATGCTGGAAATATAGTTGGCATTCAGTAATTTTTTTTAATTGACTGATTGAGTGAGTTATTCTGTTCCATGATTCCCATGTCTTGTTCCACACTAAGTTCTTACCACTGCTACAGAGGATATAGTCATAGGCCCTACTGGTTATCCTAGAGTCGACAGGCAGTATAGCTTAATAGAAAGAGTGTTGGTGTTGTGTAGAACTGGATTCAAATTCAGGTTCTGCCACACTAACCTTTCCCCACCTATAAAATGAGGGCTAGTACATACATCTCAAGGATTAAATGAGGTAATCTGAGAAAGTGTCAGGCATAGTGCTTGGAACATAGTATATATTTAATAAATGCTTGAGGTGCCTGGAACATAGTACATATTTAATAAATGCTTGCAACTATTAGCAAGTGTAAAAATATAGTGATGATCCTAATGATGGTGGAAAAGGCATAGATCAGTCAGTGACCACCAAGTAAAAGATAACTGAGATAATTAAGTTTTTTTAGTGGTGTGATTGCTCTGTAAATGTGGCTAGTTAAGGCTAACAACTGATTGTTTCCCAGTATCAGATGATCTAGGCCAAAATACTTAAAATCTAGCAGTCAGTGTGTGGTTAGACACATTTCTGCACATGAAGGCTCAGAAACAGATTCAGAAAAGCAAAACAGATAAAATAAGGCTTACACAGTTAGAAGAGTAAATGAGCTACTTGTTGATATGCTTTAGTGGGCTTGGCAAGAGTGAGTAAAGAGGTAAGCTGGAGGATAGATCATATGAATCTATGCCTCTAACCCAGAAATTGTGTTCCTAGGAATTTGTTCTAAGGACATATTACAGATAGGCACAAAAGTGTAACTACAAGGTTATTTGTCATTATAGTATTTAAAAGAGAAAATATAAATGATCAAAATATTCAACAGTAGGGGATTGTGAGATATATATATATATATAAAATGGGATACTGATGCAAGCATTCAGTGAAAAAAGTATATTACCAAACCATACAATCCTCATTTATTTTATTTTATTTTATTTATTTATTTATTTATTTATTTTTTGAGACAGAATCTTGCTCTGTCGCCTAGGTTGGAGTGCAGTGGCATGATCTTGGCTCACTGCAAGCTCCGCCTCCTGGGTTCATGCCATTCTCCTGCCTCAGCCTCCCGAGTAGCTGGGACTACAGGCCCCCGCCACAACACCCAGCTAATTTTTTGTATTTTTAGTAGAGACGAGGTTTCACTGTGTTAGCCAGGATGGTCTCGATCTCCTGACCTTGTGATCCACCTGCCTCGGCCTCCCAAAGTGCTGGGATTACAGGCGTGAGCCACCACGCCCGGCTGATCCTCATTTATTTTAAAAAGTGAGATCACACAGAAAAAAATAAGAAAGATCAAAAATGTTGGTAAAAATAACTAAAGAATAAAAATATAGGGAAAAAGGTAGCCAAGGGATAGATATTGTTATTCATTTTCTTTTTACAACTTTATTAAGGTATAATTTGTGTGCAACAAACTGCACATATTTAAAGTATATAACTTGACTAGTTTTGACAAATATATACACCCATGATACTGCCAGTTATAATTTTGAACATTTTCATGACCTTCCAAAGTTTTCTTGTGTCCATTTGCAATACACACACACACACACACACAGTATGCAGGCAACCATTGATCTACTGTTACAGTAGATTAGTTTGTATCTTTTAGAATTGCATGTAACTGAAATCACACAGTATGTACTACTCCTTTGCATCTGGCTTCTTTCACTCAGCATAATGATTTGAGATTCATCCATGCTGTTACATGTACTAGTAACACATTTTATTACTGAGTAGTATACAATTGTATGAATGTATCACATTTTTGTACTTATTCACCTGTTAGTGGACATTTGGGTTGTTTCCCAGATTACAATCCACATTTGGCTATTACAAAGAAAGCTGCCATTAACTTTTGTGTACAAATCTTTGTGTGGGCATGTATTATCTCTTGAGTGAGTATCCAGGAATGAAATGCCTATGTTGAATAATAGATATATTTTTAACTTTTTAAGAAGCCACCAAACTGTTTTCCAAGGTGATTGTACCATTTTACATTCCCAGCAGCAGTAACTGGTGGGAATATGGCTCATTCTCCAAAGATGATCTGAAGTTTCAAAAGTAAATAAGTTACTGAAACATGTAATATGATGGTGGTAATTAGCCAACATGATAATACGTTACTCATAGGGTTGGTTGTGAGGATGACATGCACTAATGCATAAAAAGCATTTAAGCACAGAGGAAGTACTCAGTATTCATTAGCAGTTTTATCGTCATTCTGTTAATTTAACTTTTTTGGTTGTTAACAGTAGTACATTAGTGACTAATTTTGATAGACTAAAAATAAGATAAACAGGCTAGACTTTAAAAACCAGAGTCACATATTGTACAACAAACATTCACATTCATAAAAATACCCTGAAACAAAATACAAATTTATTTTTTTCTTTCCAGTAGAGGGGGCAGTGATTACCTGGCATTGTTGTAAAACAAAAGTTAAGCTTGCCATTATTGTAGTTACAATTTTTAATATAATTTTTGCAGTTATCTCTTAGTAACTTTTTATTATATACTATTTAATTATGAGTGTCAAGGTCTGAAAAATACATGATCAATTCAGGATTGGTTATAACTTTTTTAAGAAAGATATTTACATTGAGTTGTTCTTACTTAAAATGTCTTTGTTATACAGACACATCACCTTCACTTTGGGATGTGGAATTTGCTAAGCAGTTAGCCACAGTCAATGAACAACCCCTTCAGAATGGGTTTGAAGAGCTGATCCCGTGGACAAAAGAGGGGAAACTGTGGGAGTCCCCCGTTAACAATGAAGCAGGTAAGTGTTAATTTCAGGGGGTTATAAAATTTATTGATTGAAATTATTTCTGCCAGATATTCAGTTTCAGAGTGTAGATACTTACATGAATTTCAAAACACTTTGTAGATATCTTCATGGTGTCCTAAAAGAAATCTGACAAGATTTTTTAAAAAGATGTTAGAATTTCACTTATTTTTAGATGCTTGATAAGGAAAATGAAGAAGTAAAACTATATGGCAAAAATGCGTCATGAATTTCTATGACATAAAAGGACCGAGAACTGCAAATGATTGCAGTTTTCTAATCGCTCAACAGGATATTACTTGGTGAATCTTCTATATATTAAATAAGGGGTATGAGATTATTCTTCAATTTTGGAGAACATTACAACTCCTAAAGTCTCATGCTGGTGTCCTTTAGTCATAAAACCAGTGCATTAATGAGGTGCAGGGAACTTGTATGAGCCACTCAAAGCAAAAACATTAGTAGGCTTTGGAAATCTTTGCCAGCATAATATAGATGCTTTGAACTGGCAACAGAATAGCATCTACTTCACTGGGTAGTTGGTGGAGATGTTACTTCTTCCTAAATCAAAAGGAAAACAGTATTACTATGCTATTTATTTTTTATGATACCCATGTTGTCATCAGTTAAACATTTTAATTGAATTTATAGAAGTATTTTGAATTAGAAAAGATTGATTTACTTTTAGGGTAAGATTAGCTAGAAGTTGGAAGAGCCTGAATAAGTCTTAGGAAAATGTAGTCCATATTTTAACCTTTATAATGTTGTGGTTTCATTGTAATATCTTAATTTTTGATAATCTTTAATTTGTTGGATTAATAGGTGGAACAGAAGCTTAAATATCAGAAATATTTAGTCTTATATGTAAATAATATAATTAATATAAAGTGTTGCTTTTTATAGGAAAACTTTAGAAACTTACAGATTCTTTTAGCAAATTCTTAATGTTTTGTATATTCATATTTTTGTTTTTGTTTTTTGAGAGGGATTCTCTCTCTGTCGCCCAGGCTGGAGTGCAGTGGCGCGATCTCGGCTCACTGCAATCTCTACCTCCCGGGTTCAAGCAATTCTCATCCCCCAGCCGAGTAGCTGGGATCACAGGCGTGCGTCACCACACCCAGCTAATTTTTGTATTTTTAGTAGAGATGGGGTTTCGCAGTGTTGGCCAGGCTGGTCTCAAATTCCTGACCTCAGGTAATCCGCCTGCCTTGGCCTCCCAAAGTGCTGGGATTACAGGCGTGAACCACCATACCCGGCCTGTATATTCATATTGTACCTGCAATAATACAGCATACCGTGTTTCATGTATTACATAACGTATGTATTGCTTAAAGGATGGTTCTGTGTTCTGGAAGTTACCAGGGTAAGGTAAAAAGACCAACGCCTTTTTAAGTTGTACCAACCTGAGTACCAGTTCTGTCCATTATTGGCCGTTTGCCTTTGAGGAAATTATTTAAGCACCTGGGCCTTAGTTTCCTCTTCTGTAAAATAATATCCGATATTAAGGAAAGATTTGGTCTACTCTTACAACATGTTTGGATTTCATTATTTGAAGAAACTTGGATGTTCCAAGTCCTCATGGTTAAAAACTTGATTTGAAAACCCAGTATTAGGCCGGGCACGGTGGCTCATGCCTGTAATCCTAGTTACTTGGGAGGCTGAGGCAGGAGAATCACTTGAACCCAGGAGGCAGAGGTTGCAGCCAAGATTGCGCCACTGCACTCTAGCCAGGGCGACAGAGTGAAACTCCGTCTCAAGAAAAAAATAAATAAATAAATAAAAAAGGAAGAAAGAAAAAAAAACAGTATTGAGGTATAATAATGTGACTTTACTCAGGAGAGTCAGTGAAGCATAGTGGTTAGAAGTTGAAGATCCTGAGTGAGTTACAGAATTGATCTCTCCAAGCCTCACTTCCTTCATCTCTAAAATGATGGGAATAATAATAATAGGACTTATTGTATGAGATTGGTGCGAGGAGTAAGTGAGGTTAACCAGTAAAGCATCATCACCATCATCATCCCTGTTTCTACAGCAACAACATTGTGAGGGGGTTTGCTTCTGTAACTATTTTCTGTTGTATACAGTAAAATTTTATTTTTCAAAATTTTACTTTATACTGGAACATTTTAAATCTTAGAATATTAACAAGGATAGTATGTATTATCCGGGAACCACCAAACAGGGTGCTGGGAAAGCACGAACTCCTCGTATATTGTCATCAGCAGTGAAACGCTTAAGAGCATCAAAATCATGAGTGATCAAACTCCAATGGAATTTATCTTAAATTTGACCTGGTTTCTGAGAAAATTTAATTTCTAAATAGCTAAATTTTCACTTTTTAATTTATGTCTTCTTTTTAAAACTCTCATTTATTTGTGTCTCTAATTTTTGTTTTCTTCCTTTTTTTTATTTCTGACTTTTAGGTTCAGGGGTACATGTGCAAGTTTGTTACATGGGTAACTTGAGTGTCATGGGAGTTTGGTGTACAGATAATTTTGTCACCCAGGTAATCAGCATAATACCTGATAGGTAGTTTCCCAATATTCATTCTCCTCCCACCCTCTACCCTCAAATAGGCCCCAGTGCCTGTTGTTCCCTTCTTTGTGTCTGTATATACTCCGTGTTTAGCTCCCACTTATAAGTGAGGACATGCAGTATTTGGTTTTCTGTTTCTGCATTAATTCACTTAAGATAATGGCCTCCAGCTCCATCCCTGTTGTAGCAAAGGCCATTATCTCATTATTTTTGTAGCTGCATAGTATTCCATGGTGTATATGTCCCCCATTTTCCTTATCCAATCCACCATTCATGGGCACCTAGATTGATTCCATGTCTTTGTGATTGTGAATAGTGCTGCAGTGAACATACATATGCATGTATCTTTATGATAGAATAATTTATATTCATGTGGGCATATACCCAGTAATGGGGTTGCTGGGTCAAATGGTAGTCCTGTTTTAAGTTCTTTGAGAAATCTCCAGACTGCTTTCCACAGTGGCTGAACTGATTTACATTTCCACCAACAGTGTGTAAGCATTCCCCTTCTTCTGCAACCTCACCAGCATCTGTTGTTTTCGATTTTTTAATAATAGTCATTCAGACTGGTGTGAGGTGGTATCTCGTTGTGGTTTTGATTTGTATTTCCCGGATGATTCATGACATTGAGCATTTTTCATATGTTTGCGGGCCATGTGTATGTCTTCTTTTGAGAAGCATCTGTTCATGTCCTTTGCCCATTTTTTAATAGGGTTGATTGTTTTTGCTTCTTCAGTTGTTTGAGTTATAGATTCTGGATATTAGACCTTTGTTGGTTGCATAGTTTGCAGATATTTTCTCTCATTCTGTAGATTGTCTGTTTATTGAAATTTCTTTTGTTGTGCAGAAGCTCATTAGTTTTATTAGATCGCACTTGTCAATTTTTATTTTTATTACAGTTGCTTTTTTTTTTTTTTTTGAGACAGAGTTTTTGCTCTTTTTGTAGAGAGGAGTGCAGTGGGGCGATCTCAGCTCACTGAAACCTCTGCCTCCTGGGCTTAAGTGATTCTCCTGCCTCAGCCTCCCAAGTAGCTGGGATACAGGTGCCCGCCACCATGCCCAGCTAATTTTTTTTGTATTTTTCATATAGACAGGGTTTTGCCATGTTGGCCAGGCTGGTCTTGAACTCCTGATCTCAGGTGATTTGCCTGCCTGGGCCTCCCAAAGTGCTGGGATTACAGGAGTAAGTCACCGCACCTGGCCTACAGTTGCATTTTGACTTTGTCATGAAGTCTTTGCCTGGGCTGTTGTCTAGAATGGTATTTCCTAGATCTTCTTCAGGGTTTTTATAGTTTTAGGTTTCACATTTAACCCTTTAATCCATCTTGAGTTGATTTTTGTATATGGTCAAAGGTGGGGGTCCAATTTCAATCTTCTGCATATGGCTAGTCTAAGGCTATTTTTGATATGCTTTCCTAGAGTAACTCTCAATTTAGAGGCTTCAGTGGCAAAAGAAGGTCAGGATGGTGTTAATCACACTTTTGTTTCTATTCTTTAGTTGGTTTAAACCTTTTCACTTCTTACATATCCTCTATGATATCTGGAATATATGCTGTAATATGAGGCAAGAAGAACAGTGAGATAAGTTCAAATTACCATAAAACCCTAAAGAAGGGCTCTGTTATTTGGGCAAGTATAGTGTGGAGAAAATTAGGGGAAGTGTAAAGATTATTAGGCATGTGCTAACTGAAAGGTAGCAGGATCTGTTTGCTGTTTTAGATGAGATTATGGCCTGTGAACAAGAGCCTTAAAGTACTGACAGAAAAAGAATAATAGTTTTGATAATACATAGAAGTGGAAACAACAATTCAAAGTGAAAATGACTGAATTTGGTTCAGTGCTCTACTATGCCCTTCTCAAAAAGAATTGGTCATTGCTATTAACTGCAATTCACCCTTTATTTGTTGTACCATATTTTAAAAGTATTCAATATTTAAAGCAGAATTAGACATAATTAACCTGTCACCTTATTTGATTGTGCATCATATAGAATTTCCTTCTTATGTTTAATGTTTTACTATCTCTTATGTTTTCTTTACTGTATTGTGCTTCTTTGGTTTATTAAACATATTTTAAATTATATAAATAATAATGAAAGTTTACTTGCAAAAAAGTCAAATGGTGTAAAAGAATATCATACTTTACCCCTCATTTCTCTTCTTTTTTTCTGAAATAACCATTGTTGATAGTTTGATATATGTTCTCTCAATCCACATTAAATGGCAGTTACACATTTATCTGCTGTTTTATTTGACTTCCATGGGACCATACTATACATATATTGTCCTGCAGTGTGAGTATATATATATATATATATATATATATATATATATATATATATATATGTATATATACGTATATTTATTACTTATCAGTATGTCTTGAAAGCATTTCCTTGTCAGTACATAGAGATAGACCTTATTCATTTTATAGTTCTATATGTCCCATTGTTATGAACACAGACCATAATTTCTTTTAATTTACACATGTTCTTGTGTACATGCTTGAATAGTTTCAATTCCTAGAAGGGTCAAAGAATAGGTGTATTTTAAATTGCCATAAATACTTACAAATTCTCTTCTGAAATGATAGCCAGTTGACCCACTCCAACCAATTATGTAAAAATCCTATTTCTTCACAGTCTAATACTGGATATTGTTAATCTTTCAATGTTCTGGATAAAAACTGATATCAATGGTGTTTTCATTTGCATTTTGCTGATTGATAACCAGATTACACGTCTTTTCATATGTTTATTGGCTATTTGTACTTCCTCTTTGACTTATCTTTTTATGTCCTTTGACTTTCTGTTGGGATCTTTGTTATGTGTTTGCAGGAACTCAATATATTATAGGCTTTAATTCTTAAACTCTTACATGTGTTGGAAATATGTTTCCCAGTCTGTCTCTTTGCCTTCTTTTAAAATAATTTGACTTTAAAATCATAGTAAGCATTTGGTTTAATATAAAAGGTGATAATATAAAGCACAAGGCTTATGAAGCAGTTCTTTTTATCACCTATTAGGCCTGTTCTCAGAGCCAACGTCTTTTAATCTTTTAGATGTATTTTACTTTTTATATTTCTAAATTATATGCTTCTATCTATTTTAGATATCATCTAGTGTGTATATCTTCTCCTCATCCTTCCAATATAGATACATCACAATTTTTTGTTAGACCTGTATTCATTGTTTATACTAATATGACTATGGACAAATGTGTGGGTGTTTTTTTGTTTTGTTTTTTGGTGTTTTTTGAGACAGAGTCTCACTCTGTCACCTGGGCTGGAGTGCAGTGGCAGGATCATGGCTCACTGCAGCCTTGAATTCCTGGGCTCAAGTGCTCTTCCCATGTCATCCTTTCTAGTAAGGAGGACCACAGGCACGTTTTTTTTTTTCTTTCTTTCTTTTTTTTTTTTTTTTTTTTGGAGATGAGGTGTCACTATGTTGCCCAGGCTGGCCTCAAACTTCTGGGCTCAAGTGATCTTCCCACCTTGGCCTCCCAAAGTGCTGGGATTACAGGTGTGAGCCAGTGTGCCCAGCCTGCAAAATTGTTTAATGGTAAGACAAAAAATATTCTATGAGTATATATTCTTTTTTTCTTTCTTTTCTTTTCTTTTTTTTCTTTTTTTTTTTTTTTTTTTTTGAGACAGAGTCTGCTCTGTCACCCAGGCTAGAGTGTAGTGGCACGATCTTGGCTCACTGCAACCTCCACCTCCCAGGTTCAAGCAATTCTCCTGCCTCAGCCTCCCAAGTAGCTGGGATTATAGGCGCCCACCACTATGCCCAGCTAATTTTTGTATTTTTAGTAGAGATGGGGTTTTACCATCTTTGCCAGGCTGGTCTCGAACTCTTGACCTTGTGATCTACCCGCCTTGGCCTCCCAAAATGCTGGGATTACAGGCGTGAGCCACTGCACCTGGCTGAGTATATTTTCTTTCCTGTTCCCGTGTTCCCACCCAAAGTTAACAGTTGCTTTATTTTTTTTCCTATTTGTTTTTCCTATATTTCATATAGCCTTTCAAATTCACATGCACAAAAATATTGGATTACCTGTTAATTTCATTTTTGATCCATGGGTACCAGGAGCTCTCTGTCTGTAGCTGTCATCTATACCTAGGTTTTCTGGCACAACTGTCTTCCTATCATTTTGCCCTCCTCCTGGGACTTTCGTCTCTTCTATGTTGGATACCCTTTCTTTTTGGACCACACATTTTCTTCTCTATCTCATTTTGTTGGAGCACATGCTTTGAGATCCTTGATCTATAAAAACATCTTTCCTCTGCCTTGTTACTTTTTTAATGGTTTACTTGAGGATAAAATTCAAGATTGGAAATAGTTTTATTTCACATTAAGCCTTTGCTCCATTGTCTTTCTTGCTCTGTCACCCAGGCTGGAGTGCAGTGGCATGATCTCAGCTCACTGCAACCCTCACCTCTCAGGTTCAAGTGATTCTCCTGCCTCATCCTCCCAAGTAGCTGGAATTACAGACGTGAGCCACTGTGCCTGGCCTTTTTTTTTTTTTTTTTTTTTTTGAGACAGAGTCTCACTCTGGTTGTCCAGGCTGGGGTGTGGTGGTGCGTTCTCGGCTCACTGTAGGCTCGACCTCCCAGGTTCAGGTGATTCTCCCACCTCGGCCTCCCATACAGGCACTCACCACCATGCCTGGCTAATTTTTTATATTTTTATTAGGGATAGGATTTCTCTATGTTGCCCAGGCTGGTCTTGAACTCCTGGACTCAAGCAATCCACCCACCTTAGCCTCCCAGAATGTTGGGATAATAGGAGTGAGCCATGTTCCTGGCTACGCCACTGTCTTATGTTGTTGAGAATGCTTTTGCCATTTTTTTCCATTCTTATCCTAGATTCATTGTATGTGATCTGTCTCTTTTTTTTTTTTTTTTTTTTGGTAACTTTTAGCATCTTCTCTTCATAATATTAATAAGTTTCGGGAGAGCTATCCTTGGTAAGGGATTTTATTTGTTTACAATCATTGTTCTAGGCATTATTAGGTAATTTTAAGTAACTTCATTTTTCGATTCTGGCTAAATTTTCTTGTTTTATTTGATAATTTCAGCCTCCCATTTTTTTTTTTGTTTGTTTTTCTCCTGTTGTTCTATGCTCTGGGGACATTCCTTAACTATTATCTTACAACCTCTCCATTGGGTTTTTTGTTTCTTCCACATGCTTCGTTGGGCTGGGTGTGGTGGCTCATGCCTGTAGTCCCAGCACTTTGGGAGGCTGAGACGAGTGGATCACCTGAGGTCAGGAGCTCAAGACCAGCCTGGCCAACATGTCGAAACCCCATCTCTACTAAAAATACAAAAATTAGCCGGATGTGGTGGTGCATGCCTGTAATCCCAGCTAGCTGGGAGGCTGAGGCAGGATAATTGCTTGAACCCAGGAGGCAGAGGTTGCAGTGAGCCGAGATTGTGCTATTGCACTCCAGCCTGGGCAATGAGAGTGAAACTCCCTCTCAAAAAAACAAAAACAAAAACAAAAACAAACTAACTAAATGCTTTGTTGTTGTTCTTTTTAGTATTATATTTTTTTCCCCAAAGTGTTGGGATTACAGGAGTGAGCTACTGTGCCTGGCCCAGTTTCACTCTCTTGAAGGCTCTGGGCTATAAATGTCACACACCACCTCTGTTTAGGTTCTGCTGGTGTTAATTTAAACATATGCCCATGCCTAACCCAATAGGGGCTGGGAAATGTAATGTTGCTGAACAACTGTGCACAGGTTTTTTTTTCTTTTAAGAGGTGTGGTGTCACTCTGTCTTCCAGGCTGGAGTGCAGTGGTGTGATCACAGCTTATTGCAGCCTCAAACTCCTGGGCTCAAGCGATTGATCCTCCTTCCCCCAGCCTTTCAGGTACTAAGACTACAGGTGCATGCCACAACACCTGGCTACTTTTTAAATGTTCTGTAGAGACGAGGTCTCACTTTGTTGCTCAGGCTGGTCTTAAACTCCAGGCTTCAAACTATCCTCCTGCCTCAGCCTCCCAAAGTGCTGAGATTACAGACATGAGCCACCATCCCCTGCCCATGGACAGATTTTTAATTCATTTGCCAAGATAAAAAGCAAGAGTAGATTTTGAGAGATAGGTATGAGTTCCTGCCAAGGAGTCTGTCACTTACGTTAGACACTTTCTTAAAATACCTACTGTTCTTTGAATGTTTATTAATACTTGAGAAGAAGGCCATGAAAAGCTGTTTGTTAGATGCATGAATGGACGGGACTAGTTAACTGGTAGCTTCATTTAAGAGGAATCGGGAAGGAATCTCTTCATGTAGGGACTTCTGTGACACCCTATTTATAATTTTTCTCACTGAGTTTCTCCAATGAGAGCTCTTCCAACCACCTGACTTGAGGCTATAGGCTTTGGCTGCGTGCTGAGAACTGGGTGGGGGAAAAGGATTGGGGTGAGGGGGCTGTCTCACCATTCAGCATAAAGACTTTCACTTAATTCTCCTCTTATAAATCCAACAACTTATTTCCTCTTTCCATTTTAATTTCTCCAAAAAGTAAACTGCCCGTCTTCTTCAGGAATGGAGGAGGATACACATCTAGAGGTACATGTGGGAGATGGGACACGGGAGATCTAACTGTTCCCTAAACCTATTTTCAATTAATCCTCCTGTTTTTTGTTCCTTATCCCCACTCATAACTTCAATGGTACCTGATTCCTCTCTTCTTAAGGCTTTTTGAAGCCTTTTTGCTTCTTGTCTTCCCCTTTTACAGATAGTTTTAGTATCTTCTCCTCTGCTAAGTCAGTTACTACTCATTTGTGCACTTTTCATCTTTTACAGTTTTACTCCCATCTCTTGTCTGTTCTTTTTCTTTTCATCTTTGTGCTTTTGTACTTTTTCCTCTTGTCTGGCCATTTGGTAGGTGTTACAAGGGAGCAGAGATTTAAGCACGGATTCAATTTGCCACAGTTTAAGTCCTTGCTGCCTATCATGTGTGTGTGTGTGTGTGTGAGTGTGCATGTGTGTGTTTTGCTTTTTGTTTTTGAGACAGAGTCTCACTCTATCACCTGGGCTGGACTGCAGTAGCACAATCACAGTTCACCACAGCCTTGAAGTCCAGGCGTAGATGATCCTGTCACCTCAGCCTCTTAAGTATGATAGCTGGGGTGACAGGCGCATGCCACCATGCCCAATTAATTTTTTTTATATATTTGGTAGAGATGGGGTTTTGTCAGGTTGCCCAGGCTGGTCTTGAACTGCTGGGCTCAAGCAGTCTACCTGCCTTGGCCTCCCAAATTCCTGGAATTACAGGCATGAGCCACCGTGCCTGGCCTGGCTGCTTATTTTTTAATATGATAACTTACAATGTTTAGAATGTTTTTAATGAATAGAGATTTAATTTGTACATAGCTCCATAGCCTTTTTCTATTTAATCTATTTAGAACTTATTTTTGTATATAGTATATCCTCTTTATTGCTCTCTTTTTTTCCTTTGCATCATATGTGCCAGTACCACTTGGCTGTCATTCATTCATTGATTCATTCAGGAAGGATCTATTCATTCTGCCCTCCTGGAGCATTCTAAGTTAAAAAGACTGTTGATCTACATTATCTTATATTCATATAGCCAATTATACTTTTGAAAAAAATATAATGTTACCAAGATAACATTAACCATCCTTTTTACTTTCAATCTACCTATGTTGTGTTTAAGGTGAATTTCTTATGAACAGCATATAGTTGGTTCATGTTTTTATATCCACTGTACCAGTCTCTCTCTTTTAATTGGTATACTTAGATTATTTACATTTAAAGTATTATTTTCTATTCATTTTCTCTACTTCTCATTTCTCTGTCTTTTCTTGGCTTTTTTTTGTTTTTTGAGACAGGTTCTCACCGTTCACCCAGGCTGGAGTGCGGTGGTGTGATCACAGCTCACTACAGCCTCGATCTCCCAGGCTCAGGTTGATCCTCCCACTTCAGCCTTTCAAGTAGCCGGGACTATGGGCATTGCCATCACACCTAGATAAATTTTGTATATTTTATAGAGACAGGGTTTTGCCATATTGCCCAGTCTGGTCTTGAACTCCTGGGCTCAAGCAATCCTTCTGTCTCAGCCTCCCAAAGTGCTGGGATTATAGGTGTGAGCCATGGCGCCTGGCCTCTTGGCTTCTTGTCAGCTGCCTGAACGTTTTTCACAATTCCATCTTGTTTCATTTATATATTTAAAAATATGATTTGTATGGTATTCTTGATGGTTGCGATTATTTATGAAAATATTCATTAGTGGCCAGGCGTGGTGGCTTACACCTGTAATCCCAGCACTTTGGGAGGCCAAGGGAGGTGGATCACCTGAGGTCAGGAGTTCGAGACAGCCTGACCAACATGGTGAAACGCTGTCTCTACTAAAAATACAAAAATTAGCCGGAGTGCTGGCAGGTGCTTGTAGTCTCAGCTACACAGGGGCCTGAGGCAGGAGATCACTTGAACCCGGGTGCAGAGGTTGCAGTGAGCCTAGATGGCCTATCGCACTCTAGCCTAGAAGACAAGAGTGAAACTCTCTCTCTTAAAAAAACAAAAAAAGAGGCTGGGTGTGGTGGCTCATGCCTGTAATCCCAGCACTTTGGGAGGTTGAGGCAGGCAGATCACCTGAGGTCAGGAGTTCGAGACCAGCCTGGCCAATGTGGTGAAACCTTGTCTCTACTAAAAATTACAAAAATTAGCCAGGTGTGGTGGCACACTCCTGTAGTCCCAGCTACTTGGGAGGTGGGACGATCGCTGGAGCCCAGAAGGTGGAGGTTGCAGTGAGCTGAGATCATG
Organism: Pongo abelii; assembly: GCF_028885655.2. Lineage (NCBI taxonomy): Eukaryota > Metazoa > Chordata > Mammalia > Primates > Hominidae > Pongo > Pongo abelii. The sequence continues at coordinate 27,597,128 of NC_071999.2, forward strand.
CCACTGCACTCTAGCCTGGGTGACAGAGCAAGACTCTGTCTTAATTTAAAAAAAAAAAGAAAAAGAAAGACTGAAAATCAATGAAGTAAGTTTATAATCCTAAGATACGAGAAAAGCAACAAGTGTTTTTGTTTTGTTTTGTTTTGTTTTTTTGAGACAGAGTCTTGCCCAGGCTAGAGTACAGTGGCACATAGCTCACTGCTGCCTTGACCTCCTGGGCTCAAGTGATCCTCCCACCTCAGCCTCCCATGTAGCTGGGACCACAGGCTCACACCACCATGCCTAGCTAATGTTTTTATTTGTAGAGACAGGGTCTCACCGTGTTGCCCAGGCTGGTCTTGAACTCCTGGGCTCAAGCTATTGTCCTGCTCAGCCCCTCAAAGTGTTGGGATTACAGGCATGAGCCACCATGCCTGGCCTACATGAAATATATGCTTATTTGGTTTTGATTTTTACACTTTTATGAGGCCAAGATGAACCCCCATTACCTCCCAAAAAGGAACATCCTGCTAGCTTCACATTAGAAATGGAATATTTACACAATATAAACAGAGAAAACTGAGATGGGGTGATTAGGAGATTTAATAAGTCAGAGTAAATATTAAAGGGAAATAGAATGAAATGTCTAAGGTAAAGGCAGAAATTAATAGAAATAGTATAATAGGATCCATAAAGTCAAACACTAATTCATTTAAAAAAACTAATAAATTTCTGTCCAGATTTATTTTTTTAAAAAGCTAAGTTTTAAAAAGGACCACAGTATGGCTGTCACCTTGATTACAGCCTTGTGAGACCCTCAGCAGGAGACTCTCAGAAACTGTGAGAGTTGCTCACATCTGTAATCCCAGTGACTTGGGAGGGAAATGGAAGGATTGCCTAAGCCCAGGAATTGGAGGCTGCAGTGAGCTATGATCATGCCACTGTATTCCATCCTGAGTGACAGAGCAAGACCCGTATCTAAAAAAAATTTAAAATGTGAATAACTATTGATGTGGTAAAGATTAAGAGATTTATTTTTAAAGAAGCTATTATGAACAATTTCATGGCAACAAATTGGAAAATTTCATGGGCAAATTACTCAAAACTATGTTATCAAAATAATTTTAAAGGAAAAACTGAATAATCATTAAAGAAATTTGATTGGGATTTTAAAATCTTCCCAGAAAACAAATCCTAAACTCAGAGAAGTTTTCATGAATGTTCTACTGAACATTCAGGAAAAAAATAATTCCAATCTTATATAAATTATTCCAAAACATAGAAAAAGAGGAAGCACTCCCCAATTAATCTCAATCATGGAGACAAATTTGAAAAATCCAAAGCAAGATAGTAAAGCAAATTCAGCAATGACTAGAAATATTATCAAGTTGAGTTTGTTCCACAATGTCAGGGCAATTTAACAATGGAGGAAAAAGATCACACATTATCTCAAAAGATGCAGAAAAAAAAGTTTGGTAAACCTTGGCAGCCATTTATAATTTTAAAAAAAATAAATCTTAGAAAACTTGGAGTAGAAGAGAACTTTTTAAACCTGATAAGTGGCATTTACAGAAAGCCTACAGCAAATATCTTACTTTATGCTGAAGTACTAAATGATTTCCTTTAAGACGATAAATAAGAGCAGGATAATCACTATCATGATTTCAGCGTTGTACTGGGGGCCTAGCCTGTGCAGTATAGCAAGAAAAAAAGTGATTAGGATTGGAAATCCACCCTATAGTAACCCCAAGTAAATCACAACCTCTCTTTGAGTGTGGCTGAGACCTGAGACATGCTTCCAACAACAGAATATGGCTAAGGTGATGGGGGTAGTCACTCCTTTGATTGGTTCATGTTATATGGCAAAAGTAATGAAATAGTTACTCTTGTGATTATGTTATGTTACAGAAGACTGCTTGTTAGCAGACTAGAGTGCGCTATCATGTTGTAAGAAGGCCTGTGAATGAGCCACCTGGCAAGAAACCTTGGGGACCACTAGGAGCTGATGGAAAACCCCCAGCTGACAGCCAGAACAAGGCAGGGACCTCCATCCTACGGCTTCAGATAACTGAATCCTGCCAACAACCACCTGAGCTTAGAAGAGGATGCTAAGTTTTAAAAAGGACCACAGTCTGGCTGTCACCTTGATTACAGCCTTGGGAGACCCTGAGCAGGAGACTCTTGAGAAAATAAGTGCATGTTTTAAGCCACTAAGTGTGAGGTTATTCATTATGCACCAGTAGACAGCTAATAAAGGAAGAAAGAAACAAACCTGTTATTAGAGACTATTACATAGAAAACAAAAGAATCTATGGCTAAATCATAAGAATTAACAGAATTTATTTGGCACTTTTGCAGTTGCATTTCTATATGCTAGCAACAAACATGTAAAAATATAATTTATAAAAAGTTAACATTTACAGTAGCATCAAAAATATAAATAAATAAAATCTTAATAAAATATATGCAAGAAGATTTTGAGTAAGATGTTTTAAAACTTTAATGAAACACAGATTAGTAATAAAAATAATAAAGAGATATAGGCTGGGCGCAGTGGCTCACGACTGTAATCCCAGTGCCTTGGAAAGCTAAAGCCGACAGATCACCTGAGGTCAAGAGTTCGAGACCAGACTGGCCAACATGGCAAAACCCCATCTCTACTAAAAATACAAAAGTTAGTTGGGTGTGGTGGCACACGCCTGTAGTCACAGCTACTTGAGAGGCTGGGGTGGGAGGATCACTTGAACCTGGGAGGTTGAGGTTGCAATGAGCTGAGATTATGCCACTGCACTGCAGCCTGGGTGACAGAGCTAGACTTTGTCTCAAAAAAAAAAAAAAACCATAATAATAATAATAAAGAGATTTAATTGGGTAGATAAGTTCTAGAATAAAGAGGCTCAACATCATGAAAGTGTGAATTCTTTCCATATTAATCTCTAGATTTAATGCAGTTTCGTACAAAATTCCAATAGGATTTATTTTATTTTATTTTTTGAGATGACGTTTTGCTCTTGCTGCTCAGGCTGTAGTGCAATGGCACAAGCTCAGCTCACTGCAAACTCCACCTCCTGGGTTCAAGTGATTCTCCTGCCTCAGCCTCCTGAGTAGTGGGGATTACAGGTACTCGCCATCACACCTGGCTAATTTTGCACTTTTAGTAGAGATGGGGTTTCAGCATGTTGGTCAGGCTGGTCTTGAACTCCTGACCTTAGGTGATTCACCCACTTTGGCTTCCCGAACTGCTGGGATTACAGGCGTGAGCCACCATGCCTGGCCCCAATAGGATTTGTCATGGAACTTCATAAATGTATTGTAAAATCATCATAGGGAGAAGCAAAGAACCAAGAAGAGCCAAAATACTCTTGAAAAATAGGACAAGGTGAGGGAGTTGCCCTAATTTGGAAGCTATCAAGATTTATTATAAAGCTATAATAATTAGACATGATACATACAGATAGTTAAATGGACTGATGGAACAGAATAGAGAACACAGAAATAGAACATTAGTATATGGAAATTTGACATGTGATAAAATCAGTGCTATGGTTTTGTGTTAGTCCATTTTCATACTGCTATGAAGAAATACCCAAGACTGGGTAATTTATAAAGAAAAAGAGGTTTAATGGACTCACAGTTCCACATGGCTGGGGAGGCCTCACAATCAGAAAGCAAAGGAGAAGCAAAGGCACATCTTACACAGTGGCAGGCAAGAGAGCGTGTGCAGGGGAACTGCCCTTTATAAAACCATCAGATCTCATAAGACTTATTCACTATCACAAGAATAGCATGGGAAAAACTCACCCCCATGATTCAGTTACCTCCCATCCGGTCCCTCCTACTTCATGTGGGGATTATGGGAGCTACAACTCAAGGTGAGATTTGGATGGGGACACAGCCAAACCATATCAAGTTTGAATGTCCCCTCCAAAACTCATGTTGACCCTTAATCCCCAATGTGGCAGTGTTGAGAGGTGGGGCCTTTAAGAGTTGATTGGATCATGAGGGCTCTGCCCTCAATGGATTAATCCACACATGGATTAATGGATTAATGGGCTATCATGGGGGGGCACTGGTGGCTTTATAAGAGGGAGAATCTAGCATAGTACCTGAGCATGCTCAGCCACTTCAGAACTCTGTAGAGAGTCCCCACCAGCAAGCAGTCTCTCACCAGACATGCCCCTTGACCTTGACATCTCAGCTTCCATAGCTAAGAAATAAATTCATTTCTTTATAAATTCCCTGCTTCATACCATACATACAAAAAATCCAATTCTGTCAGATTTATGATCTAAATGACAAACAAAATTTAAAATGTTTGAAGCAGGCTGGGTGCATTGGCTCATACCTGTAATCCCAGCACTTTGGGAGGTCGAGGTGGGCGGATCACTTGAGGTCAGGAGTTCAAGACCAGCTTAGCCAACATGGTGAAACCCTGTCTCCACTAAAAATACAAAAAATTAGCCAGGTGTGGTGGCACACACCTGTAATCCCAGTTATTCGGGAGGCTGAGGCAGGAGAATCACTTGAACCTGGGAGGTGGAGGTTGCAGTGAGCCAAGATCACGCCACTGCACTCCATCCTGGGCAATAGAGGGAGACTCCATCTCAAAAAATAAAGAAAAAAGGAAAAAAAAAGGCCGGGCGCAGTGGCTCACACCTGCAATCTCAGCACTTTGGGAGGCCGAGGCGGGTGGATCACAAGGTCAGGAGACTGAGACCATCCTGGCTAACATGGTGAAACCCTGTCTCTACTAAAAATACAACAAATTAGCCGGGCATGGTGGCGGGCGCTTGTAGTCCCACCTACTCAGGAGGCTGAGGCAGGAGAATGGCGTGAACCCGGGAGGCGGAGCTTGCAGTGAGCTGGGCTGGCGCCACTGCACTCCAGCCTGGGTGACAGAGTGAGACTCCATCTCAAAAAAAAAAAAAAGTTTGAAGCAAAATATAGGAGAATAGCTTTATTGCTCTGGTGTAGGCAAGGATTTAAGATATCAGAAGCATAATCTCTGAATAAATTTGACTATGTTAAAATTTAGAACTTCTTTTAAGCAAAAAGGCAAAACCAAGAGTGAAAAGATAAGCATCAAACTTGGAGAAATATTCACATATAATCACTAAATTGTTAGTATTCAGAAAATATAAAGAATTCCTGTAGCCAAAAGTACCATTTATGAATCTACTTATTGATGGATGTTTTCTGAAGGTCTTTTGCCCAGAGGAAAAATAGTGCATTAAAAAGCTTCTGTCCGGCCGGGTGTGGTGGCTCACACCTGTAATCCCAGCACTTTGGGAGGCCGAGATGGATGGATCACCTGAGGTCAGGAGTTTGAGACCAGCCTGGCCAACATGGTGAAACCCCATCTCTACTAAAAATATTAAAAACCTAGCTGGGCATGGTGGTGGGCACCTGTAATCCCAGCTACTTGGGAGGCTGAGGCAGGAGAATTGCTTGAACCCAGGAGACAGAGTTTGCAGTGAGCCAACACAGTGCCACTGCACTCCAGCCTCGGCGACAGAGTGAGACCCTGTCTCAAAAAAAAAAAAAAAAAAGCTTCTGTTGCAAACAAACAAACTTCTAAAAATCAAATAGAAGGCCTGGGCACAGTGGCTCACGCCTGTAATCCCAGCACTTTGGGAGGCTGAGGTGGGCAGATCACCTGAGGTCAGAAGTTTGAGACCAGCCTGGCCAACAAGGTGAAACCCTGTCTCTACTAAAAATAAAAATTTAGCTGAGCATGGTGGCAGGTGCCTGTAATCCCAGCTACTTGGGAGGCTGAGGCAGGAGAATAGCTTGAACCTGGCAAGTGGAGGTTGCAGTGAGCCAAGATCGCGCTCCAGCCTGGGTGACAAGAGCAAAACTCCATCTCAAAAAAAAAAAAAAAAATCAAGTAGAAGACAACCCCCAAAAATAGTGGGCAAATGCCATAGCATTTCATACATTTCATAGAAGAAAAAATATAAGTGGCTAATAAAGATATAAAAGAATGCCCAGGGAAATGCAAATTAAAACCATATTGAGGTAGCATTTGTACCCCTTAGATGGCCAAAAAATTAAAAGTTAGGTGGTATTACTTTTACACTGTTGGTGGCAGTGTAAATTGGCAACCCCTTTTTGGAATTACATAATTATACTTATAATATATGTTCTATATAATTATATAACATATTTCATATTCATATTAAACAAGTATATTTATGAATATATTCATAATTGTGTATATGTATTATATATATTTATATATGTAATTACATAATTTATGAAAATCAATCCTGTTCCTGGAGAACATACCCCCCAAAAAAACCTCTTGCAGATAAGGACTGGGAAGCAAGTACAGAAATGATCGAAACAGTACAAATCAGGGGAGAATGTGCCCAAGACCTGGAGAACTGATAATAAATTGTGGTTTATCCTTGCAATGGAACACTATATGGCAGTGAAATGATTGAAATAGAGCTATACACATCATCATAGACTAATTTCAGAAACAACGCTGAGTGAAAAAGTAAGTTTCAGCAGAATACATGCAATATAATAGTATTTTATAAAATTCAGAAGCCAAATTTTGAATATACTTTCTTAGCTATAAATGTGATAAAACTATAAAGAAAAGCACAGGAATGATCAACATAACACGGTGATTGAGGAGGGACACACAGGGGCTTCGACAGTACTGTCATTCTGTTCCTCAAGTTGGATGGCAGGTTCACAGGTGGTCATTTCCTCATGCTTTCATGTTATACTCATTATATGATGACTATATTATAATTATACTATAATATATGTTATGCATATTATACATTATATTATACATATTTTGTATGTAACAGTGTTTCATAATATTTTAAGGAATGAGTGGAAATGGGCACATAATGTAGATATGCAGTGCCTAGCCATCAGTAGAGTCTCAGAATTACCAGATTCCAAGATAATTCCTACACAAAAACAAGCAAACAAAGCGCATGTTACCTAGAATGAAAAGACCATCCATATTCTAATAAACGGAGACAATCAAATAGGGAATCCCTCTTTTAAGGTTGGCATTTGCTATATGCTTGGAAGTGATTTGAAGCAGAAATTGGTTATGAATAAATCTTCTTCTTAATAAAACAGAAGCTTGTTTTTAATGTCATATTATCCCTGCCGAGAAATTAAAAATCCTGGAGGTAGGCTGGGCATGGTGGCTAACATCTGTAATCCCAGCACTTTGGGAGGCCAAGGCAGGCAGATCACTTGAGGCCAGGAGTTCGAGACCAACCTGGCCAACATAGCAAAACCTTGTCTCTACTAAAAATACAAAAAATAGCTGGGCATAATGGCAGGCAGCTGTATGTAGTCCCAGGTACTTGGGAGGCTGAGGCAGGAGAATCACTTGAACCCGGTAGGTGGAAGTTGCAGTGAGCTGAGGTCACATCATTGCACTCCAGCCTGGGCGACAGAGTGAGACTCCATCTCAAAAAATAAAAAAATTAAAAAAAATATTAAAATCCTGGAGATAGTATTACTTATAACCTCAATCACTTATTAATCAACCTAAATTTAATCCTTGATTTTATAATATCTTTCTATAGAGTTTTGTTTTGGTTTTGCTTTGTTTTTAGAAAAGACAGGTGCATTTACCCTCTTAGGGGATGACCGTTGGTATTTTAAAAAATATGACATTTGCTGAGAATTCCTTAAATTTTTCTAATTTTCACTAGCCAGTGATGACATTGTCCCTTTTTTTGCAGATAGCTTTGGAAGAAGATGATACCTCCACAGTTCACACCATGTTGTTAAAAACATCCTTCGTTTGACCATTTATACATTTGGTTCTAAAGAAGGTGTTATCCTTAGATTCTTGGATCTAAAGAATGTTTTTTTTTTTTTTTTTTTGAGGAGTCTCACTCTGTCACCCAGGCTGGAGTGCAGTCTGTGATCTCGGCTCACTGCAACCTCCGCCTTCTGGGTTCCAGTGATTCTCCTGCCTCAGCCTCCTGAGTAGTTGGGACTACATGTGCCCACCACCACGCCTGGCTAATTTCTGTATTTTTGGTAGAGATGGGGCTTCACGATGTTGGCCAGGCTGGTCTCGAACTCCTGACCTCAAGTGACAACGCCTGTCTCAGCCTCCCAAAGTTCTGAGATTGCAGGCATAAGCCACTGTGCCCAGCAAGAGTATATTAAGATTCTTGTCTCATTACTATTCTTAAAATTGCTCTAAAACTTGCTTAAGTAATCAGATTTAAATTATGTAAATACAGACAACAAAACTCTTAATCCTAAAGGTGCTTTTAAAATTCAGGCATTCATACATGGCATGCAAATTGGCTACAAATTGGGAAGATTTTATTCGAAGTAACCAAATCTTAAGGAGCTAAAGCAAACCTGCTTTATAAAATACACTAATTCAAGGACTAAGCAATTCCTGAAGACAGACTGATTTACTGTGCTTCTTAATATTTCCTCAAACTAGAATATGAGTGATGGTGGTAGAGGGAGGAAGTAGCTCATACTTGGAGGGACAAACAGTTGCTGGAATATGCTTGTGGTTTAGAGCTGCTTTCAAAAATCCTGTTAACTGCAAAAGAAAGGAAGGACTAATATTTTCTATGATTTCAGTAACATCTTTATGAAGATGCTCCTTTTGAATGTGGTACAGAAAGTTAGAAAACACTTAGGCATGGTATCTGGCATAGTGCCCCCAAGGGAGTGTTTCATATACAGGCAGTCTGGGGCTTATGATGCTTTGACTTAAAATTTTTCAACTTTATGATGGTTCCAAAGGCGATGCACATTCAGTAGAAACCATACTTCAAGTCCCCATACAACTATTCTGTTTTTCATGTTCAGAATGTTGTTCCCATAAATTACATGAGCTATTCAACACTTCATAATAAAATAGGATTTGTGTTAGATGATTTTGCCCAACTGTAGGCTGATGTAGTGTTCTGAGTATGTTTAAGGTATGCTAGGCTAAGCTCTGATGTTCAATAGGTTAGGTGTATTAAAGGCACTTGACTTATGTTTCCCCTTCCTAATAAACCCATCGTAAGTCAAGAAGCACCTGTATCTGATAGAGGTCTACCTTTACCAATTTAAATTGACAAATTTAACATTCCTGTCTTGTTTTTGAATTGAAGAGCAACAGCAGATCTGAAATAAATACCGCAGTTAGCTTTGCATTCTTCACTATTTATTGAACAGTTCAGAGGGCAAGGAGGCAAAGAGAAATGCTCTGAGTGTGTCTTTGCTTGCCAGCTCCTTAATTGTCAACAATTCTATGGTGACTTTCCTATATTTTTCTGTGCTTTTTTCTGTTGTCTTCTCTGCTTTGGAGTCAGAAACTTCCATTCAAATCCCTGCCATGACAACATAACAATCTGTCAGCCTGTTTCCTCCTTCATAAATGATGGGTATAATTTCCATCTCACAAGATTTGTAAGTGTTAGAATTGAATGAGGTAATGTGTTAATACATACCGCATGCTTCAAAAATAATATCCGTCTCTTTCCACATGCTTGTCAGAACTCCAGTGCCACGATGGATACAGAGTGAGCCACTTTCTTCACTGTCCAATATCAATTTGGGAATGGCAGCTTGCTGCATTTATATTTTCAGATTTAGTTAACATTACCTTCCATCAGTGAAATGGAATACTTAATCTTTATTATGTATTTCTCTCATTTTCCAATATCTTTAAAGTCATTTTATCACTATTTTAAAAATCAATTTTGTGAACTCTTGCTTTTGCATGGAGGAAAATGGGATTGGTCAAACATTGAAATGGGATGATTGGTTCTCTAATTTCTCTGTATTTAGTCCTACACCTAATAGCTTCAAGCTCTCTCCTAGGAAGACAGGACTCTGGGTATGTCTAAATGAGTCGACACTCTTAATGAGTTTTCTCTGTTGTATGCTATAATATCTTTTTGAGAGTTCCAGAGAACTGAATAAAAGTAGATCTCTCCATATTAACTAAATGATAATGGCTAACATCTGTGGGGTACTTTGCATATATAGTGTTTTCACATATAACATTCATTAATTGGTAAGCATTTACTGAGCTCTGCTACGTGCTATGCCTCTACTAGACATCAGAGTATAGTATACTGAAGTACTCCTTGACCTTGAGGTGTCATCATAAATTGGCTTCCCAAGAAAGCCTTCTCCTCCTGCTTTGTTAAGTCACTCCGCCCTTCTTATTGTCTAGTACCATACTCTGTCTCCTTTACAATATTTTATGTGCTGATCTCCTTAAAGGTAGGGATTGTGTCAGTTTCTGTCACTTCTGTGAGGTCCTGACTGTAAAACCTAGCTATTTCTAGGCCCAGAATGGGCACTCAATAAAACCAATTGAGTGAGTGGAAGAATGGATGAAAGCAACATGCTCATAGGAAAGAGACAGGCTACAGATTCATTGCTACAGAATGTGATGGATACCAAGGCAGAGAGGTGGGTTGAGGGCATTGTGTTCATCTGTTTTGAGCTGCTATAACAGAATACCACAGACTGGGTAATGTATAAAGAACAGGAATTTGTTTTCTCACAGGTCTGGATGCTAGGAAGTCCAAGATGAAGGCACTGGCAGGTTCATTTATCTGGTGAGGGTCTAGTCTCTGCTTCCAAGATGGCGCCTTGACTGTTGCATCCTTGAGGAGTGGGGGAAGAATGCTGTGTCCTCATAACAGAAGGCAGAAGAAAAAAGGGGATGAACTCCCTCTTTCAAGCCCTTTTATAAGGGCACCTAATCCCATTCACAAGATAGGAGCCCTCGTGGCCTAATCACCTTTTAAAGGCCTCACCTCTTAATACCATCACATTAGCAACACCTAAGTTTTGGAGGAGACACATTCAAACCATAGCAGGTATAAAAGACAAGCATTTAATTAGACTGTCAGTTGATAATTTTTCCTTCCCTGCAGGAGACCTGTCTATGAGTGGCTGGGAGACCTGTTTAATTCTGAGGTTTAGAATTAAAATGGCCATCTGCCTGCAAGTAGAGATAAGCTGCATTCTCCCAAATCAGCTTTGTTCATAATAAAAGTAGTATTTTGGCCTCCATATGCTATACTCTTTATTGTCTATTTCTTAAACAATTGACAGCTTGGTTAGAGAAGAGGCAGGCTATCTATTGCCCCATCCTCTACTTTTTTTTTCTTTTTTTGAGATAGAGTCTTGCTCTGTCACCCAGGCTGGAGTGCAATGGCACGATCTTGGCTCATTGCAACCTCTGTCTCCCAGGTTCAATCAATTCTTCTGCCTCAGCCTCCCAAGTAGCTGGGATTGCAGGCGTGTGCCACCATGCCTGGCTAATTTTTATATTTTTAGTAGAGATGGGGTTTTACCATGTTGGCTAGGCTGGTCTTGAACTCCTGACCTCAGGTGATCTGTCTGCGTTGGCCTCCCAAAGTGCTGGGATTACAGGCGTGAGCCACTGCACCTGGCTTACTTTTTTTTTTTTTTAACTAAATACCTAATCGTTATATTATGTTATTATTTTGTCTATTATTGCTCTCCTTAACATATGTAAAAATAGACCAAACTGACATGATCATATTTTAGAAAAATACTATTTTCTTTCTTTGAAAAGGAAACAGAAAAAAAGATAAATGACTTAAATTGTCTACTTATCATAACATAGAATTAGAAATCCCAGTCTTTGTGGCTGCCAAAAAAAAAAAGGATAAATGACCAAAAAATGAAATCAAATAAAAATCTTCCATGACTCTTTTCTTATGAGTATTAATGTGAGGAAACTTAATAGTTCTGAAAATAAAGATGTAAATTGCTGCAGAATGTAAAACAGGATAAAGTCACAATAGCCAAAATGTGGAACCCAAATGTTCATCCATGGATGAATGGATAAACAAAATGAGGTATAGATGTACAATGGAATATGGTTCAGCCTTGAAAGAAGTGCAATTCTTATATATGCTGCAACACAGATGAACCTTGAGGACATAATACTAAGTGCAGTAAGCCAGTCACAGAAGGACAAATATTATATGATTCCACTTATGTGAGACACCTAGAATAGGCAAATTCATAGACACAGAAAGTAGTTTCCAGGGGTTGGGGGTGGGGAGAATAGAGAGTTAGTGTTTAATGGGTATAGACTTTCTGTTTGGGATGATTTTTTTTAAAGTTCAGAGGATGGATAGTAGTGATGGCTACATAACAATGTGAATGTACTTCACACCACTGAATTGCACTCTTAAACATCGTTACGATGGTACATTTTTTGTGTATTTTACCATAAGAAAAAAAAAATTTAGGGCTGGGCAAGGTGGCCTACATCTGTAATCCCAACACATTGGGATGCCGAGGCGGGAGGATCACTTGAGCCCAGGAGTTTGAGACCAGCCTGGGCAACATAGTGAGACCCCATCTCTTAAAAACAAATGGTGTGCGCCTATGGTCCCAGCTACTCCGGAGGCTGAGGTGGGAGGATCACTTGAGCCCCTGAGTTCAAGGCTGCAGTGATCTGTGATCATGCCCACTGCACTCCAACCTGGACAACAGAGTGAGACCCTGCCTCAAAAAAAATTAGTATGATAAAGCACAGACCATGTATATAATAAAGATACTTCAGCCATTTGAAGGAGTGTTCTGTTTTCAAGCCAAAGAGAAAAGCACATATTATCCCCAAAAAACGCACAGTTAGCAAAGCATCCAGGGAAGCTGGAAGGGCTGGTGTTTGGTGGCTGAGGTCAGTAGATGTGACTGCTCTGTTCTTGGCACCCCATGGGTACTTATCATCATCTTCTTAGCCACCACTGACAGGGTCCTGCTTGACAGACTGACCCTGTGCTGTGTATATCACATACATTATCACTGAATTTTTGAAACACCTTATAAAGTAGACATTATTCCCATTTATAGGAATTTAATACCTCTCTGAAATTTGCTAAGTAAGTGGTGCAGCCAGCACTTAAACCCTAGATCAGCAGACTCCAATAGTGAAGTACCTTCCTCAGTATATCCCAAGGATGGCTTTTAAGAATAATTGTATGGATAATCTGGAGTAAAAGGAATAGGAATTTCTTCATTTAGGTTCAGCAAAATGTGTGGACAAGATGACCACAAATGCAGGAATGTTGGAGTGGTAGTTAATATTTAGATGAGAAATCATTAAAGGGTGGAATAGCAATGTGAGTTTCTGGGGCTACTTCAGTAGGGCTTTTTGGAGCTGATTGAGGGGGCAAAAATTAAAGCCAGAAAGCTCAGTGGAGCAAATGTCATAGTGGCCACAGAGAAACAAAGTTTCAAAATGAGATGCTAAGTGAGAAACAGCAACTGAGGAGAGAAGTAATGTTTCCAGGATCACAAAGGGCATAAGGAGAATTGTTCTTTTAGACTCTAGGTGAGCTTGTAGTAATCCAAGGATTGGTGATTTAGGCCAGTGAATTCTGGCTCTGGGTACATCTCTAATCCCTAAACCTTCACCAAGAGGGATCAGGAGAAGAAAGGGGAGGAAGGGAGTCAGGTGTGCCACATATCTGCTATTGAAAAATGCCTAGATGGGAAAGGAGTTTGAAATGTTGTCCTAAAATGAAGTTTCTGAGTGAGATGGGCTGAATTTTGCCATGTGTTCACTGTTACTACTGTATAAAATTAAGAGATTTAAATGAGATTAAGATCTAATTGGCTTTCTGAGATATTGAAAACTAAGAACCCGGCTGGGCATGGTGGGCTCACACCTGTAATCTCAGCACTTTGGGAGGCTGAGGCGGGTGGATCACCTGAGGTCAGGAGTTGGAGACCAGCCTGGCTAACATGGTGAAACTCTGTCTCTCTTATCAGTGAGAACCAAACCTGAGTCTGCAGGCTTAGGGCAGGGGCCCAGACAATGAGAGGGGCTCTTCTCTTTGAGACTTGTCATCTAGAACTCATTGTCACTGGAAGCCAGAGCCTAAATGAGCCTATCAGTTGCCTTGGGTTACAAGAACAAGTTTTCATTGATTAATTAATTATTTATTTATTTTGAGACAGACTCTTGCTGTGTTGCCCAGGGGCTGGAGTACAGTGGCACGATCTTGGCTCACTGAACCCGCCTCTGGGTTCAAGAGATTCTCCTGCCTCAGCCTCCCGAGTAGCTGGTACTATAGGCACATGCCACCATACCTGGCTAATTTTTTTATTTTTAGTAGAGACAGGGTTTCGCCATGTTTCCAGGCTGGTCTTGAACTCCTGACCTCAGGTGATCCGCCCACCTCAGCCTCCCAAAGTGCTGGGATTACAGGTGTGAGCCACCACGCCTGGGCAAGTCTGAGTTTTTACTGGGGAAGCCAAGTAGCAGTTCAGGGACTTGTGGCCACCAACCGTCTCTGAGATTCAAGGTCTGTTCTTTCTACTGGGGACTGAGATGGGCGGATAACCATGCAGATGTAAGGAGGAGTCATATCAATCATTCAGCCTGGGAGGAAGTCTGAGCTAGCAAGAACTGGAGGAATAATTTCCCTCTGTAGGAATTCCTGCTCTACCTACTTACTATAGGAGTAAAGTGGTCATGATTTAAACAGTCTTGTCTGTACCTGTTATGTTATAAGGATGTGTTCATGGCCCTATCTGCTAAGAGTGAGTTGTTCTTACAAATAAAATAAAAATTAGTAAATTTATACACACACTATTTGTTATGTAAATCCTAAGAGTGATGTTCCAAAAAAACAAATTTTGAAAGTAAATAAGTATATAAATAGGCTTTTTTTTTTTTTTTTTTTTTTGAGATGGAGTTTCGCTCTTGTTGCCCAGGCTGGAGTGCAGTCATGCAATCTTGGCTCACTGCAGCCTCCGCCTCTTGGGTTCAAGCGATTCTCCTGCCTCAGCCTCCTCAGTAGCTGGGTTTACAGGTGTCCATCACCACGCCCAGCTAATTTTTTGTATTTTTTTTTTTTTTTTTAGTAGAGAAGGGGTTTACCACGTAGGCTAGGCTGGTCTCGAACTCCTGACCTCAGGTAATCCACCTGCCTCAGCCTCCCAAAGTGCTGAGATGGCAGGCGTGAGCCACCGCGCCCGGCCAAGAAAGTTACTTTAGACAGTGCCAAAGTTGAGGATTTGGCCTGCGACTTCCTGCAGTTGCCACACTGCAGTTTCCACACTGTGGCCTTAGAACAGTCTTATCCAGTCCTGAAACCCCAGTACCTTGGAAACATCAGGACTGGTCAGAAGGACAGTAAGTCCTCAAGGCGTCAGCCTCTGCTCCTCCCCACAGATTGAGGGGTAAGTATTCCAAGCTCTCTGCGGGACCCATAACCTGGATGTGGACACCAAGTCCTGCTAGGACCTGCTCCCAGAAGAGTTGATCCCAGCCATGAAACTGCCCTGATGCCTTCATCCTGTATCAGCCTCGTGAGTAGCCAGTAGCTGGGACCACAGGGGCGCACCACCACACCTGCCTAATTTTTTTTGTTGAGACGGGTTTTGTCATGTTGCCCAGGCTGGTCTGGAACTCTTGAGCTCAAGTGATGTGCCTGCCTCGGTCTCCCAAAGTGCTGGGATTACAGGTGAGCCACCACGTGCAGCCCAATTTGTGATCTTTTATGCATTGTTTCTCTCATGTAGCATGTTTTCAAGGTTTACCCAACTTGCAGTGTATTAATGCTGAATAATACTCCATTGTGTAGATATACTGTATTTTTATTTTTTAATTTTATTTTTAATTGGTACACAACAAATATTTGTACATATTTATGGAGTACAGAGGATATGTTGTTACATGCATAGAATGTGTAATGACCAATCAGGGTATTAAAGGTATCTGCCACTTTCAGTATTTGTCATTTCTGTATGTTGGGAACATCTCAAGTCCTCTCTTAGAGCTATTTTGAAATACACAATACATTGTTAACTGTAGTCACCCTACTCTGCTATAGAACATTAGAACTTATTCCTTCTGTCTAACTGTATTAACCAACCACTCTTCCCTGCTAACCCACACACACTTCCCAGCCTCTGATATCTGGTATTTTTGTAGAGATGGGGTTTTGCCACATTGGCCAGGCTGGTCTTGAACTCCTGACCTCAGGCAATCCACCTGCTTCAGCCTCCCAAAGTGCGGGGATTACAGGCACGAGCCACCACGCCCGGTCTTTTTTTAATGTTTATTCCACATTGTGTCAGTCCTCACACGTCTCCTGCGATCCATCTGACATGTAATCTGTTGGTTTTCCAGCAGTGATAATTTCATGTAAAATCCTAAATCTGACCTGAAATATTTTCTCTTCTCTTATTGATTATCTTTACATCGATATTAGCCATTTTGATATACTGAGATAGAATTCAGTTGGTTAATGACTGTGCCAATAGCTCCATTTTTATACACAAATAGACATGCCTAAATCCAGTTTATTTTTATATACAAATAGACATGCCTAAATCCAGTTTATGTTTATACACAAATAGACATGCCTAAATCCAGCTTATTTTTTTGTAGCACATTTTATTTAATTATTTTTTAACTTTTATTTTAGGTTCAAGTGTACATGTGCAGGTTTGTTATATATGTAAATTTTGTGTCATGGGGGTTTGATGTACAGATTATTTTGTCACTCAGGTGATAAGCATAGCACCTGATAGGTAGATTTTTGATACTCACCCTCCTCCCAGCCTCCAACCCTCAAGTAGGACCCAATGTCTGTTGTTCCCATATTTGTGCCCATGTGTACTCAATGTTTAACTCTCACTTATAAGTGAGAACATGAGGTATTTGGTTTCCTGTTCCTGTGTTAGTTTGCTTAGAATAATTTTTAAGCTGGAGCTGGATGGCCTCCAGCTCCATCCGTATTGCTGCAAAGCGCACGATCTTGTTTTTGTTTTATGGCTGCGTAGTATTCCACGGTATATGTGTGCCACATTTTTTCTATTCAGTTCACCATTGATGGGCACCTAGGTCAATTCTGTGTCTTTGCTACTGTGAATAGTGCTGCGATGGACATACGTGTGCGTGTGTCTTCATGGTAGAATGATATTGATATTCCTGTGGGTATATACTCAGTAATAGGATTGCTGGGTCACAGGGTAATTCTCAAGTTCTTTCAGAAATCACCAAACTGCTTTCCATAATGGCTGAACTAATTTACATATCCGCCAGTAGTGTATAAGCATTCCCTTTCCTCTGCAACTTTGCCAGCATCTATTTTTTGGCTTTTTAATAATAGCCATTGTGACTGGTATGAGATGGTATCACATTGTAGTTTTGATTTGCATTTCTCTAGGATCAGTGATGTTGAGCACTTTTTCATGTTTGTTAGCTGTGTGTGTGTCTTCTTTTGAGAAGTGTCTGTTCATGTCCTTTGCCCCTCCCTTTTTTTTTAATGAGGTTGTTTGTTTTTTGCTTGTAAATTTCTTTAAGTTCCTTATACATTCTGGATATTAGACCTTTGTCAGATGCATAATTTGCAAATATTTTTTCCCATTCTGTAGGCTGTCTGTTTAATCTGCTGATAGTTTCTTTTGCTGTGTAGAAACTCTAATTAGGTTCCACTTGTCTGTTTTTGGTTTTGTTGCAATTGCTTTTGGCATCTTCATCATGAAATCTCCACAAGGTCCTACGTCAGAATGGTATTTCCTAGGTTATCTTCCAGGGATTTTATGGTTTTAGGTTTTACATTTAAGTCTTTTAACCATCATGGGTTGATTTTTGTTTGTGGTGAAAGGAAGGGGTCCAGTTTCAATCTTCTGCATATGGCTAGTCAGTTATCCCATCACCATTTGTTGAGTAGCAAGTCCTTTCTCCATTGCTTGTTTTTGTTGGCTTTGTCGAAGATCAGACAGTTGTAGCTGTGCAGCTTTATTTCTGAGTTCTCTAACCTGTTCCATTGGCCTGTGTGTCTGTTTTTGTACCAGTGCATGCTGTTTTGCTCACTGTAGCCTTGTAGATGGTTTGAAGTTGGGTAGTGTGGCATCTCCAGCTTCGTTCTTTTTGTGTAGGACTGCTTTTGCTATCCTCCACATAGCTAGTCAATCACAAGTTGTGCTAATTTTTTCTGCTGTTTCTCCAATCTGTCTCTCCTCTCAATTCTCACTACCACCCTGGTTTTCCAGGCCCTCAACGTCTCTCACCCAAGCTGTGTAGTAGCCTCCTGACTGATCCCCGACACTTCAATGTTACCCTCTCTCCTAAGCTGTGTAGTAGCCTCCGAACTGATCCCTGACACTTCAATGTTACCCTCTCTCCTAAGCTGTGTAGTAGCCTCCTAACTGATCCCCGACACTTCAATGTTGCCCTCTCTCCTAAGCTGTGTGTTAGCCTCCTAACTGATCCCTGACACTTCAATGTTACCCTCTCTCCTAAGCTGTGTAGTAGCCTCCTGACTGATCCCCGACACTTCAATGTTGCCCTCTCTCCTAAGCTGTGTAGTAGCCTCCTGACTGATCCCCGACACTTCAGTGTTACCCTCTCTCCTAAGCTGTGTAGTAGCCTCCTAACTGATCCCTGACACTTCAATGTTGCCCTCTCTCCCAAGCTGTGTAGTAGCCTCCTGACTGATCCCTGACACTTCAATGTTGCCCTCTCTCCTCACCACTGAAAGACAGCCTACCTGAAACAAAATTATCCTGAGACTTCCCTTCTTAAAATCCCTTTTTGACTCCCTATTGCCTATGAAATAATGTCTGTACTTCTTAATATACTGTGCAGGCATCTCCTGTTACTCCCTGCTCTACATTTGTTACAGCAGTAATAGGTAAATGTTTATAATTTCCCCTGAAGTCCCTGTGCTATTCAATGCTTCCATGTATTTATTCATTATGATCTTTTTCTCTGAAACTCCCTCACCACTTTTTCTCCTGGTTTATTATTTATTGTCCTTCACGCCCAAGCTCAAGCATTATCTTTTTCAGAAAACCTACTTTGAAGTTCCAGAGTGGACCAATGGCCACTTTTAATGCTCCCCATAGTGTTAATCTCTATCTTTTCACTTTAAACATACTTTAAACCTGCTTCCTGAGTATAAAGTTTGTTATAATTTTAATATTTGTATTTTTCTATGTCTTTTTCTTCCCTTTGTGGTTTCTGTTAACTCCTGCTTAAGGTAGTTTGACTCTTCACGTCTTTGTTAAATTTTAGAAATAGCTCATATTTGTCTAAACTTTAACTTTGGGTATCCTGAGAGACCGGAATTGAGATGATTTGCCTGGTTTGTGCTTGGTTCTGGAAGTAGTACCAATCAGGAACCATTCTAGTTAGATTTATTGGTTTGAGGTTTCTTGGACTATGAGTATGGTGTAAATTCAAATTCCAGCGTAAGAGTAAAGCTGGTTAGAAAACATTAGGGAAGACTTAAAATTATTAATGTTTTAAAATCCACTGCCTGCAGACTGATTTGCTTATTGGTTCACTTGTCATATCCTTCCAACTTTGTCTTTTCTACTAAATCTATAACCCATTTTGGTGCCTGGGTTTATGTGAAGGTCTCAGACTCAGTTCCCTACTTTGTCAGGTTCAAATCCTATTAGTCAGTTAACCAGAAAAATTCTAGATCCCCAGGATTGCTGAACAGATTCCCAGGAATGTGTCAGAGCATTTCACAGTCCCCTATTGACATCTCATTCCCAGCTTTTTAAAAAAGAAAATATTTTGATTTTCCTATTGATTGCTGCAATTCCTATTTACTACCTCAGGCAGCCACGATGTTAACTAACAAAGCTCTAGGTTTTTGGTTTTGGCACACTTCCATGGCATCTCTGGCTTCTGTGTTGACTGATGACTTTAGTTTCACCTCTGGATTGTGTGTGCGTGTGTGTAATCATTTTGTACTTCCTTTACATTTTGTGAGTTCAGAAATATATTTAAAAGTGTATTTGGAGCTGGGCACAGTGGCTCATGCCTGTAATCCCTTTGGGAGGCCGAGGTGGAAGGATAACCTGAGGTCAGGATTTCGAGACTAGCCTGGCTAACATGGCGAAACCCGTCTCTACTAAAAATACATAAGTTAGCCGGGCATGGTGGCATGCACCTGTAATCCCAGCTATTAGGGAGGCTGAGGCAGGAGAATCACTTGAACTTGGGAGGTGGAGGTTGCCGTGAGCCAAGATCACATCACTGCACTCCAGCCTGGACAACAGAGTGAGACTCTGTTTCAAAAAAATGAATACAAAATAAAAAAATAAAAGTGTATTTGGAAGTGATGTCAGTAAAAATGGCAAGCTAGGAACCTTCAAAAATTTCTTATTCATAAAAGCAGCTGGGAACAAAGGAAGCAACTTTTTCAGAACTCTGGAAAATATCCAAAGGGTTGCCTCAATCTTGGGAGCATTTATTGAAGAATGTAGGCTGAATTTTGGTGAGAATACTGCACTTTGTAGTGTTGTTACTTTATGCTCAGCACATCCTCCCACCTCCATGGTAGCCTTGAAAACCAACATCCTACAATCTTGGTGAAAAACAAGCTCCTGGGAACCATAGAAAGGAACAAAAGGGGGTTGGGACTCATTCAAAGCCTTATTCCCAGAGAAACGTCATGATGTGACCTGACTAGGAGGTCCCAGGAAGACCCCACGCACAAAACTATCTTTGTTTGGCCTGACTTAGGCTCCCCCAGCCTTTGTTCAGGGGATATTTGTTAAAGACAATCAGAGGCAATTTTTGAACATCATGGCTACCTGTGGTACAGATAAGTTGAGATACACAATATGCTAACAAAAATGTAAACAAAGGCCGGGTGCAGTGGCTCATGCCTGTAATCCCAGCACTTTGGGAGGCCAAGGCGGGCAGGTCATGAGTTCAGGAGATTGAGACCATCCTGGCTAACATGGTGAAACCCTGTCTCTACTAAAAAAAAATAAAAAAAAATTAGCCAGACGTAGTGGCGGGCGCCTGTAGTCCCAGCTACTAGGGAGGCTGAGGCAGGAGAATGGCATGAACCCAGGAGGTGGAGCTTGCAGTGAGCCAAGATCACACCACTGCAGTCCAGCCTGGATGACAGAGCGAGACTCTATCTCAAAAAAAAAAAGAAAAGTAAACAAAAGAAAACAGAAAAAAACAAATGCTGAGAGTACTAAACCTAATTGCTGTCAGAAGACATTTCTGTTCATGTCTTCCACCTACAAATTTAACATCTTTTCCATCTCAACTAAGTACTTATCATGCACTGTAGCTGTAACTTTTGTAGCTTGAGGTTTGACAGCAAAACTGACACAAATTTCTTTGTTCTTCTTCACAATTTTATAGGTAGAGGATTTGTCCTTACTGTAAATCTTAGCAACCTCAGCCTATAATATTTTTCTTTTCTTATGATGTCAGAGACTTTCATCTTTTCACTTAAAGGAAGCACATTGTGGCTTCTCTCTGGCATATCCAAATTGCCAGGATAATTACCACTGCATATTGGGGCAAATATGAAGTGAAATAAAGGTTACTTGTATACAACCCCTGTGATGCCATGATAGTTGGTGTGATAATCAGGATGGCTACTAAGGGTCTAATGAGACTTATTAATCAAGAGTTCTACATGTAGCAAAAATATCCTTCAATGTTGAAGGAGAAATGTAAGACATTAAGCATCTTAAGACATTTAAGACATTCCTTGGTAAACAAAACTAAAAAAATTTGTTGCTTGAAGACATCTCTATGAGAAATACTAATGGGAGTCATTTAGGCTGAAATGAAAGAATACTACGTAGTAACTCAAATCCACATGAGGAAATAAAGAGCTGAGAAAGATAACTATATGAGTAAGTATAAAAGGCAGTATAAGCATAAAGCAGTTCTCATAAATGGGTTGATGAACATAAAGCATATGAAGATATGTTTTATATGACATTAACAGCACAATGGAAGAGAGAGGGAATGGATTGACATAGGAAAAAGTTTATGTATACTATTGTAATTAAGTTGGTATTAATATGAACTACATAGTTATAAATCAACATGTTAATTGCAATATCCAGGGCAACAACTAAGAAAACAACTCAAAAATGTAGTAAAGGAAATGACAAAGAAATAAAAATTGTACACTCTAAAACTATTTAGCATAAATCTTACTTTATCAATGATTGTATTAAATGGAAATTTCTCTCAATTTAAAAGGAAGAAATTTGCAGAATGAATTCAAGGATATGATCCTACTACACGCTGTCTATAAGAGACATGCTTTAGACCAAGACTCAAATAGATTGAAAGTAAAAATATAGAAAAAGATATAACAAGCAAACAGTAACCAAAAAACTAAATAAATAAATAAGGAGATGGAATCATGATACAAAATTAGAAAAAAAAACAGACTTAAAGGGAAAAATTTTAATTAACAACAAAGGAGATTTTATAATAATGAGAATCAATCCATCAAAAATACATAACAGAGCCCCAAAGTGTCCATGAAGAAAAAAATGACAGAATTGAAGGGAGAAACAATTCAGCAATCATAGTTGAGGACTTCAATTCCCCACTTTCGTTAACAGCTAGACAATTGGGCAGAAAATCAATAAGAAAATATAAGACTTGAATAATACTATAAACCAACTAGATTTAACAGATATCTGTAGCATTCTCCATCCAACAACAGAGTATACAGTCTCTATAAGTGCACATGGAACATTCTCCAGGAAAGACCATATGCTGGGCAATAAAACAACTCTCAATAAAAGATTTAAATCATACAAAACATGTTCTCAACTGCAATAAAATGAAGTTAGAATAGTAAGAGAAGGAAATTTGGGAAGTTCACAAATATATGGAAATGAAACAATGTACTCTTAATCAATTGGTCATAGGAGAAATCCAAGAGAAATCAGAACATATTTTGAGATGAATGAAAACAATGATTCCACATCTCAAAATTTGTGGAATGCAGCTAATTCCATGCTTAAACGCAAAATTATAGGTGTAAATTCTTACATTAGAGTGGAAGAAAGATATCAATGAATAATTCAACTTTCCACCTAAAGAAACTAGAAAAAGAAGAGCAAACTGAAACCAAAGCAAATAAAGCAAGGATATAATAAATTTTAGAGTGAAAATAAATAAAATAGCAAGCAGAAAAACAATAGAGAAAATAAACAAAACCAAAAGTTATTTGAAAAGATCAACAAAATTGATAGCTTAGCTAGCCGGATCAAGAAAAAAAAGAAAAGAACCCAAAAATGTGGTAAATAGGTTAGGTACATAATAACCATAAAAACCCTAAACCCTTAGATAATCTAGTAAAAATTACGAAAAACCAACAGCTAACATTAAACTTAGTGGTGAAAGTCTTAAAGCTTTTCTCCTAAGATGAGGAACAAGACATGCTTTTTCTTTTTTTTTTTAAGTTTTTTTTTTTTTAATTATTATACTTTAAGTTTTAGGGTACATGTGCACAATGTGCAGGTTAGTTACATATGTATACATGTGCCATGCTGGTGTGCTGCACCCATTAACTTGCCATTTAGCATTAGGTATATCTCCTAATGCTATCCCTCCCCCCTCCCCCGACCCCACAACAGTCCCCAAGAGTGTGATGTTCCCCTTCCTGTGTCCATGTGTTCTCATTGTTCAGTTCCCATCTATGAGTGAGAACATGCGGTGTTTGGTTTTTTCTCCTTGTGATAGTTTACTGAGAATGATGATTTCCAATTTCATCCATGTCCCTACAAAAAACATGAACTCATCATTTTTTATGGCTGCATAGTATTCCATGGTGTATATGTGCCACATTTTCTTAATCCAGTCTATCATTGTTGGACATTTGGGTTGGTTCCAAGTCTTTGCTATTGTGAATAGTGCCGCAATAAACATACGTGTGCATGTGTCTTTATAGCAGCATGATTTATAGTCCTTTGGGTATATACCCACTAATGGGATGGCTGGGTCAAATGGTATTTCTAGTTCTAGATCCCTGAGGAATCGCCACACTGACTTCCACAAGGGATGAACTAGTTTACAGTCCCACCAACAGTGTAAAAGTGTTCCTATTTCTCCACATCCTCTCCAGCACCTGTTGTTCCCTGACTTTTTAATGATTGCCATTCTAACTGGTGTGAGATATTATCTCATTGTGGTTTTGATTTGCATTTCTCTGATGGCCAGTGATGATGAGCATTTTTTCATGTGTCTTTTGGCTGCATAAATGTCTTCTTTTGAGAAGTGTCTGTTCATATCCTTCGCCCACTTTTTGATGGGTTTTTTTTTTTTCTTGTAAATTTGTTTGAGTTAATTGTAGATTCTGGATATTGGCCCTTTGTCAGATGAGTAGGTTGAGAAAATTTTCTCCCATTTTGTAGGTTGCCTGTTCACTCTGATGGTAGTTTCTTTTGCTGTGCAGAAGCTCTTTAGTTTAATTAGATCCCATTTGTCAATTTTGTCTTTTGTTGCCATTGCTTTTGGTGTTTTAGACATGAAGTCCTTGCCCATGCCTATGTCCTGAATGGTAATGCCTAGGTTTTCTTCTAGGGTTTTTATGGTTTTAGTTCTAACATTGAAGTCTTTAATCCATCTTGAATTAATTTTTGTATAAGGTGTAAGGAAGGGATCCAGTTTCAGCTTTCTACATATGGCTAGCCAGTTTTCCCAGCACCATTTATTAAATAGGGAATCCTTTCCCCATTGCTTGTTTTTCTCAGGTTTGTCAAAGATCAGATAGTTGTAGATATGCGGCCTTATTTCTGAGGGCTCTGTTCTGTTCCATTGATCTATATCTCTGTTTTGGTACCAGTACCATGCTGTTTTGGTTACTGTAGCTTTGTAGTATAGTTTGAAGTCAGGTAGCGTGATGCCTCCAGCTTTGTTCTTTTGGCTTAGGATTGACTTGGTGATGCAGGCTCTTTTTTTGTTCCATATGAACTTTAAAGTAGTTTTTTCCAATTCTGTGAAGAAAGTCATTGGTAGCTTGATGGGGATGGCATTGAATCTATAAATTACCTTGGGCAGTATGGCCATTTTCATGATATTGATTCTTCCTACCCATGAGCATGGAACGTTCTTCCATTTGTTTGTATCCTCTTTTATTTCCTTGAGCAGTGGTTTATAGTTCTCCTTGAAGAGGTCCTTCACGTCCCTTGTAAGTTGGATTCCTAAGTATTTTATTCTCTTTGAAGCAATTGTGAATGGGAGTTCACTCATGATTTGGCTCTCTGTTTGTCTGTTATTGGTGTATAAAAATGCTTGTGATTTTTGTACATTGATTTTGTATCCTGAGACTTTGCTGAAGTTGCTTATCAGCTTAAGGAGATTTTGGGCTGAGACAATGGGGTTTTCTAGATATACATCATGTCATCTGCAAACAGGGACAATTTGATTTCCTCTTTTCCTAATTGAATACCCTTTATTTCCTTCTCCTGCCTAATTGCCCTGGCCAGAACTTCCAACACTATGTTGAACAGGAGTGGTGAGAGAGGGCATCCCCATCTTGTGCCAGTTTTCAAAAGGAATGCTTCCAGTTTTTGCCCATTCAGTATGATATTGGCTGTGGGTTTGTCATAGATAGCTGTTATTATTTTGAGATACGTCCCATCAATACCTAATTTATTGAGAGTTTTTAGCATGAAGTGTTGTTGAATTTTGTCAAAGGCCTTTTCTGCATCAATTGAGATAATCACATGGTTTTGTCTTTGGTTCTGTTTATATGCTGGATTACGTTTATTGATTTGCATATGTTGAACCAGCCTTGCATCCCAGGGATGAAGCCCACTTGATCATGGTGGATAAGCTTTTTGATGTGCTGCTGGATTCGGTTTGCCAGTATTTTATTGAGGATTTTTGCATCGATGTTCATCAAGGATATTGGTCTAAAATTCTCTTTTTTGGTTGTGTCTCTGCCAGGCTTTGGTATCAGGATGATGCTGGCCTCATAAAATGAGTTAGGGAGGATTCCCTCTTTTTCTATTGATTGGAATAGTTTCAGAAGGAATGGTACCAGCTCCTCCTTGTACCTCTGGTAGAATTTGGCTGTGAATCCATCTGGTCCTGGACTCTTTTTTGTTAGTAAGCTATTGATTATTGCCACAATTTCAGATCCTGTTATTGGTCTATTCAGAGATTCAACTTCTTCCTGGTTTAGTCTTGGGAGAGTGTATGTGTCCAGGAATTTATCCATTTCTTCTAGATTTTCTAGTTTATTTGCATAGAGGTGTTTGTAGTATTCTCTGATGGTGGTTTGTATTTCTGTGGGATCGGTGGTGATATCCCCTTTATCATTTTTTATTGCGTCTATTTGATTCTTCTCTCTTTTTTTCTTTATTAGTCTTGCTAGCGATCTATCAATTTTCTTGATCCTTTCAAAAAACCAGCTCCTGGATTCATTAATTTTTTGAAGGGTTTTTTGTGTCTCTATTTCCTTCAGTTCTGCTCTGATTTTAGTTATTTCTTGCCTTCTGCTAGCTTTTGAATGTGTTTGCTCTTGCTTTTCTAGTTCTTTTAATTGTGATGTTAGGGTGTCAATTTTGGATCTTTCCTGCTTTCTCTTGTGGGCATTTAGTGCTATAAATTTCCCTCTACACACTGCTTTGAATGTGTCCCAGAGATTCTGGTATGTTGTGTCTTTGTTCTCATTGGTTTCAAAGAACATCTTTATTTCTGCCTTCATTTCGTTATGTACCCAGTAGTCATTCAGGAGCAGGTTGTTCTGTTTCCATGTAGTTGAGCAGTTTTGAGTGAGTTTCTTAATCCTGAGTTCTAGTTTGATTGCACTGTGGTCTGAGAGACAGTTTGTTATAATTTCTGTTCTTTTACATTTGCTGAGGAGAGCTTTACTTCCAACTATGTGGTCAATTTTGGAGTAGGTGTGGTGTGGTGCTGAAAAAAATGTATATTCTGTTGATTTGGGGTGAAGAGTTCTGTAGATGTCTATTAGATCCGCTTGGTGCAGAGCTGAGTTCAATTCCTGGGTATCCTTGTTAACTTTCTGTCTCGTTGATCTGTCTAATGTTGACAGTGGGGTGTTAAACTCTCCCATTATTATTGTGTGGGAGTCTAAGTCTCTTTGTAGGTCACTCAGGACTTGCTTTATGAATCTGGGTGCTCCTGTATTGGGTGCATATATATTTAGGATAGTTAGCTCTTGTCAAATTGATCCCTTTACCATTATGTAATGGCCTTCTTTGTCTCTTTTGATCTTTGTTGGTTTAAAGTCTGTTTTATCAGAGACTAGGATTGCAACCCCTGCCTTTTTTTGTTTTCCATTTGCTTGGTAGATCTTCCTCCATCCTTTTGTTTTGAGCCTATGTGTGTCTCTGCACATGAGATGGGTTTCCTGAATACAGCACACTGATGGGTCTTGAGTCTTTATCCAATTTGCCATTCTGTGTCTTTTAATTGGAGCATTTAGTCCATTTACATTTAAAGTTAATATTCTTATGTGTGAATTTGATTGTGTCATTATGATGTTAGCTGGTTATTTTGCTCGTTAGTTGATGCAGTTTCTTCCTAGTCTCCACGGTCTTTACATTTTGGCATGATTTTGCAGCGGCTGGTACCGGTTGTGCCTTTCCATGTTTAGGGTTTCCTTCGGGAGCTCTTTTAGGGCAGGCCTGGTGGTGACAAAATCTCTCAGCATTTGCTTGTCTGTAAAGTATTTTATTTCTCCTTCACTTATGAAGCTTAGTTTGGCTGGATATGAAATTCTGGCTTGAAAATTCTTTTCTTTAAGAATGTTGAATATTGGCCCCCACTCTCTTCTGGCTTGTAGAGTTTCTGCCGAGAGATCCGCTGTTAGTCTGATGGGCTTCCCTTTGTGGGTAACCCGATCTTTCTCTCTGGCTGCCCTTAACATTTTTTCCTTCATTTCAACTTTGGTGAATCTGACAATTATGTGTCTTGGAGTTGCTCTTCTCGAGGAGTATCTTTGTGGTGTTCTCTGTATTTCCTGAATCTGAATGTTGGCCTGCCTTGCTAGATTGCGGAAGTTCTCCTGGATAATATCTTGCAGAGTGTTTTCCAACTTGGTTCCATTCTCCCCGTCACTTTCAGGTACACCAATCAGATGCAGATTTGGTCTTTTCACATAGTCCCATATTTCTTGGAGGCTGTGTTCGTTTCTTTTTATTCTTTTTTTCTCTAAACTTCCCTTCTTGCTTCATTTCATTCATTTCATCTTCCATCACTGATACCCTTTCTTCCAGTTGGTCACATCGGCTCTTGAGGCTTCTGCATTCTTCACATAGTTCTCGAGCCTTGGCTTTCAGCTCCGTCAGCTCCTTTAAGCGCTTCTCTGTATTGGTTATTCTAGTTATACATTTGTCTAAAGTTTTTTCAAAGTTTTCAACTTCTTTGCCTTTGGTTTGAATTTCCTCCTGTAGCTCGGAGTAGTTTGATCGTCTGAAGCCTTCTTCTCTCAACTCATCAAAGTCATTCTCCGTCCAGCTTTGTTCCATTGCTGGTGAGGAACTGCGTTCCTTTGGAGGAAGAGAGGCGCTCTGCTTTTTAGAGTTTCCAGTTTTTCTGCTCTGTTTTTTCCCCATCTTTGTGGTTTTAACTACTTTTGGTCTTTGATGATGGTGTTGTACAGATGGGTTCTTGGTGTGGATGTCCTTTCTGTTTGTTCGTTTTCCTTCTAACAGACAGGACCCTCAGCTGCAGGTCTGTTGGAGTTTGCTAGAGGTCCACTCCAGACCCTGTTTGCCTGGGTATCAGCAGCGGTGTCTGCAGAACCACGGATTTTCATGATCTGCGAATGCTGCTGTCTGATTGTTCCTCTGGAAGTTTTGTCTCAGAGGAGTACCAGGCTGTGTGAGGTGTCAGTCTGCCCCTACTGGGGGGTCCTCCCAGTTAGGCTGCTCGGGGGTCAGGGGTCAGGGACCCTCTTGAAGAGGCATTCTGCCTGTTCTCACATCTCCAGCTGCGTGCTGGGAGAACCACTGCTCTCCTCAAAGCTGTCAGACAGGGACATTTAAGTCTGCAGAGGTTACTGCTGTCTTTTTGTTTGTCTGTGCCCTGCCCCCAGAGGTGGAGCCTACAGAGGCAGGCAGGCCTCCTTGAGCTGTGGTGGGCTCCACCCAGTTCAAGCTTCCCGGCTGCTTTGTTTACCTAAGCGAGCCTGGGCAATGGCGGGCGCCCCTCCCCCAGCCTCGCTGCCGCCTTGCAGTTTGATCTCAGACTGCTGTGCTAGCAATCAGCAAGACTCCGTGGGCGTAGGACCCTCCGCGCCAGGTGCCGGATATAATCTCCTGGTAGGCCGTTTCCTAAGCCCGTCGGGAAAGCACAGTATTCGGGTGGGAGTGGCCCGATTTTTTAGTTGCCGTCTGTCACCCCTTTCCTTGAGCAGGAAAGGGAACTCCCTGACCCCTTGCGCTTCCCAAGTGAGGCAATGCCTCGCCCTGCTTCGGCTGGCGCCCGGTGCGCTGCACCCACTGTCCTGTGCCCACTGTCTGGCACTCCCTAGTGAGATGAACCGCGTACCTCAGATGGAAATGCAGAAATCACCCATCTTCTGCGTCGCTCACGCTGGGAGCTGTAGACTGGAGGTCTTCCTCAAGACATGCTTTCTCTATTCAACTTTGTACTGGAGATTCTAGCCAGGACAAGTAGACAAAAAAAAAAAAAAAAACCAACAACAAAAAAGAAATAAAAAATAAAAAACATCTAGATTGGAATGGAAAAAGGGAAACTCTATTTTTTGCAGATAAATAATGTTGTATATAGAAAATCTAAGGAACCCACAACAACAACAAACCTGCTGGAGCAACAACTGAGTTCACAAAAGATATAAGATCAGTGTGCAAAAAAATCAGTTATATTTAGAAACATTAGCAATGAGTAGGCTCAAAATGAAATTCAGAAAGTAATTTTATTTACAATAGCATTAAAAAATAAGACAAAAACAAAAGAAATGTAAGACTACAAAACATTATTGAAAGTGATTAAGACCTAAATAAATGGATACACATTCTGTATTTATTGAATGGAAGACATTACTATTAAGATGACAGTACTCCACAAATTGATATACATATTCAACTCAGTTCCTATCAAAATCCTAGCCTCTCTTTTTGCAGAAATTGACTTGCTGATCTAAGATTCGTTGGAAAATGCAAGGGACTCTGAATAACCAAAACAATCTTGAAGAAGAACAATGAAGTTGCAGAGTCCACACTTTATTATTTCAAAACTTACTATAAAGCTATAGTGGTTAAAGTTGCATAGTACTAGAATAAGGATAGACATGTAGATCAATGGAATAGAATTGAGAGTCCAGAAGTAAATCCATACATTTAAGGTCAATTGATTTTCCACAAGGGTACCAAGACTATTGAGTGGAAAAGAACAGTCTCTTCAGCAAATGGTGCTGGAACAACTGGATATCCACATACAAATGAATGAAGTTAGATCTCTTTCTCACATCATACAGAAAAATTAACCTCAAATGGAAGAAGTATCTAAATGTAAGATCCCAAACTATGCTCTTAGACAAAAACATAGGTATACATTTTTTTATGATATTAGTAATGATTTCTTTTTCTTCCTCTCCTTTTATGTGGAACAGGAAAGCTAGAGGGGTTTAGAGTGGTCTTATTGCTTTTCCCCTATGTCAGACAAGGCCCTGATAAAGCAGTTTTTCTTTAGAGCAGGTCTTTCACACAGAGAATAGAATGCTCTGGGCATATTTCAAAATGGTTGCTATACCCACTCACTCTCTCTATCCCCCAATTAGGGCATATTTTGAAATGGTTGCTTTTCCCTTTTCCTTGTGTAAAGAGCCTGAGGAAATTTTCTTCAGCCTTCATCATGAGAACCTGGTGGGGTTTCTGGAAGTAAAATTCATGAAAGTCTAAGGGGCTCCCAAGACGGGACTCCAACAAGCTTTTAACTCTCAAGCGAGTCCACACTCAGCCACCAGTAATTTATTGATTACCATTGAAGTGTTCCTACCAATTACTGGCTCTGTGGCTTCTGCTCTCAGGTAAACTGTGATTTTCTATAGTCACCCATCTCTCTAGTTTTTGAGGAAGTGGTTTGCCCTGTGACCTGTATTCTCCGACAGATCTAAGAAAAGTTGTTGATTTTCAGTTTGATTATCTTTTTTTCTGTTGTGAAGATGAGAGTGATGACTTCCAAGTTCTCTACGTGTTGGAGTGGGAACTGGAAGACCTAATTAACTTCTTAAGAAACAGTCAAACTGTTTTCCACAGTGGATCTAGCACTTTACATTCGTGGCATTGTATGAGAGTTTCAGTTTCTCTCTATCTTTGTCAACACGCCATCTTTCTAATTTTAGATATTCTAATAGGTATCTAGTGGTTTCTTATTGTAGTTTTAATCTGCAGTTCTCTAATAGCTAGTGATGATGACCATTTTTTCATTTGCTTATTTGCCAGTTGCAAATCTTTATTAGTGAAGTATCTGTGCACGTTTTGCCCATTTTTAAAAAGTTGGGTTGTTTTCTTACAATTGAAGTTTATTTTTTCTTATACTCAAAATTTTAATTGACACATAATAAATTGTACATATTTATGAAGTATAATGTGATGTTTCAGTACATTTTACATTGTATAATGATCAAATCATGGTAATTAGCATATCCATCGCCTTAAACATTTACCATTTCTTTGATGTAAGAACATTCAAAATCCTCTCTTCTAGCTAGAATATGAATGTATTTTAAATGTACAACTATTTGTTTTCTCACAATCCTATAAAATGATAGCTTGAGTCAATGAAGTATCCCCCCAAGTCCTATCAACCTTGTCTATTTTAGTGAAATTTAATATTGTCTAGACAACACTAGACAAACATAGTTATTCAGAGAGGATACCTGAGCCCTCTGGTTATTCTTTCTAACCCACAAAGGAAGCTGAACACTTGATGTAAACTTCTTCATCAGAGTAAATAGGAAGAATCCTCTCCATTACGTACAAAAGAAAAAATAACTGGAGAGATAGTCTCTGCTCTGAGGTTATTATCCTGTGGTCTTTGGTTTTGGTACATTCTCCCTCACCCCATGCCCTTCTCCCTCATCTTTAATGAGTATCTGTATGTATGGCAGAAGAGCATGTTTTTAAGTCTCTGCAGTCTGGGGCCAAGCTCGTTCTATTCCCCACTCTACAAGAATCACAAGAGCACCAGGATTCTGTTTGGGGTTGCCATGGACACAGAGTTCTTATTACAGAACTGACTTATTCTCAATACAAGGTAAAGACCTAGAGGTGAGGTCTCTGATCAGGGGAGTCCCATCCCATCCTCTGCCCTCTCTGTTGGCTAATGCTGTCCTCTCATCCTCATCAGGAGAATTAAAATCATGTAAAGTTTTGGCGGGGGAACTAGAAGGTGGTCTCTGGGGCCCATAGACAGGAAAGTTTGCTTATACCCAGCTGGGGGGACCACTAATTGACATTCCTTTCCCCTCCCAGGGACCTTACAGAGTCCCCTCATCCTCAGGGTACTGGGGGACAACCAGTGGGTGTAAGGCCAAACAGCAACAACCTTGTTACTTGCCAGGAATTGGGTCAAGATTTGATTTAACAAGCTTGGTTTTGGGAACTAAAAAATGAAAAAAGAAAAGCCATAATCTTGAAAGGCAACAAGAGAGAAAACTGCTAACAGGATCTTGATTAAATTTCTCCCTCTTAGAGAATGTTGTGCTGAAGACACAAGACCTCAGACTTGTGTTATTCTAGCAGCTGAACAGACCCCAGGCTCTTCTGACTGGCAATGGCACTGGAAGCAGTCTGATCTGTAGGTAAGCAGGTCCAGGGCTTACAGGGAGAAACTCCCAGAAATCCAGCTCTGCCTTGAGTTGCCCTGGTTCACGTCCAAAGACGTGCTTAGGCCACATCTCTGGAGCACAAGGTGGTAGACTGAGAGCTTTGATATTTCTACTCCTACTGCAGATGAGCTGGTATAACTCCGAAGGTATGGAATTTGCTGTTGTCTGTGACCCAGCAAATAGAAATAGAAAAATAATTAGATAGAAAAATAATAGAAATAGAAAAAATTTAAAAAACAAACCAAGCCTCATTCTATGCCTGTTAATGTCCTTAAAAATATGACATTTTAGGCAGTGTGATAATATGCATATACTGGTCACTTTAATCTTTCCTACAGGGGCAGCTGGTTGCCCTAATGGTGGATGCTGTGTTCAAGGATGGTGAGCTAGTGTTCAGCTCAGGAAGCCACTCCACAGAGATGGCCACCAAAAGGGCTTCAGTGGTCCCATCTCAATTAACACCTGAAGCATTGTCAATTATTACAGTGAAGGTCACAAATGGGTTATTATTAGTGAGATTGGTGGCTTACAAAGCAGCATGATGGATGTTACAATTATATGACATTTTAAGATCTGTGAATCAACTAACGTGTTTTGGAGACAGCCCATCCTCGCATAAACAGGATACAGGTGTATGAGGGTGGCCTGTAGTGTATATCTAGAGACGACACCCAAGGCTTGATCCTCATATGGTCCTATCTCCAGGAAGGTTTAGGAAGATTTTGGCCTCTGGAACATTAGGAATCTGTTGAGAATGAAGCTTTCATGCTTGGAGCACCTAAAGTACAGAAAGCTTACAAAAGCTTATGTACTGTGCCTGCTTGCTACTGAATGTTTTGTTAAATGAATATCTGTATGTGTGGCAGATTTGGTCAGAGACCTACTTTTCATTATAACCTGTAGCATGATTATAAAGGTGTAGCTAACCTTCACCTAACTCAAACTTCTGTGGTTGCTCCTATCTACCAAAAAGCATTTAAGAATTCTGCATGACCACTTTAGTTTAGGACAGTTTGCAATTCTCCCCTTCCTTAGAGGGCAATTTAGCTAGCTACTTATTCATGTCCCATGAGGGAAGTCATTCTGTGCCCCAAAGCAGCTTATCAAAGTATTATTTCAGACTTCATGCAATACTCTCCCTGAAAGGAGTTCAAGTAACATCTATGGATGTCTCGTGCCCTTTTTGGAGATTAGTTTCCCAAGGAACTTGCCTAGCAATCCTGGCTTGTCACCTGAATCTGGAGTAGTTTGAGTGTCTTCCAGTTCTCTTCCTCATTAGAGGATGTCTGAAAAATCCAGTAATCGTTTAATAAGGCTGCTTATGTCAGAAACTCAAATTCTTATCTTTTTGGTGTTTTGAACATTTTCCCGTTATGATTTATTAGTGTATTCTGCATAGACAATCCAATTATTCATCCTGCTGAAAAGTGGTGGATGCCTGTAGATGCCTTTCTTTTTGTAAAAGGTATTGTTTTTCCTGAGACCTGGATGAATTTCCGGGAGCCATTCAAGGACATGAGAACACCCACTTAGAACTTGAAAGGTTCCCCTCATGGCCCTCAGACCAGGCTAACGAGATTTGATAATTTGAACTCTGGCATTCCTTTCCTCACAGGCTGAAAGAATAGCACAATATTAATGTCTATCTGTGCTTAAAGATTTGAGCTATTGATCAGAGTCCAAAATTAGTGTGTGTAGGAAAACTTTTCTTAAAGACATAAAAAGATACCATTTAATATATTGTTTCCAAGATGTGTTTCTCACACATTTCCACTGTGAGAAAGAGGTTCTGTGGTCAAATAAGTTAAGAAACCTCAGCACACTCTTAGAGAATCCCAATTTTTAGCAGCAGCAAAAAAATGTGTGTGATCAGTTTCTTAAACTTATTTAAACGTTTGAAAAGTTAGAAAATTGTGGCGAAGAGCATTAATTCTTGAATCTTGGGAGTGTATTACCTTGATGAGAATGTTTGTGTATTTGAAACTGAAAATATGTATCCGTTTATATTGCCACATACTGATTTTTATGGCATAATATATGGTGTAGAGAGCAGGTTGTCTAAAAACCAATATTTGCAAAATGCTGAATATTCAGCATGGTTTTATGAAGTTGACAGATGTGGAGTGTATTTTGCATGTGTCTTGACTTACAGATGAGGAAATGAAGTTGCAGAGAGATTAAATTAGCCAAGCCAGGGGTTTCGGTGCTAGGAAGTCTTGATATTGTAAAATATAGCCATATAACTTTAAAAAAATGAATCCAGACAAAAAGAAAACAAAATCATTGTAAACACATAATCCACTTAAAGTTCACAAAATGTTTTAAACATAATTAAGGCTATGCTTGACTTACCTACTTGTTTATTTCCTACCAAGGATGACCAGGAACTAGCCATTGATATGGAAACATTCATTATTCTTACATTTTCTTTCTTTTTTCTGTGTCTTTTCTCTCTGTCTGTCTCTCTCTCTCTCTCTCACACACACATACACACAGTCTCAGAAGTACTAGTGCTATATCCTGAAATTGTTTCTTTAGTTCAAAATTCCTCTGATTTTATTTTTTGTGTCCTGAAATACTGTTGAGATTAACATCCTGATTGCCTTCCAAAATATCTGACTTTATTTTTTGTATGTGCTTTTTACTCTTTGGTAGAGTTATGGATTCACTAACAGATTCTACTGTATGCTCTGACAACTATAACCACAATGGGTGAGTTGACTGATCTAAGTGGTGAAAAATACTGGGAGCATCAATGGCAATAACAGCTTTCTATCAGAGACTTTAAGCATCTTTAGGTAACATTGTTTTTGAACCAGAGTGGAAAAAATAAGATCAGGTCAGAAGAGGGATGCTTGGTACTCAAAGATTGTTTGTGACCCCAAGTAATTAGCAGCCAAAACCTTAGAAAACTATCAGAATGCCTGTGTATGAGACTCTCTGAAGAGTGATCCAAAAGAGGAGAGAATCCTACTTGGAGAAAGAAGGTGTTAGCATTGGACAGGCAGCAGAGGAGCCCTCAGCAGAAAGAAAGGAACTAAGAGACCCTGTATTTGTCCCTCACCCTTCAGAGCTGGTGCCCCAAACTCAAAGCCATCATCATATTGGATGGAGCCCCTGCCTCAGGTTTGTCACTTGATCCTATTTGAGGGGAAGCAAAGATATCTGTGACTCATGAAGAGCATAAAGGTAGTGGAGGGACTTGATAATTAGGAAATCAAAATGGGCAAGAATAATGTGTGCCTACAAATATAACATGAATTTGAAGCAAATTTAAGTTAAATTTGCTGCCACACATGATGATCAGGTTCAGTAATAAAGAGCTGTATTTAAATCTTGATTCATTAAACTTTTTTGAGAGTCCTAAACAATTTTTATTACCAACACATAAAGACTTCTTTCTAGAGAAAAATGAAGTACCAGGTGCCAAATAACAGATTTACATGAGAATTTTTAGGGACAACACATTGTAATTTGTAGTGCAATCATAGCCAATTTGAACCAAAAAAAAAAAGTCGTGTATGCATTTATGTTGTTTCTTACTATTTACCTTTCAATCCTTTGCACTGACCCCAATGAATTGGCATCAGAAATCTGTGCTGGAGTCAACAATGAAAGGTGATGTCATAATATATATTGGGGATGGGAGGAATTCAGGTTTGTGAAATTCAGTCTCAGAATTATTCATGGGAAAATAGTTTTCTGGACACTGATTCTAAAATTCTTTCTAAAAAGTTAGGTCTTCAGTAAGTCATATTTACCATATCTTTTAGATTCAAGGAATTTTGTTGTTCAAATAAATTGTCATATCACCACTCCATGTGGCAAATCTCTAATATATTTTTGCATTTGATGTTTAAAGTAAAATACAGCAACCTTACATAGAGCTTTATAGCAAGCTTCGTGTGTTCAAATATAATTGGTACTTTTATAACCAATGCTGTTTGTGTTATACTCAGAAAGTTATTTCTTATCGTAAGATTACAAATATAGTCACCAAAATTTCTTTTATATTTTGAATTAATTTTCTACATTTAAATAATATAAGTGCTGCTGCTGTTGTTACTATTCCCTTTTAACATCTCCCCAAATTAGTGTTTTATTCTATACACTTTATGAGATGCCAGCTTAACAATACCCTTAATATGGCCCAAGGATTCTACAAAAGGAAATGCTTGTGTGTTTGTCAAAAGTGTTTTCTGACTGGGCATGATGGCTCAAGCCTGTAATCCCAGCACTTTGGGAGGCTGAGTCAGGAGGACCACGAGGTCACGAGTTTGAGACCAGCCTGGCCAATATGGTAAAACCCCGTCTCTACTAAAAATACAAAAATTAGCTGGGCATGGTGGTGCACGCCTGTAGTCCCAGCTACTCGGGAGGCTGAGGCAGAAGAATCACTTGAATCCGGGAGGCAGAAGTTGCAGTGAGCTGAGACAGCACCACTGCACTGCAGCCTGGGCGACAGAGTGAAACTCTGTCTCAAAAAAAAAAAAAAGTGTTTCCCGTGCAGATTATCTATTCACCACTTGCAGATTTGAAGTTTACTAAGCATATGTGATATCTAAAATTCATTTGAAGAATAATTTTCAATGCCAAAAATGTTTAAAAGTGGGATATAGGAAGATGATGCAAAGATGGAATCTCCAAATATTTCCATTTT
Source organism: Pongo abelii (assembly GCF_028885655.2). Taxonomy (NCBI): domain Eukaryota; kingdom Metazoa; phylum Chordata; class Mammalia; order Primates; family Hominidae; genus Pongo; species Pongo abelii. Next base: position 27,634,358 of record NC_071999.2, read on the forward strand.
CACCAGGAGGACTTAATAGAATGTCTAACAGCTATTTTTAGATATTTTTGAAATGTGAGAGGGGTGAGTTAGTTAACAAAAAGTAGACTATGAGATTAAAATGTCTATTCACTCTAAAATCTCAGCATTCACTTTCTTATTGTCAAGTTATTCATCAGACTCTTTTCAGAGACAACCTAAATGCAAGCTCGTAGAATATTACAACTTCTTTTATATGAGATGGCAGGAAATAATTTCTTGGCCTTTTAAAGGATAGATGAGGGATTTGAATACCACTTTCAGATTAAGTAACTCCTCTGTTGAATATTACACTGTTTTATGGTTCATATCTCTAGTGTGGTTGAGAGGTATTGCCAGATTTATTCACTGACAAGTAAATATTATTCAGTTTATAATTAGTATCCACTTTAGGGGGAGATACTTTCAGTCTATGTTAAAACTATCTTCAATGTTCAGTATCCTGTTCCACATAAAACTTTCATGCACTAGTTTTAGCATTCATTGATTTTTATGTGAATCAGTTATAACTGATTGTTACAAAATGGTGATTTTTTTTAAAAAAAGTAGTTTTTCTGTGTTTAATAAGTATCATTCTATTATAAGGAGAACTATTCCTACCCCTATTTATTCACTATTACTATGAACTTATAAATTCTTACATTATTTCAATGAATTACAATCCTTTCTGTCATTATTTATTTTGTTGTTTAAATGGTCCCATATTTGGCCAGTGGGACTCCCTAAAAACTCGCCCCTGTGTCCTTTTGACTTGACATGTTCCCATCACTTTTTGAGCATTTCCTCAGCCCTGGAATCAGCCATTTACCCAAAGAACCTGATGCCCTTTAGAAACCAATATTTTGCATTTGGTATGCTCATTGCCATTGGCTCATTGCTACTTGTAGGCCTTTTTAATACATAGATGAGAGTACAGATATACATATTGACATATACAGATATATGCATATATGCAACAATTTTAATATGTTTAATATACAGTATATACATTTATATGTGTTCTGGTAAACTATGTATTATTGTTTTGCCTGGACAATGTGTGTTTGTTTTTAAATTTACTTAAATGGTATTAAGCGGTATCTCATTTTATTAGTTTTTTGCTCAGGAACATAAGATTATTCTTCTTGTGTATACCTTTAGTTGTTGCTTTTAACTGGTATGAAAAATTCCACAGCATGCATCCCCTAGTGAGGAACACATATATTGCTTCCTACCATTTGCCTTCACAAAGACTGCCGCCAAATGATTATCCTTATGCCAGACCCCTACAAGCCTGTTTGAGTATTTCTGTGGGAACATGAAACAGGACTTGATGGGCCATGGGACTGCATATTTTGAATTTGACTGAATACTGCCTATTGCTCTCACAATGATTATACCAGTCTGCATGTCATCAACAATGCATGATGGTTCCTACACATACACATTCACAACAACACTTGACATAATCAAACTTTCTAATTTATATAATCAAATAGATGGTAACATATTGCATTATGTTTTACTTTGCATTTATGTGATAACTCATGAGTTTGAGCATCATTTTATGTTCTTATAGCATTTGGGATTTCTTCTGTAATGGTCCATTCATGAACTTAGCCCATTTTTCCACTAGTGTTCCTATCTTTGTCTTGTTAATTTACATGTGCTCTTTTTGAATATTTTATATTTTAGAATAAGTTAATCAAATTTATTTTAAAATTATGTTTAATTTTCAAAGTGATTATATTGCATTTGTAAACAATTTAGCAAGTAACAAAACATGGTGCTATTGTTTGGAGGTTTGTACCCCCAAACCTCATGTTAAAATTCGATCCCCAGTGTTGGAGATGGGGCCTAATGGAAGGTGTTTGGAAGATGAATAGATTAATTCCCTCCCTGGGAGTGAGGGTGAGTGAGTACTCACTCTATTAGTTCTTGCAAGAGCTGGTGGTTTAAAAAGAGACCGGCAGCTTCCCCCACGTCGCTTCCCCTCTTGCCATTTGATCTCTGCACATGTCAGTTCCCCTTCATCTTTCACCGTAAATGAGAGCAGCCTCAGAAGCAGATGTTGGTGTCAGGCTTCTTGTGCAGCACACAACTGTGAGCCAAAGAAACCTCTCTTCTTTGTAAATTACCCAGCCTCAGGTATCCCTTATGGCAACACTAAACAGACTCAGATGCATGCAATCCTATTCAAAAGTTTGGACTATCGCTTTATGTATTCAAATCATCCTTCATGTCAGTTTTAGACATTGAAGTTATGTTCTCCAATAGGTCATCTGCCTGTTAGCTTTGGCATTGTTGTTCTTCATTCTCTTCATGACGGAACTTTTTGCCTTATTATTTTACTTTTGAAGTTTGAAATTTTCCCACTTTCAGTCTACAAAAGTAATTTCTAATCCTCATAGTTTTAATTTACACATTTAATGCTTTAATCTACTTAGAGTCTACCCTTAAATATGGTGTTAGGTAGGGATTTGGTTTCATTTTTCTCCCAATGGTAGGACGATTTTCCAAATACCATCTATGAAACAGTTCATTCTTTTTCCTTGTTTATATAATCATCATCAATGACATCTATCTACATAGGTTTATCTCTGAGCTCAATATTTTCCTCCATTGATACTTATGGCATCCCTACACCTTTTTTTATTACCATGATTAGTTAAGTTATTAATGGAGCCTTTATATGTTGACATAGATTTTGTAGTAAGTATGTCAATATTCTAAAAAATTTTGAAAAATACCTATGTGGGCCCTGTGGTGCTTGGGAGAGGGAAGGACTTTAAATTCTAGGTTGATTTCTTTGTTACTTACTTGAGTATTCTACTTCTATGTAAATATCTTTTCTTGCACTAATGTTAGTGTTTTATATTTGTCTAGGAATTTTTCCATTCCATCTAAGTTTTCACATTTATTAGCATATAATAGAATAATCTCATTTTAAAAAATTTTAGTTGTGTTCTAGTTATGCTCCCTTCTTGTACATTTTATTTGGATATTCACTCTTTTTGTTCTTGATTATTATTGCCACAGCTCTATTGTAGTAATCTTTTCAAAAAGACATATTTTTGTTTTCTTAATCTTCTCCATGGTTTTTTCTTCTCCAGTTCACTGATTTATGCTTACCTTATGTTTTGCTTCCTTGTTACTTCATAGGGTTTGCCCTGTGCCCCTTTTCCAACCTCTGTACTTAAATGTGTACTCTTTGCTTTTAACCATCTCGACTTCTTATTTATGTTTATATATCAGTAAATGTTCTTCTAAATATTGCTTCATTGTATCCTACAAACTTTGTCATGTTATTATCAATCAGTTCTTTTTTTTTTTTTTTTTTTTTTTTTTCTGAGACAGAGTCTCGCTCGGTCACCCAGCCTGGAGTGCAGCGGTGTGATCTCGGTTCACTGCAAGCTCTGCCTCCTGGGTTCACGCCATTCTCCTGCCTCAGCCTCCTGAGTAGCTGGGACTACAGGCGCCCGCCACCATGCCCAGCTAACTTTTTTGTATTTTTAGTAGAGACGGGGTTTCACTGTGTTAACCAGGACAGTCTCGATCTCCTGACCTGGCGATCCACCCGCCTCGGTCTCCCAAAGTGCTGGGATTACAGGCGTGAGCCACCGTGCCCGGCCAATCAGTTATCTTAGTATTTAAAATATTTTGTGATTTCCCTTTTAACACAACAGTTATTCAGTAATGTGTAATTTAGTTTCAAATGTGGATTTTTTAAAAATAATCATATTACAGTATATTCAGAGAACACCAATATGATATTGATCCTGTGGACTTTATCCTGTGGAAGCTTTCTTTATGGGATAGAGAGCTATGATGTTGGTCTGTCGTTGTGCCTTCATAGGTCTTTTGCTCTTTCTAGAAGGTGTTAGAATTTTCTCTTTATCTCCATTAGTTACTTAAAGTTGATTTATTTCTTCTTTCTTGAATTCTGGGGAATTTATCATCATAAATTTTCACATTTTATTTTGCATTTTTAGTTTTCATTTCTTCTTAGATTTCCATATTCTAGATGTTAGATGGCTGTTTTTATCCTCCATAACATTTGTCTTTTCTTTAGTATGTTCTCTTTATTCTTTTCTACTATTTTCTGGGTAAGTTTCTAATCTTCTAACACTAAATTAATTAGCTTTTCACATGTATCCAAACTACTATTTTTCCCTCAACAATTTATATGTTTTGGCAGTTATACTTTTACAGTTAAGGCTTTCTCTTTTATTCTTTCTTATGACTCCCATTCTCATTTCATGTTTCATCATCTTCCTTTGTGTCCTCATATCCTTAAGAATATTTGTCATGCTTACTTTAAAATCTCGGTCAGTGTGTTCCAGTAGTTTTGCTACAGTTGGTATGCTGTTGTTCAGCTTGTTGTATTTCTTTTTCAGTAGTTGTATTACTCAGGTATCTAGTCATGTTGGCTTGTGAACTCAGATTTCTTGTGGCTGTTAACTACTCTGGTCATTTGTATCGGGGAAGGACTGAAGGACAATCTCAGTCTGCTGCTGTTCTGGCAACATAATTATAAATAGCACCTACTTTTTGCTTTCAAAAGTGTCCTGGTTTGAGCAGGAATTATATAGTCAGTCTCACCGAAATCTAGGACGTAAGCTGTGTCATTGTCAGTAAGTTTAAAATGAAGGGAAGTGATGTGCCCCAGGGTAGAGAGTCTCAGGAACCATGAAACACTGACCAGGCAACTCCTCTGGGTTGTGAAAAGGAAAAACTTTAGACAAGGTAAATTTAACAGAGTTTAATAGTGCAAGAATGATTCGTGAGTTGGGAAGCTTTTAGAACCAGAACAAGTTGGAAGAACTGCAAGCTGGCAATGTGGCCAGACAGCATTATGGACAGAAAACGGAAATGAGGTCCAGAAACAGCTTTGTTGGTTACAACTGGTTACAGCTGGATGTTTTGTCTTGTTCGAATCTGTCAGCCACCCGCAATTGACTGAAGCTCAGCTGCTGTAATTGACTGAGACACAGCTATCTGTTACAAGTGTATATTCTATTCATAATTATGCTGTTAGTTTACACACTAGGTTAGCTTGCAGTTTGTTGCATAAGGACTCAAGTACAGAGGCAACCTCAGGGAAAATTTCGTTTAATTAAACAACTATATCACCTTGAAGCGCCTGAACAAAGCAGCATTGGAGGAGACAGTCTCTCTGGTTTGTAACCTGGGCTTCGGAGATGGAGGCAGGTGGAGGAGTGAAGGCCCAAGGATGGCTCTTCAGCCCTTCCCTGTTTTCATCAGCCAGCCTAATGCTCTCCTAATTTTACCGTAACTACTCCTGGTTAGTTGCTGTTGTTGTCTACGGAGACAGGCAAGGATGGTTACTATTGTTTCCAAATGGCTAAATTGCATGTTTGTTTGTTTGTTTGTTTTCTTCAGAACGGCTAATTTATTAGTTGTAGGGTTATTGTAGCTAATTTGAATAAAAATTAAGCCTACACATTCACATGGTATTTGATTGTATACAACTTAGTTTAGTTCTTTAGCTCTGACCCCATGGGATATCACTAACCCATGATGGAGTCATCAGTGAAAGTGAAATGATATCACTAGCCTATAATGGAGTCATCAGTAAAAGGTATTGTGCATGTGTATGTTCATAAAGATACACACAAATGTTAACTATAGAGTTTCTTGGACACTGTTTCTAAAGTACTGGTAGTTTCAGCTTCTGTATGTAACATCCTGTTCTTTCTGGGTCTAGTTGGATACAAAATAAATAGGTCACAAGAAGTCTACTTCTTCCTAGCTGAGTTGACTAGTAGCCAAAACTTTTAGAAAACTGTTGGATTGCCTGTGTATGAGACTGTACCAGGTTGGGCTATATTAGTTTCTAGGGCTGCTTTAACAAAGTATCACAAACCAAGTGGCTTAAGCAAAAATTAATCATCTCATAGTCCTAGAGACTAGAAATCTGAAATTGAGGTTGTCAGTAGGGTTGGCTTTTTATGAGGGCTGTAAGAGAATCTGTTTGATACCTCTTTGCTAGCTTTTGCTGGTTGCTGGTAATCTTTGGCATTCCTTGGCAGATAGACTCATCACCCAGATCTCTGCCTTCTACTTACCATAGCTTTCTTCCTGTGTGTGTTGCTGTGTGCAAGTTTTTCCTTTTTATGATGGTAACAGTTATATCGGATTATGCCTACACCAGTATGACCTCATCTTAATCACATTGGTGGCAGTGACTTCATTTCAAAATACTGTCACATCATGAGTTACAGGAATTAAAACTTCAAATACTGGATTTTCAGAAGCCATTCAATCTATAACAAGGAACAAGCGAGGAAAAGTGCTATTTGGAATAAAGGAGGAGGTAAAAGCAGAAATGGAGCAGTGAAGACCTACACAGAAAAGATGAAGCTAACACCTCTGGATATGTCCTTCACCAGTGAGCTCTGCTACCACGTAAGACTGGTGTCCCAAACCCACAGCCACTCTTATGCTGGTTGAAGCCCCTGACTCAGGCCTGCAGCTACGTGACTGTATTTGATGGGCAAAAGGACAACTCTTATGATGGGTGAAAGTAAAGAGGTGATGGAGGGACTTGAGATTCAGGAATTTAGAGGGGTGAGTGCAATATGTACCTACAACTGAAGTGGAATTTTAAATAAAGGCCACCACAAAAGGCTATCACACATTAGAACTAGGGTAATAAAGAGCTTTAACCTCAATCTGGAAGCACTGCTATTTTCACAGGCCTAAGATATTCACTACCAGCATGGAAAACCTCATACTTAATGAAAAATGACATGCCAGGTTCAAATAGTGATCTATACAGGAATATGTTAAGATCAGCAAGCTTATGTCTAGAGTAACTGCAGCTATTTGACCAAAAATGTAAGTCCAAATTATGTTTGTATCTGAATAATATGCTTTTATAATTCCTCAGCCCACAGCCAATTGATTTGATGGTACTAACCTCTGATAGAGCCACCCATGAAATGTGAGTTAAAAACAAAGATTTATATACACTTAAGTGTATATATACATATATACACATAAATACATACTTCTGTCAACATACACACATGCATACACATACACACACAGAAACATAAAACAATGAAGGAGAAAGAGAAGTTGATATTTGTAAAATTCACTTTCAGGCATATCCTTGGAAATACAGAGTATCTTTGACACTATGTCAAAATCTTCTCACCATAGGATCTATAGATAACTTTCTATTTTTTTTCAGACCATATTGGATAAAAGAGGAAGAAGTCATAAAAGAGATGCTTCTTCCTCTTAGTATATTCGTCACTCTAAGTTAGTAGTATCCAATCCCTTAGGAACCTCTCAGGTTTCCCTGTGAGACATTTCATAAATATGAGACTCTACTACTACTAGAGTGGGCCAAAGGGAGAGAGAATCCTATTTGGAGCAATGGGGAGGTAACAGGCGACAAGGAGGAGTGAAGCACTCAGCGAAAAGAACAGAGTTCATGAAACCGTAAGGGGTTCCTCACCCTCTACAGTTCTACCATCATGTGGGGCTGGTGCCCCAAACCAAACCCAAACTCGCAATCATTTTGTAGGGAGTTCCTAACTCAGGCCTACAGCTACATGGTCATATCTTCTGGGCAGGACAGACAGCCATGATGGGTGAAAGTAAGGAAGTGACAGAGGGACTTAGGAATCAAGAATTTAGAGGGGATAAGAGGCATGTTTCCTTACAGACTGCAGTTACATTAGAAATAAATGCCACTGGCCAGGCATGGTGGCTCATATCTGTAATCCCAGCACTTTGAGCAGCCAAGACAGCTAGATCACTTGAGGCTGGGAATTTGAGACCAGCCTGACCAACATGGGAAAACCCTGTCACTACTAAAAATACAAAAATTAGCCAGGTGTAGTGGTGCACGCCTGTAATCCCATCTACTCAGGAGGCTGAGGCAGGAGAATTGCTTGAACCCAGGAGGCGGAGGTTGCAGTGAGCCAAGATCGCACCACTGCACTCCAGCCTCGGTGACATTGAGACTCCGCCAAAAAAAAAAAAAAGATACACGTAGTTCGAATGAGTGATATACACATGAATATTTAAATATCAACCAGATAGTACATTACAGAGTAACTGTAGCTGTTTGATCCAAAAAGTAAGTTTAGAATTACATGTGTGTCCAACTATCTACTTTTATGTTCCTTTAGCCTGCATACAGAATTGACATCAGTGACCTATGATAGAACCACCAGTGAAATGTGAATTATAAAATATATATACACAAATATTTAAAGAAATATATATGCAGATATACATACTTCTGTCTATCTAGACACACAAACACAGGGAGAGAGAGAGAGAGAAAGAGGGAGAGAGAAGAGAGAGAGAAAGAGGGAGAGAGAAAAGAGAGAGAAACAACAGAAAGATGAAGATTATGTGCTTACTCTCAGGATCATCCATGGCCATACAGAATGTCTTTTACTCCATTTATAAATCTCCTCACTATAGGCCCTGCAGGCCCCTTATCCAACTTTTTGATTAATTGGATAAAAAGGAACAGGTCAAAAAAGGGAAACTTCTTGTTATTGTCTTGTCACCCTTAGTAGCAGGCACATACTTAGGAAAGTCAGATTTCCTGTGTATGAGACATACTAGAGTGGACCAAGGGAAGAAAACCCTACGCAGAGCAACAAGCGAGTAGCAGTGGACAAGGAGCAGTGGAGCCCTTAGGGAAAAAAAAAAGAGCTAATGGCCCTGGCAGGGTTCCTCACACCCAGAGCTCTACCACCATGTGAGGCTAACACTACAAGCCCACACCCATCATCACATTGTATGGGGCAGTTTCTTGACCCTGTATGAGAGCAGAGAAGACACCTATAATGGCGAAAACAAGGCACTGATGAAGGGATTTTAGTGTCAGGAAATGAGATGCGGTCAAGGGGATTTGTATATAGAAACTGCAGCTGAATTTGAAATAAAGTAAACCACCAAATGCTTACTTTGTGCTTCATTCAGTTGTAAAGAACTAAACATCACTTGTGAGTAACTCAAACCAGAACGTGAAGTCTAGGATGTCATATTGGTGTTGGACTGTACATATATATATTTAAATTCGGTAGCACTGCCAAGTCTAAATTCAAATCAGTACCTTGGAATGGAGCTATTAGTGAACTGTGAGACAAATAAATCAATATGGATATAAGGATATATGAGCACAGGAGGAAACAATTATATACCATTTATATATACCTATAGGCACTCATATTAAATCAAGGCATGCACCCACAGGTACTGCAGAGAAATGTAAAAGTTGAGATTAGGGACGTTCCCATTCAAGGGCATTAGTAGAAAAACAAAAAACTTTGACACATCTATCTCCGTGATCTCACTATAGGATATGAAGGTGCCTTTATGTCTTGTTGAATGAATTTAGATAAAAGAAGACCACAAAATAAGAATGACTTTTCTAACTAGTCTGTTTGATACTCTGAGTAACAATCAAAAATAATTTTCAGACTCCCTATGTGTGAGACTTTATGACAATGGCTGAGGACAGCAGAGAATCCTCTTTGGAAACAGGAAAGGACAGCAGGGGACAGAAAGTAGTGAAGTCCTCAGGAGAAGAGAAAAAAGCTAACAACCTTAGAAATGTTTTCGACCCTGCAGAACTCTGCCACAATACAGGGTGGTACTCCAAACCTCAAATACCATCATATTGGATTGTGTCTTTGACTCAGACCTGCAGTGACTTTACCCTACTTGTGGACCAAGAGAGACGACCAAGAAAAGAAGTAATGGATGGCCTTACAGGCAGCCCATTTAGTGGAATAAGAGGGCTGATGACCTCCATACAAAAGTTTAGTTTTAGAAATAACAGCCACCACAAAGGCTGTCACGCATTGGGACTGAGGTCATAATAAAGAGGTTTATTGAAATCTGGAAGCATTACTATTTTCCCCAGGCTAAGACATTGGTTGCCATCATATAAATCCTCCTCTCTAATAAAAAAATGACATTTCAGAACCAAATAGTGCTATACACATGAATAGTCAGAACTTAACTGGTTTATGTGCAGAGTAATGAAAGCTAGTTTTACGAGAAAAGTAAATTTTGAATTGTGTCTCCTGTCTGACTGTATTCATTTATCATCCTCTAGTCCACCCACAACTGAGTTATCGGGCAAGAACCTGGAGGCACGTATCAATGGAAGGTGAGTTGTGCATACCTGTGTCTTTATTTATCTAACTATAACTGAGCATACAAGTATTCACACACACAGGCACATAAACAAATATATCCATCCATCCATCCATGCATCCATCCGTACACACTTCTCTCAAACACATCCACTAACAAACCCATGCACACAGTGGAAACATACAACAAGGAGACAGATGGACGGACATTTGTGGAGTTTATTCTGAGAAGCCTGCATGGCCATAGAGAGTGGTTTTTAACAGGGTTTCCAATTCTTCTCCACGTAGCCTGTGTAGGTAACATTGCATTTTTTTCTAATGGAGTCGTGAAAAGGAGCAAGTCACAGGAGAGCTGCTGCTTCCTGTTAGTGTATTTGTCACCCTTAGTTCTTAGTAAGCAGCTTCTTAAAGGACTCAGATTTCCTGAGTTTGAGAGCCTACCAGATTGACAGAAGGGAGGAGAAAATCCTATTTGCAACATGGAGGAGATAGCAGCTGACAAGGAGCAGGGAAGCCCTGGGCAGAAAAGAATGGAGCTAATGGAACATGGAATTGTCCCTCACACTCCAGAGCTCTGTTGACATAGGAGATTGATGCTAAAACACAAACACAAGCACAGCACCTCATTGGATGCAGCCTTTCCTTAGGCCCACAGCTACTTGCCTGTGCCTCATGGACAGGAAAGTCTAGCATGATGGGTGAAAGGAAAGACGTGATGGAGAGATGCAGGAAGTGGGCCATAGATGGGATTAGGAGGAATGCCTACACAGCGGAGCTGAATTTAAAAGAAATTCACCCACAAAAGGCTATCATGCATTGGCCAGCTCCAGTGGTAGAGAGTTTCGGTGAACTCTTGAGTCAGTGAGTCATAGATAGGTGTAAAATATGTGCTGCAATCATATAAAGTATGATGTGTAGGGTAAATGGCATGGCAGATTCCAAAGAACCAAATACACACATGACTTGTGTAAGGGTAAGGCAGCTTACAGGTTGAAAAGTAGTTGGAATGTCAGGCGCGGTGGCTCACGCCTGTAATCCCAGCACTTTGGGAGGCCAGGATGGGTGGATAACGAGATCAGGAGTTCAAGGCCAGCCTGGCCAACGTTATGAAACCACATCTCTACTAAAAATTCAAAATTAGCCGGGCATGTTGGTGGCGCCTGTAGTCTCTGCTACTTGGGAAGCTGACGCAGGAGAATTGCTAGAACCTGGGAGGCAGAGGTTGCAGTGAGCTGAGATCGTGCCACTGCACTCCAGCTTGGGTGACACAGGGACATGCTGTCTCAAAAAACAAACAACAACAATAACAGAAAGAAACAAAAACAAAAAAACAAAACAAAAGCAATTGGAACTATTTTTAACTGAAAATATTAGATCTAGGAAGCTATGTGTTGTCTTACTATGTACATTTTAAGTTCTTTGGCACTGCCCTGTGTTGAATTGAGAGTACCTTTTAGGAGGCTGTCCAATGCAACATGTGATATCAAGGAATACAGTTATACATGTATCTATGCATATACAACAACATACATGCATTCATACAAACAAGAGAGACTGAGTAGGGCTATTCAGTGTGACAAACATCCATGGGAACAGGGAGTTCCCTTGAAACTATTTCTAGAGTCCTCTCAGAATGAGCTTTGTATGCAATATTCTTTTGTTTTTTGGATGGAGGTAGGCAAATGGGGAGGAACTCATAGAGGGAGGCTTTTTATGTTAGTGTTTGTCACATTACCTTTCTGTGAGAATGAGAATGTGCTAGTAGTGTGGACCAAGGGAGAAGTGAATCCTGCTTGCAGCGAGAAGGAGATAGGAGTGGACAAAGATCAGAGAAATCCCAGCCAAAACAAAGAACAGAGCTAATAATCCTGGAATTATTTCACCCCCTCCAGAGCTCTGCTGTTATGTGAGGCTGACTGCCTTTGCCCATACCCATCCTCACATGGGATGGAGCCCTTGCTTGAGTCCTCCAGCTACTTGGCCACAACTCTTGGGCAGGAAAGATAACTAGGATGGGTGAAAAGTGAGGAAGTGATTGGAGGTGATAGAGAATGAGGAACTCAGATGGGATTATAGGAAGGGGGACTTAGAAAGTCAATTTGAACTGGAATTAAATGCTCTCCAACAATGCTGATACACATTGAGGTGTAGATACCCTAACTTAATCTGGATGCATCTCTATGTTCACAGCCTAAGATACTCACTGTTGGCATAAAAACTTCATTTCTAATAAAAAACAAATACCATCCCATGTCAATTTAGTGATACACATACATGTGGATAATTAAAGTGTAACTGGGGAATAACGCATAGACTAACTGTAGCTATTTGTTGCAAAACATTAGAATTACACATTGTATCTTACTCTGACCACATTTGTCCTTTAGTCCCGATCTGAATGACCTGGCGGGAGTCATCATTGAGAGAGGCCCCAGTGACAGGTGAGTTATAAAAGATGTATACATGGCCAGGTGCAATGGCTCATACCTGTAATCTGAGCACTTAGGGAGGCCGAGGCAGGCAGATACCCTGAGGTCAGGAGTTCGAGACCAGGCTGGCAAACATGGTGAAACCCTGTCTCTACTAAAACTACAACAACTAGCCAGGTGTGGTGGCAGGCGTCTCTAATCCCAGCTACTCGGGAGGCTGAGCAGGATAATTGCTTGAACCTGGGGAGGTGGAGGTTACAGTGAGCCGAGACCATGCCACTGCATTCCACCCGGGGCAGCAGGAGCGAAATTTTGTCGCAATAATAAATAAATAAATAAATAAAAAGATGTGCACACACACACACACACAAACACACAACACAAAACAGTGACTGAGAAAGAGTCTGAGATTAGTGGGATTCTCTCTCAGAAGTGTTCACGATAATACAGTGTCTTTGACACAGTTTCTTTATCATCTCACTGTATCACGTATAAATAACTTCCACAGTTTTACAGTTGTTTATGAAAAAAGAAACAGAGTGTAGAGAGAGGCTTCTGTCTATTACTGTGTTTTCACCATTTGTTAGTAGCAGTCAAATGCCTTGGAAACTCTGATTTTCTGTGTATGAGACCTACTAGTGTGGGCCGAGGGAAGAGGGAATCCTGTTTGGAGCGAGGAGGAGGTAGGAGTGCTCCGGGAACTGTGCAGCCTTCAGCAGAAAGCAACAGAGCTAAGAGCCTTGGAGGTGTTCTCCACCCTCCAGAACTCTGCCACAATGGAGGCTGGTGCTCCAAACCTCAAATAACCATCCTATTGGATTGTGCTTCTGTGTCAGACCTCTAGTTACTTGACTCTTTTTGTGGGGCTGGGGAGCCACCCATTCTGGGTGAAAGTAAGGAGGTAATGGAGGGCCTTGGGAACAGGACATTCAATGAAATAAGAGGGCTGACTACCTCCACACAAGAGTTTAGTTTGAAATAACTGCCACCACAAAGGCTGTCACGCATTGGGACTGAGGTCATAATAAAGAGGTTTATTGAAATCTGGAAGCATTACTATTTTCCCCAGCCTAAGATGTTGGTTGCCATCATATCAATCCTGCTTTCTAATAAAAAAAAATGACATTTCAGAACCAAGTAGTGCTGTACACATGAACAGTCAGAACTTAACTGGTTTATGTGCAGAGTAATGAAAGCTAGTTTTACGAGAAAAGTAAATTTTGAATTGTGTCTCCTGTCTGACTGTATTCATTTATCATGCTCTAGTCCACCCACAACTGAGTTATCAGGCAAGAACCTGGAGGCACGTATCAATGAAAGGTGAGTTGTGCATACCTGTGTCTTTATTTATCTAACTATAACTGAGCATACAAGTATTCACACACACAGGCACATAAACAAATATATCCATCCATCCATCCATGCATCCATCCGTACACACTTCTCTCAAACACATCCACTAACAAACCCATGCACACAGTGGAAACATACAACAAGGAGACAGATGGACGGACATTTGTGGAGTTTATTCTGAGAAGCCTGCATGGCCATAGAGAGTGGTTTTTAACAGGGTTTCCAATTCTTCTCCACGTAGCCTGTGTAGGTAACATTGCATCCTTTTCTAATGGAGTGATATAAAAAGGAGCAAGTCACAGGAGAGCTGCTGCTTCCTGTTAGTGTATTTGTCACCCTTAGTTCCTAGTAAGCAGCTTCTTAAAGGACTCAGATTTCCTGAGTTTGAGAGCCTACCAGACTGACAGAAGGGAGGAGAAAATCCTATTTGCAACATGGAGGAGATAGCAGCTGACAAGGAGCAGGGAAGCCCTGGGCAGAAAAGAATGGAGCTAATGGAACATGGACTTGTCCCTCACACTCCAGAGCTCTGTCAACATAGGAGGTTGGTGCTAAAACACAAACACAAGCACAGCACCTCATTGGATGCAGCCCTTCCTCAGGCCCACAGCTACTTGCCTGTGTCTCATGGACAGGAAAGACGAGCATGATGGGTGAAGGAAAAGACGTGATGGGGAGATCCAGGAAGTGGGCCATAGATGGGATTAGAGGGAGGAATGCCTACACAGTGGAGTTGAATGTAAAAGAAATTCACCCACAAAAGGCTGTCATGTATTGGCCAGCTCCAGTGTTAGAGAGTTTCAGTGAACTCTTGAGTCAGTGGGTCACAGATAGGTGTAAAATATGTGCTGCAATCATATAAAGTATGCTGTGTAGGGTAAATGGCATGGCAGATTCCAAAGAACCAAATACACACATGACTTGTGTAAGGGTAAGGCAGCTTACATGTTGAAAAGTAGTTGGAAGGTCAGGCACGGTGGCTCACGGTGGCTCAGCACTTTGGGAGGCCAGGGCGGGTGGATAACGAGATCAGGAGTTCAAGGCCAGCCTGGCCAACGTGGTGAAACCCCGTCAATACTAAAAATACCAAACTAGCCAGGCGTGGTGCTGGGCGCCTGTAGTCCCTGCTACTCGGGAGGCTGAGGCAGGAGAATTGCTTGAACCTGGGAGGCAGAGGTTGCAGTGAGCCGAGATGATGCCACTGCACTCCAGCTTGGGTGACAGAGTGAGACTCTGTCTCAAAAAACCAACAACAACAATAACAAAAAACAAACAAACAAAACCAAATAGAAACAAAAGCAATTGGAACTATTTTTAACTGAAATTATTACATCTAGGAAGTTACGTGTTGTCTTACTATATACATTTTAAGTTGTTTGGTACGGCCCTGTGTTGAATTGAGAGCACCTTCTAATAGGCTGGCCAATGCAATCTGTGGTATAAAGGAATACAGTTATACATGTATCTATGCATATACAAACACATGCATACATGCATTCATACACACAAGAGAGAGTTGGGCTATTGAGTGTGACAAGCATCCATGGGAACAAGGAGTTCCCTTGAAACTATTTCTAGAGTCCTCTCAGAATGAGCTTTGTATGCAATATTCTTTTGTTTTTTGGATGGAGGTAGGCAAATGGGGAGGAACTCATAGAGGGAGGCTTTTTATGTTAGTGTTTGTCACATTACCTTTCTGTGAGAATGAGAATGTGCTAGTAGTGTGGACCAAGGGAGAAGTGAATCCTGCTTGCAGCGAGAAGGAGATAGGAGTGGACAAAGATCAGAGAAATCCCAGCCAAAACAAAGAACAGAACTAATAACCCTGGAATTATTTCACCCCCTCCAGAGCTCTGCCGTTATGTGAGGCTGACTGCCTTTGCCCATACCCATCCTCACATGGGATGGAGCCCTTGCTTGAGTCCTCCAGCTACTTGGCCACAACTCTTGGGCAGGAAAGACAACTAGGATGGGTGAAAAGTGAAGAGGTGATTGGAGGTGATAGAGAATGAGGAACTCAGATGGGATTATAGGAAGGGGGACTTAGAAAGTCAATTTGAACTGGAATTAAATGCTCTCCAAGAATGCTGATACACATTGAGGTGTAGATACCCTTACTTGATCTGTATGCATCGCTATGTCCACAGCCTAAGATACTCACTGTTGGCATATGAAACCTCATTTCTAATAAAAAACAAACACCATCCCAGGTCAATTTAGTGATGTAAATACTTGTGAATAATTAAAGTGTTACTGGGGAATAACACATAGACTAACTGTAGCTATTTGTTGCAAAACACAATGTGTCTGACTCTGACCACATTTGTCCTTTAGTCCCAATCCAAATGACCTGGCGGGAGTCATCATTGAGCGCTGCCCCAGTGATAGGTAAGTTATAAAATAGGTACACATGCACACATATAAAATATGTAAATATGGCCAGGTAAAATGGTTCACACCTGTAATCTGAGCACTTTGGGAGGTCAAGGCAGGCGGATACCCTGAGGTCAGGAGTTCGAGACCAGGTCGGCAAACATGGTGAAACCCTCTGTCTACTAAAACTACAACAACTAGCTAGGTGTGGTGGCAGGCGCCTCTAATCCCAGCTACTTGGGAGGCTGAGGCCAGAGAATTGCTTGAACTTGGGGAGGTGGAGGTTGCAGTGAGCCAAGACCATGCCACTGCATTCCACCCGGGACAGCTGGAGCGAAACTTTGTCACATGAAAAAAAAACAAAAAACATGTACACACACACACACACACACACCACACAGAAAACAGTGACAGAGAAAGAGACTGAGATTAGTGGAATTCACTCTCAGAAGTGTTCACGATAATACAGAGTGTCTTGACACAGTTTCTTTATCATCTCACGGTATCACGTAGAGATAACTTCCACATTTTTACAGTTGTTTAGAAAAAAACAAACAGACTATAGAGAGAGGCTTCTGTTACTGTCTTTTCACCATTTGTTAGTAGCAGTCAAATGCCTTGGAAACCCCTGGTCTCTCCATCTGTTACCACATGAGGCTACTGCCCCAAAGGTAAATCCACCCTCAGATTGTATGGAGGCCCTGCCTTGGGTCTGTAGTTACTTAACCCTATCTGAGGGGCAGGAGAGACATCCATGATTGGTGAAGAGTTACTGGTGGTATTTGAACGTGAGAAGGCAGAAAATTACAAGTTCAAGCAAGGTGGGTATTTACAAACTGAAGTTGAATTTATGTAAATTTTGCCAGAAACAGTAACTTGGGGATTAGGTTTAGGAGTAAAGAAATGTATGCAAACTTGATTCATTAAGTTTTTTCCACAGGCCAAAAAATTTCATTACAAACATCTAAAACCTCATTTGCAGAGAAAAATTAAATACCAGGTTTCAAATAAATAACTCATTAATGTCAATTTTTCAGGGTAACTAGATTATGAATTGTAGAATAATTTTTGCTAATTTGTATCAGAAAATTAAGTCTAAAATGACATGTGGAGTCTTGCTATCTTCATTTTTAATCCTTTAGCTATTACCCCATTGAATCAAAAAGAGTAATATGTGCTAGAGTCATCAATGATGGGTGAGATTTCAAAATATAGAGAGAAAGAAGAGAGGGATATATTGAGATTGGTAAAATTCACTCACAAATGAAGTAATAAACAACTGCACTTAAATTGTGATTCATTAGACTGTTTGTTAAGGCCCAAGAGCACCTTTACATAATATAAGGTTTTCTCGTAGGAAAAAATGATATATTAATAGTAGATTCCAAATCATTGACATATACATTTTCAGAATTCAACCAGTTTATAAATGTAGAGCAATTGTACATAACTTCAACTAGAAAAGTATGTCTCTGAAGTCACTTGACCTGACGTGTACATTTTTAATCCTTAGCACTGGCCCAGATAAAATGACGTCAGTAGTCTTTCACGACTTCGATATATCTCTGATACAACTCACCTTTCAATGGTGGTGTCACTGAAAACTACTGATGTTATTAATTTGGGTCAGTGCTAAAGGATATGTTTACACACACAGACACATATAACACACACGTATAAATGTGTCTGTGTGTATATATATACAGATATATCTTTTATCTATATATGTAGTATATAGAGATACATAAATATGTATTTGTGTATATATATACACATATCTATATACATATGTCTATATATGTGCATATTTAAATGTGTATATATAGATCTATATATACATATCTATATATATAGATATATTCTTTAGCACTGACCCAAATTAATAACATCAGTAGTCATATATATATCCTTTAATATATATGAGCATGTGTGTATGTATATATGTAAACATATATGTATATATCCTTTAGCATATATATGTGTATATATACATATATAGTTTATATATACATATGTGTGTATGTATGCAGGTATATCTTGTTTTATTGTGCTTTACTTTATTGCCCCTCAGATATTACTTTTTTATAAACTGAAGGTTTGTAGCAACCCTGCATTGAGCAAGTCTCCTGGTATTATTTTTCCAACAGCATGTTCTCACTTTGTGTCTCTGTCACATTTTAATAATTCTTGCAATATTCCAAACTTTTTATTATCATATCTGTTATGGTGATCTGTGATCAGTGATCTTTGATGTTGCTATTGTAATTGTATTGGGGCAATACAAACCATGTCCATATTAAGATGACAAGCCTAATCAATGACATGTTTGTTCCGACTGCTCCACTGACTAGCCATTCCCCCATCTCTCTCCTTCTCCTTGGGCCTCCCTATTCCCTGAGACACAACAATATTGAAAGTAGGCCATTTAATAAGCCTATGATGGTCTCTGAGTGTCCTAGTGAAAGGAAGAGTCACATGGCTCTCACTTTAAACCAAAAGCTAGAAATGATTGTGAGGAAGGCTAGACTTCTTGCACCAGTTCAGCCAAGTTGTGAATGTAAAACAAAAACAAAACAAAAAAGCCAAAAAACTTCTTGAGGAAAATTAAGACTGCTACTCCAGTGAACATACAAATGTTGAGAAAGCAAAACAGTCTGATTGCTAATATGGAGAATGTTTTAGTGGTCTGGATAAAAGATCAAACCAGCCACAGCATTCCCTTAAGCCAAAGCCTAATCCAGGACAAGGCCCTCACTCTCTTTGATTCAATGAAAGCTGGGAGAGGTAAGGAAGCTGCAGAAGAAAAGCTTGAAGCTAAAAGGTTGGTTCATGAGGTTTAAGGAAAGAAGCCATCTCCATAACATAAAAGTGCAAGGTAAACAGCAAGTGCTGATGCAGAAGCAGCAGCAAGTTATCCAGAAGATCTAGCTGAGATAATTGATGAAGGTGGCCACACTAAACAACGGATTTTCAGTGTAGACAAGATGGTCTTTTATTGGAAGAAGATGCCATCTAGGACTTTTATATTTAGAGAGGAGAAGTCAACGCATGGTTTCAAAGCTTCAAAGCACAGGCCAATTCTCTTATTAGGGGCTAATGAAGCTGGTGACTTTATGTTGACGCCAACAATCATTGACTATTCTGAAAATCCTAGGGCCCTTACGAATTATGCTAAATCAAGCAAGATGGGTGACTAGAGATGCCTGGTGCTCATCTCCCCTACAAGAAAGAACCGAGGCAAGAAATACACATCTAACATTTGATTGGAGTATCAAAGGCATAGTCCTGGAGTGCAGCAAAGGAGTGGAGACACACCTTTGGTGACTGGAAGTCCCCACAGAATGGAAGCACTCAGCTTCTGCAGCCCCTTCTCCCCCATCTGAATTGAATTGGCCTAGAGACAGGAGGTACTTCTCATTGCAGGGTGAAGGTAAGCAGAAGATCCCCACCAGCCCTACTGCCATCGCAAACACAAAGTCTTTACAACAGGAGAATCTCACAGTCTTTGCAAGCCCTCAGGCCAATTTGGAGTATTACCAAGAATTGACACAGCTGCATGCACTGGACTAGGAGTACAAGGTGAAAACTTCCCACCCCTAGAGACGTAAGCTGCAGCAACACAGCACCATCTTGAGACCAGAGTCATCTCTTGAGTGTGCCCTCCTCTGGGGGCCAGTAGCCACTGTGCCTCTCCAGCGCTGGAGCTTTATCTTCAGTACACCAAGCCCACATGGGTGGGTTAAAGCCACAATCCCAGCTGTGTGGAGATTGGTCCCAGGACTGGCTGTAACTCAAGTACTGCAGAGCAGGGAAATCAACCCCCACCACCACACTTCCAGACAGAGGAATAATCTGCAGTCCCATCCAGGGTAAACTCACTCTTAAGACAGCCAAACCACTACATGCCCTCTCCCAAGTGGGAGAGGCCCCTAAGCCTCTGAGCAGCTGATACACCCCCAGGTCAGCAGAGTATGAGCCCATGCTCAGGACCTGAGAAACAGCCCTGCAGGCCCCATCCACCACAGACATGCTCCTGGCCTGCCCAGGAGCCCTCTGCCATTAATAAGGGCCTGAGCAACAGTCCCACAGGCTGTCCCCAGCAGGCACACCGCCGAGTGGGCCTTGCACCTGTGTCTCAGACCTGAGAGACAAGCAGCTGTGTATGCCCAAGTCTCAGGGCCGAGAAACAACCCTGGGAGTTTACTCTGGCCAGCAGACTGTCAGGCCAACTAAGCAGCCACATACCTACGTCCCAGCTTGAGGAACAGCCCTATAGGCCACCCCTAACAGAAACACTCCCAAGCCAACTAAGCAGCTGTGCAACCTTTCATGAGCCTGAGAAACAGTCCTGTGTCCATTCCCAGCAGATGCACCTCCAGACCAGCCAATCAGCCATGAATGCCCATGTCCTGGACCTAAGAAAGAGCCCCATGGGCTACTCCCAGAAGACATGCCCCTAGGCCAGCCGAGCAGCCTCGTGCCCACATCCTGGCTCATAGAAGCAGTCCCCTGGGCTTCCCCTGGCAGGCACCACCCAGGCCAGCTGAGCAGCAGTGTGCCCACATCCTGAGCTAGACTAGCCCTATGGACTACCCCCAGCAGTCACACATCCAGGACAGCTGAGAAGTCATTTGACTATATCCCAGGCCTGAGAAACACCCCCTCTTGGCCAGCCCTGGCAAGGAGATCTTCAGTCTAGCTTAGCAGCCATGTGGCAATATATTTGGCCCATGAGATTCCCCCAGCAGATTGGCCCCAGGCCAGATGAGCAGCTGTGTACCCACATACCAGGTATGGGAAACAGCCCTTCAGGCCACTCCTGGAGTGCATGCTTCCAGGCCAAGCAAACAGCTGTGTGCCAGCATCCTGGGCCTGAGAAACTGTCCTGCAAGGCACATCTGGCAGGCATGCCCTGGTTGAGCAACTGCATCCCCATGCTCCTGGCTAGAGTGACAGCACCATGGCCAGCCGCATAAAGCCATACTCCAAGTTTTCTGACCCACTGTATGCCTGCACACACCCCTACCCTGAGAAACAGCCTAGTGAGCCCGCCTCTGGCAAAGCTGCACCACCATCACCACAAACTTCCTTAGCCTAGGCCACTGAGTAACTTGCAAACGTTACTAGTGTGGATCACAGCTGAATAAACTACATGGAGACTACACTTACTGCATCCATGTAGAAGCAAGGCCAACATACCCCAGCGAACTGACACCCAAGACCCATTCATACAAATAAATTCATACAAGTAAACCTACTCCATAAGTGACTTTTTCACCAGATGCATAGAACTCAACATAGAAACACATCAACCATGAAAATGCAAGAAAACATGTCACCTACAAAGGGAAATAATAATTATCCAGTAATAGACCCCAATCATAAACATAGGAAATGATAGAAAAAAGAATAGTCTTAAGGAAACTCAGTGAGATGTAAGGTAATACAGATAGACAAGTCAATCAGGAAAACATGATTTGAAAGAGAAATTCAGTAAAGATACAGATACCATAAAAAGAACCAAACAGAAGCCCTAAGAGCTAAACAGTTCAATGGATGAAAGGAAAAAATGCAATCAATGGCTTTACAGACAAGAACAAGCTGAAGAAATAATTTCTGAACTTGAAGACAAGTCTTTTGAAATAACACAGGCAGGCAAAAAAGAATAAAAAAGAATGAAAAAAGCCTACAGGATTTATGGAACACCATTAATTTGATCAAATATTCATATTATGGGCATTCCAGAAGGAAAAGTGAAGAGAAAATGTGAGGAAAACATATTTAATAAAATGAGAACATAAAACTTCCTAACTCTTGAGAGAGAGCTAGACATCTAGTTCCAGGAAGATCAAAGAACCCCAAATACATTCAACCCAGACATTATAGTCAAATTGTGAAAAACCAAAGACAAAAATTTTTTAAAATAGCAAGAGAAAAGTAACACACTTATAATGGAATCCCCATTAGACTAACAGCTGATTTCCCAGCAGAAACCTTAGGCTAGAAGAGAATGGGATGATATAGTCGAAGTTCTGAAAGAAAAAACAATCTTTCAGCCAAGAATATTATACCCAGCACAGCTATCCTTTACAAATGAAGAAGACATAAAATCTGTCACAGATAAACAAAAACCAAGATAATTCATCACCACTAGACCAGCCTTACAAGAAATGCCCAAGGGAGTCTTACATCTGGAAGTAAAAAGATGATAACCACCATCATAAAAACATGCAAAACTTTAAAAGTCACTGTTAGAGTCAATATTTAAAGGAGAAAGAGAAAGAGATGAAACCTTATCACTGCAGAAAACTACCCAACTTCAAAAGTAAACAGAGAGGAAAAAAGGAACAAAACATATACAAAACAACCAGAAAACAATAAAATGTCGGAAGTAACTCCTCACCTACCAATAATAACTTTGAATGTTAATAGATTAAATACCCCATGAAGGATATAGACTTGCTGAGTGGATTAAAAAAAAAGACCCAACTATATTTTATCTAAAAGAAACTCACCTTACCTGTAAAGAAACATAGACTGATAAGGGATGAAAAAAGATATTCCATGCAAATGGAAGCCAAAAGTGAACAAGAATAGCTATATTTGTATCAGACAAAACAGACTGCAAGTTAAAAACCATAAAAAGTGACAAACAAGATGATTATGTAATAATAAAGGGTTCAATTCAAGAAATATAACATAATTGTAATATGTGTATAATTATAAATATGTATGCACTCAAACACCAGAGCACCTAGATATATGAAGCGAATATTACTAGATCTAAAGAGTGAGACAGACCCCATTACAATAAGAGTTGGGCACTTCAGTATCCCACTCTCAGCATTGGACAAATCATCTAGACAGAAAATCAACAAAGAAACATCAGACTTAAACTCCACCATAGACCAAATGGACATAACAAACATATACAGAAGATCTCACCTAACAGCTACAGAATGCACATTCTTTTCATCAGCACGTGAAACATTATCCAAGATAGACCATATGTTAGGCTACAAAACAAGTCTCAACAAATTTTTAAAAATTGAAATTATATCCGGTATCTTATCTTACCACAATGGAATAAAATTAGACATTCATAACGAGAGGAACATTCAAAACTATGCAGACATATGGAAATTAAACAACATGCCCTTGAGTTGCAATGAGTGAAGAAAGAAATTAAGAATGAAATTTAAAAATTCCTTGAAACAAATATAACTAGAAACACAACATACCAAAACATAAGGGACACAGCAAAAGCAGTTATTAAGAAGTATGTTTTTAGCAATAAATGCCTGGATCAGAAAAACTAGAAAACTTTCAAATAAAAATTCTACCTCAAGAAAGTAGAATAGTAAGGACAAACCAAACCCCAAATTAGTAAAAGGAAATAAATAATGAAGACCAAACAGAAATAAACAAATTGAGGCAAAAATTACAAGAGGTTAACAACAAAAAGCAGGTTTAAAAATATCAACAAACCATTAGCTAGACTAGTTAAGAAAAAGAGGAGACCCAAATAAGTAAAATTAGAAACAAAAAAAGAGACCTCATAACAGATATGACAGAAATAAAAAGAATTATTAGAGACTGTTATGAACAACTCTACAATAAATTTGAAAACCTAGAGGAAGTGGACAAACTCCTTGACCCATACGACCTACCAAGACTAAACCAAGAAGAAACAGAAAACCTGAACAGACCAGAAACAAGTAACGAGATTGAATCAGTAATAAAAAGGCTTTCAACAAAGTCCAGGACCTGATGGCTTCACCACTTAATTCTCACTTGTGAAAAGAAGAGTCATTTGCTACAGCAAACTTCATTGTTGTCCTATTTTAAGAAATTGCCTCAGCCACTCCAACCATTGGCAACCAACACTCTGATCAGTCAGCAGCCATGAACATGGAGGCAACGCCCTCCACCAGCAAAAAGACTATGACTTGCTAAAGGCTCAGGTGATCATTAGCATTTTTTAACCAATAAAGTAATTTTTAATTAAGGTATGTACATAAGTTTTTTGAACATAATGCCATTGCAAACTTAACAGGCTACAGTGTAAGGTAAACATAACTTTTATATGCACAGGGGAACCAAAACATTTGTGTGAGTTGCTTAATGCAGTTTTTGCTTTATTGCAGTGGTCTGGAATGAAACCCACAATGTCTTTGAGATATGTCTATACACATTTATGTATTATATATCTGTGTACATATTCTTTTATATATCTTCATATGCATGTATATAGAAAGAGACAGAGAGAGAAAAGAAGCTAAAAATATGCAAAATTCAGTGTTAGGAGTATCCATGAGGAAAGAGTTTCTGGTTAATGATTGTAATTTTCTTTCTTAAATTTTAGGTCTTCCAGTGAGCTAAGTCATGTTTACTATATCCTTTAGATTCATGGGATTCTTGTTATTCAAATATATTTTTCATCACTATTTTGTGTAGCAAATATCTAATGATATATTTTTGCTTTTTTTTTTCTGGTGGCTAAAGTATGTTAGAACAACTTTCCAAGTTTGAAGTTGAAGATGCTGAAAATGTTGCTTCGTATGAGTAAGTCAGTTTGAAGTTTGAAAGGAGGGAGCCATTGATGGATCTCTTATCTTTAGTTAAACAGGGCTTACACTGAGACAAGAAGGACAAAGGGAAACTATGGAAAGATATCAAAATATATGGGTGGGAGGGTACACCTTATTTACTCCAGTTGAATTCTTAGACAAGTATTATTTTGAAAAAAAATTCCATCCATTCAGAAATAAATGTTCTTCTAGTTTGAAAATGTAAAAAGTATTCTTAGAAGAAATTAATTCCATTAAAAGTTTTTTCTTAAAAAAACAGGAATGCAGAATGCTACTTAACTCATCAATAATGAACGTTTCTCATTTTTACTGGATATTGTGTGATTCCCAATTTTGTAGATTTTGCCTATGAGCAAATAGTATTGATAGCAAAAGCAAACATGTTTTGCTGACTAAAGACCTCTTTATGCTCATTGGGATTTTATTCTTATTTGTTTCTAATCTCACTAGAGTACTTCCTGTTGCACTGACCTGAAGGCATTTTATCATGTACTCACTGTAATGAAACAATACATTCTTAAACTGGCTTGTGTCTGAACTGCAGACATATTCGGGAGATTTTTCTTCTGCTTCTTTCTTGCCCAGTTGTATAACCATTCTCCAGCTTGTGTCAATGCTGGAGAGGAAGTACTGCCATAGAGGAAGTTAACTCACCGTGGTTGTAAGCTGTTGGTGTCTAAACAAAGATTGGAAGCAAAGAGGGCAAATACAAATAGTTCTTCAAATTACCCTGAATTTGCCACTGAATTAAACTGTGTGTCTGCAAATTAGCTATACGTTTTCTGTAATGGAGCTGCCCAGGGCTGAAGCAAAATTAGACAGATTAAGCAAGGCAAGCATTTCATTCTTTCCCCACTCCAAAAAAAATAAAGCAGGTTTTCGTTTTATTTTATTTTTAAGTTACAAAGTCTCATTACATAGGTATCGGAGGAATTTGCAGTAGTCCCTGTGAGAAATGCTGGTGTTTCATACCAGGGGGATGATATTGGATTTATAGTAAAAGCTGGAATCAGTGCTTGGCTTTGACATCATATATTCATTCACCTGATACTCAGCAAGTCACTAACCCTCTTTAACTTTCAGATTATTCAGATGTAAACTGGTTATAATGCTATCTATGTACTGGATATTGTATTGTAAAAAATTAGTAATAAAACTAAAATAACATGCAAAAGTACTTTGAAAACTCTGTAGCTCCGTAATAGGTTTTATTCTAAAAACTGAAAATAACATAAGAGTTCATTAAAGGAAAATCAGAAAATACAATCAACAAATCTACCCACATATAGTCATTCTTAAACTTTGATGCATGCACTTCTAAGTTCTTTAAGCATATACTTGTTTTGTTTACAGATATGAGACCATACTTATTATTATTCTTTTGTAAATAACTTTATTACTTAATGACATCATGACTATATTTTTTGTTAATATATATTCATGTGCACTTACAACATTATTTGTAACTGTTATGTAATACTTCATGATGTGAATGTGCCATAATTTATTTAATAGTCAGATATTGCTGAACAATTAAGTTTTTTACAAGTTTTTAACTGTTACAAAAAATGAATATATTTGAGGCTAAATCTCTGTATATTGTTGGTTATTTGCTTGTTATAAATTCTCAGAAGTGGAAATTCTGTGTCAAAGGGAATGATTGTGACACTATTGGTATTGATATGTGCTTTAACATCAAGATGCAAAGTGTACATTTCTCCCCTCCCACACTTTACACTAGCTATCATTGGTTTCTTTGATATTAGTAAATATATTTGTTCTAATGCACATTCTTTGAAACACCTTCATTTACCCTTTTCTGTCTTTGGACTAAAAAGTTAAATCTGTTGATCCTTTTTCTATTTTATGTAATATAAGTAATTTCTCTCAGGTTGTCTTGCTTTTCACTATATAAAACTATTTAATCTTCATGTAATCAAATGTATCTGTACTTTTCTTTGTGATTTTGCCTTTAATGTTATTCTCAGAAAGTCCTTCTTACCCCAAGATTTTAAATATATTCACCAAAATTTCTGTTTTGAATTTATTTTCTTCATTTAAATAAAATATCTGCCCTGAATTTACTTTGTCTTAAGGTATAAAGTGTAGAAATTTACTTTTCTCCTAAGTGACTCATAGTTTTCTCAGCATGAGCATGTCATCCCCCTGTATTGTCCTTACCCTGTTTTAGTGATCTAGAGTGAGCAGGAAGACCAGAGTCACTACAGTGTTTTTCGTGCGTTGTATCATGGCCACCTCCCTACCCCCAGAGTCTGTACCAGAGAAAAATGTGTCCAGTGGGAGAGATAGCACCTGCCTTCAATACAAATCCCATTTCATTAAACATGGTCTTGTTAGTGTCATGTAGCTTCCACCTTCTATTGATAAAAAATGAGTCATGTTCATAGTTAATATTTGTGCTTTTAATTCAACTTTGATATTAATATTGGAACTTTTAGTGTTTTAAGGTTTAGTATCTCATATCTTTTTTTCTCTCTCTTTTTTTTTTTGAGCCAGAGTCTCATTCTGTCACCAGGCTGGAGTGCAGTGGCACCATCTCAGCTCACTGCAACCTCCGCCTCCCAGGTTCAAGCGATTCTCCTGCCTCAGCCTCCTGAGTAGCTGGGACTACAGGCACGCACCACCACGCCCAGCTAATTTTTTGTATTTTTAGTAGGGACGGAGTTTCACCATGTTGCTCAAGGATGGTCTCTATCTCTTGACCTCGTGATCTGCCTGCCTCGGCCACCCAAAGTGCTGGGATTACAGGCGTGAGCCACCGTGCCTGGCCCCTATCTCTTTATTTTTAAACTGCCATTTAAATTTAGATTTTGTCTCTCGTGTATAGCATGTAATGCCTTTAATTTCAAAATTATCTGAGAGTATTTCTCAATATGCAATATGAGAGTAATATGTTTGTATTTGTGATTTCTGGTATGTTTGGTTTTATTTATCATCTTTTTCTTTATTAAAAACACTTTGATATTTTCTTTTTAAATTTGTCTATATTTTGCTATTACTTGATTTGTTTTTATCCCTTGCATTTTTTATTGATATGCAAGTCAGAAGCCCGTTTCTAGTCTATCAATGTTTATATTTAAATGTTTAAAAAACATAATTATACCATTTTTCTCCATCAATATCGAGAATAAAACTGGACTTGCACCTGTGAAAGATAAGAAATGCGACCTGCCTTTACTTCTATCTTCTTCCACACCTTGAATCCTAGTGTAAGAATGCCTAAAAATTCAAATCAATACTATTATTCATGATTTTATATTATTTATCTTTATTTTTAGAATCATTTATTTACATTTTCACCTGCTACATTTTTATCCTACATTAACAATTATTATTTAGACCTAACTAATTCTGAGTTTTTATTATTTACCATCTTTTCTCTGTAAGTCATCTTCCTTATTTCTGTGTTCTTCATTTTGATTCATTGCTCAGCTGACTCAAGCACTTTGAGTAACTGTTTTCAGGAAAGGTACATGGAGAATATGCTTTGAGTTGCTGCATGTTGGAGTGTCTGTCTGTTGCTCCTGAGTGTGAACAGTACTTTTCCTGGAAATTGATTTATTGAGTCATAGTTACTTCCCTGCAAACTCTGCACATAACTGCTTGAAGCTGCATTTACATAGTACACTTTTTTTAACCAAAAAAGTCTCAATTGTATTTACTTGGTATAGTTTCAGAGGACACTGAAACAGATTAAGGGGCTAAAGCCACCCAAGCCACTCCTTCATGCCTTCGTAAACTGTCAGGCTTGGTTCTGTATGCTGACATTGTCAAGTGAGTTCAGATTTATGACATTTCCTTGATACCCAGAGATCCAGTAGACTGTGGGATCGGAGGTTCTTGTAGTAAGAGAATGGCAACTTGAGGAGAGAATTCACCTCTTTTGGCCAATTGATCCTCCATCTACGTCAGCCTTAACTCTCCAAGCCTGGGTGGAGGTGGTGGGTCCAGGTGGAGGAGGGGAAGGTTAGAAGGATTGGGGATTTCCCTTATCTCAGGTTAACCTAACATCATTCATCAAAGGCCAATTTTGTTTTTTTAGCTTTTATTTTAGGTTTGGATGTACATGTGAGGTTTGTTACATAGGTAAACATGTGTCAGGAGGTTTTCTTTTTACATATTATTTCATCATCCAGGTATTAAGCTTAGTACCCAAATAGTTATCTTTTCTGCTGCTCTCTCTCCTCCTACCCTCCCCACTTAAGTAGACCCCAGTGTCTATTTCCTTCTTTGTGTTCATAAGTCCTTATGATTTAGCTACCACTGATAGGTGAGAACATTCAGTATTTGGTTTTCTGTTTCTGCACTAGTTTGCTAAGGATAATAGCCTCCAGCTCCATCCATGTTCCCACAAAAGACATTATCTCATTCTTTTTTTATGGCTGCATGGTATTCCATGGTATATACGTACCACATTTTCTTTACCCAATCTGTCATTGATGGGTACCTAGGTTGATTGCATGTCTTTGCTATTGTAAATACTGCTGCAGTGAACATTCATATGCATGTATCTTTATAGTAGAATGATTTATATTCTTCTGGGTATCTACTCAGTAATGGGATTGCTCAGTCAAATAGTTCTGCTTTTAGCTCTTCAAAGTATTGCCATACTGCTTTTTACAGTGGTTGAACTAATTTACACTCCCATCAACAATGTATAAGTATTCCCTTTTCTCTGCAACCTTGCCAGCATCTGTTATTTTTTGGCTTTTTAGTAATAGCCATTCTATTACTAAATAGCATGTGAAATAGTATCTCATTGTAGTTTTGATTTGCATTTCTCTAATCTGTGATATTGAGCTTTTCTTCATATGCTTGTTGGCCACATGTATGTCTTCTTTTGAGAAATGTCTGTTCATGTCAAAGGCCAATTTTGTCAGTGCCCCAGTTCTGCTCAGTATCTGCCCTCTTTGTTCTCTAGTCTTAGGCACAGGCTGTGAGCATTGTCTCAGGATTCATGGCTCTTGGGGTGGAATTTGAGTCCTGTGTTGGAGGCTTCAGTATGACAGAAACTTCCTGAAGACTTCTCCTACTGAAGCCTCCTTTGTTGGAGGCTTCTCCTCCTGAAGAGCCTCCAACACAGGAGACTTCAGTAGGACAAAAAAATTGTTCCTCATCAGCTACCTTGTCTCCAGCCATAAGGTAAAATGAGGCATTACTGGAGGCTCCATCAAACAGGTTCTCCTTCCTTTGACTAATGGAAGCAGCCTGGTCTTTCGGGTGTTTCTCCTTTGAAGTATATCTTACTAAAATGCCTTACCTCTGAAGTTCATTTGCAACCTCATATGCAACTCTTGCTAATGTGTATCTGTTCACTAGGTGTCTAGTCTGAGGAGATGACAAGAGCATCATTTACTCCCTGTGCTCATTCCTGAAACACCTTATTTTATGGCAGTGGAAACTGAGATCTGGTCAAAGTTTGATGACTTGCCCAGGCTGGCATTAAAATACAGTTCTCTTCTATCACCCTTTTCTGTCTTCATGCTATACTCCTTGAGTTGATGACCACAAGTTTAAGTTTAGTATTGCCATAAAGTTGGGGTTGGGGCTTTGTATGCAATGGAAATGTTACTAAACATCCAAAGTTTACTGTCTTATTTGCATATATTCTGGATAGCAAAGTAAAAAGGTAAAGTACTCATGGAGCAGGAAGAATAAAATTTTAGCAATTAGTAAAAAGTATTTTGTTATACAACTTCTGAATAATTTTATTTTAAAATTATATTTATAAAGGCCTTTGTTTTTTGGTTAAATTTACAATATAGGTTAGAAGAAATCTGATTAATTTTATTTTTACTTCTTTTTGCAGCAACAAGATTAAGGAAATTGTGCGTTCAATTGTATCATCCTTTGCATTTGGGTATGTGAGACATAGAAAACACCATGTATTAAATATATGAGACTTGGCTGGGCACAGTGGCTCACGCCTGTAATCCCAGCACTCTGGGAGGCCGAGGCGGGTGGATCACCTGAAGTCAGGAGTTCAAGAACAGCCTGGCTAACATGGTGAAACCACATCTCTACTAAAAATACAAAAATTAGCCAAGCATAATGGTGGGTGCCTGGAATCCCAGCTACTCAGGAGGCTGAGGCAGAAGAATCGCTTGAACCTAGGAGGCATAGGTTGCAGTGAGCTGAAATTGCACCATTGCATTGCAGCCTGGGTGACAGAGCAAGACTCCATGTAAAAAAAAAAAGAAAAAAAAATATATGAGTCTCATATATGTGAGACTTAATACTTCAATGAGGAACACTGAAATCAAATAACAAAAAACCATTTTTTGTTATATATATATGTCTCATATATATGTTATATAACATGTTATATATGTTTTGTTTTGTTACATATATAACATGTTATATATATAATATATAATATATGATATATATTTATTATGTATAATTAATATATAATTATAAATAATTATATATTAATTATAAATATATAATATTATATATAACATGTTACATATATTTTGTTATATATGTCTCATATATGTTATATACATATATAAGTCTCATATATATCTTTGTTATATATATATGGGTCTTAATACTTCAATGAGAAACACTGAAATCAAATAAGAAAAAAGCATTTCCACTGTCCATCAGTTGCTAAGTAGCCATGTGCCCCATCTAATGTAATCTAATTTATCATGGAATTTTGGTTTAAACTGGACATTCAGACTTGCAAATAAATGGCTTTTGCCTAAGATTAATAGTAACATATTAATATTGTTTTTCTTCCATCTGCAAAGTAGAAAACAATATAATATTGTTTTTCTTCCATCTGCAAAAGTGACGTTAATGAAAATCAAATGTTAAAATTCTATAATTATAAGTAAAGTGTTTTATTAAGTACCTTATACATCTAGAATTACTCTTTAATTCCGGAAACAATTTACTTAGACTCTTCTCTACATAAGAGTAAGATTTCATACTATGATATAGATTTATGCAATATAATTGTTTCCTTTTGAATTAATAATATTTGAATTTCAGCTGCAAGTTTTTAAAAAAGTACTTCGAAGACTAATTCATCTTCATAGATTAGGCAAATAGTCTAATCAGTTTATGGAGAAAGTATTTAGAATATGTAACAGGAAGTGGCAGGAGGTACTGTAGAGTTCAAGACTCATATGCCCATCACTATGCTAGAAGTACCCATAAATATGGAATCATGTACTTGTTGAAAATGTCACTGATGGGCTGGGCGCAGTGGCTCACGCCTGTAATCCCAGCACTTTGGGAGGCCAAGGCGGGTGGATCACGAGGTCAGGAGATTGAGACCATCCTGGCTAACACGGTGAAACCCCGTCTCTACTAAAAATACAAAAAATTAGCCAGGCGTGGTGGCGGGTGCCTGTAGTCCCTGCTTCTCTGGAGGCTGAGGCAGGAGAATGGCCTGAACCCAGGAGGCGGAGCTTGCAGTGAGCAGAGATCGCGCCACTGCACTCCGGCCTGGGGGACAGAGCAAGACTCCATCTCAAAAAAAAAAAAAAAAAAAAAAAAAAGAAAATGTCACTGATGAAAAATCTTGGTCTTTTAAGAGCTTATGTTACTCATGCTTTCATTTGGTTTTTATTAATAAATTCTTTAGAATTATCCAGATTAATGAGGGTTTATTTTTTATGAGAAATTGGTATAAACTTCTTAGGAAATTCTCAAATTTTAAGAAGAGTTTGCAAACAGACACAGGTGATTTTAATTCAGTTTTACTTTTCTCTCTTGAGGTGTTGGTCTGATGTGTCTACTATAAAAGGGCATGATAATATCTTGTGAAGTGGTTTGGTGAGAATTTTGTTTATTAAGAACTGCTTCTGTTGGGTGAAAACAGTGATTTTTCTGAGATTCTAAGACATTACAGTTTTTCCTGCCACTGGGCAGCTTGATACTAAATAATAACATTTTGGTACCTGATCAGTGGCCTAAATATAGTATAGCTATAGAGACAAACGCCCCTTTATCTTTGCATTTATTTATTTATTTATTTTAGAATATTTGGAGTTTTCCTGGTCTTACTGGATGTCACTCTCCTCCTTGCCGACCTAATTTTCACTGATAGCAAACTTTATATTCCTTTGGAGTATCGTTCTATTTCTCCAGCTATTGCCTTATTTTTTCTCATGGATGTTCTTCTTCGAATGTTTGTAGAAAGGTAAGTTTGATTATTTTTATAATGCATTAAGCTATTTTGTACTTTTATAAGAAGCACTTTGGGAGGCTGAGGTGGGAGGATCCCAAGGTCAGGAGTTCAAGACAATCCTGGCCAACATGGTGAAACCCCGTCTCTACTAAAAATACAAAAATTAACTGGGCGTGGTGGTGGTTGCCTGGAATCCCAGCTGCTTGGGAGGCTGAGGCAGGAGAATCGTTTGAACCTGGGAGGCAGAAGTTGCAGTGAGCCGAGATCACGCCATTGCACTCTAGCCTGGGTGACAGGGCAAGACTCCATCTCAAAAAAAAAAAAAAAAAAGAAGCATTTTAAAATAATTAACAGGAGCATTCACCACAAACTGACTTAAGGGCCTTTGGGCCTTATGAGAACATTGGCGGTAGTCTGGCGGTACCCCCCTTGGCCTGTGTTTGAGGTGGCCATGGATTGATGCTCCTCTGCCTTTGGACAGGGGTGGAAAGAGTGGGAGGGACTGCATCTTGTGGTTTGAGTGACAGCTCAGCCATAGCACAATAAAACACTAGGTAGACTTTTAAAGTTTTTGATCTAGGCCCTGATTCCCAGACAGCACCTTTGGATCCACCTGGAGGCTAGGAGAACTTGCCATCCTGAAGAGAAGGACACAGGCCTGGCTGTTTTTACCATGTGATGACTGTAGAGCCCCAGGGCCTTCAGCAAACTTCTGCAATAGCTAAGGAGTGGTTACAGCAGGTCTTGGGCAAGACCCAGTGCTGTGCTGGCCTCAGGTCTGACCCAATGCAGTCACAGTAATGGTGGCCGCAGGGGTGCTTGTGTCACTCAACCCCAAGCTTTAGGTGCCTCAGAACAGAGAGAGAGAGACTCTGTTTGTTTGGGAGAAAGTAAGGGAAGAAAACAAGAGTCTCTTTTTGGTAATGCAGAGAATTATCCTGGCTCTTGTCCAAGACGATTAAGGCAGTACCACTATGAGTCTGCAAGAACCACAGAGTTTAGGAGGCTTGGGGTGCCCCCTAAAGCAGATACAGTTTAGATCACAATATCCAAGTTCTTCAAATATCTGGAAAGCCTTCCCGAGAAAGATGGGTACAAACAAGCCCTGACAGTGAAAACTACAATAAATACAGTGAAAACTACAATAAATACCTAACTCTTCAATGCCCAGACACCAAAGAACATCTGCTAGCATCAACACTCTCCAGGAAAACATGACCTCACCAAATGAACTAAATAAGACACCAGGGGCCAATCCTGTAGAAACAGAGATATGTGACCTTTTAGACAAAGAACTCAAAATAGCTGTGTTGAGGAAACTCAAAGAAATTCAAGATAACACAGAGAAGGAATTCATAATTCTATTAGATAAGTTTAACAAAGAGATTGAAATAATTTAAAAGAATCAAGCAGAAATTCTGGAGCCAAAAAATGTAATTGGCACGCCAGAGAATGCATTAGAGTCTTTTAATGGCAGAATTCATAAACCAAGAGAAAGAATTAATGAGCTTGAAGACAGGCTATTTCAAAATACATAGAGGAAACAAAGGAAAGAATAAAAAACAATGATGCATGCCTACAGGATCTAGAAAATAGCCTCAAAAGGACAAATCTAAGTGGTATTGGCCTTAAAGAGGAGGTGGGGAGTGTAGAAAGTTTATTCAAAGGGATAGTAACAGAACGTCCCAAACCTACAGAAAGATATCAATATCCAAGTACAAGAAAGTTACAAAACATCAAGCAGATGTAACTCAAGACTACCTCAAGGAATTTAATAATCACAGTCCCAAAGATCAAGGATAAAGAAAGAATCTTAAAAGCAGCAAGAGAAAAGAAACCAATAATATACATTGGAGCTACAATATATCTGGCAGCAGACTCTTTAGTAGAAATGTTTCAGGCCAGGAGAGAGTGGCATGACATATTGAAAGTGCTGAAGGAAAAAAACATTTACCCTAGAACAGTGTATCCAGTGAAAATATCCTTCAAAGTGAAGGGGAAATAAAGACTTTTCCACACAAAAGCTGAGCGATTTTGTCAACACCAGACCTGTCCTAGAAGAAATGCTAAAGGGAGTATTTCAATCAGAAAGATAAGGACATTAATGATCAATAAGTAACAACCTGAAGGTATAAAACTCACTGGTAATAGTAGGTATACAGAAAAATGCAGAATGTTATAACACTGTAACTATGATGTATAAACTACTCTTATTCTAAGTAGAGAGACTAAATTATGAGCCAATCAAAAATATTAACTACAACTTTTCAAGACATAGTGGTATAATAAGATATAAATAGAAATAACAAAAAGTTAAAAAATAGGGAGACAAAGTTAAGTTGTAGAGTTTTTATTAGTTTTCTTTTTACCTGTTTATGAAAACAGTGTTATTATAAGATTAAAATAATGGATTATAAGATAATATTTACAAGCCTCATGGTAACCTCAAACCAAAAAACATAACAATGGATACACGAAAAATAAAAAACAAGAAACTAGATTATATCACCAGAGAAAATTACCTTCACTAATGGAAGACAGGAAGGAAAGAAGGAAGAGAAGACCCCAAAACAACCAGAAAACAAATAACAAAATGACAGGAGTAAGTCCTTACTTATCAATAATAACATTGAGTGTCAGCAGACTAAACTTTTCAATGAAAAGACAGAGTGGATGAATGGATGAAAGAACAAGACCCATCCAGGCATGGTGGCTCACGCCTGTAATCCCAGCACTTTGGGAGGCCGAGGCAGGCAGATCACAAGGTCAAGAGCTAGAGACCATCCTGGCAAACATGGTGAAACCCTGTCTCTACTAAAAATACAAAAATTAGCTGGGTGTGGTGGTGGGCACCTGTAGTCCCAGCTACTCAGGAGGCTGAGGCAGGAGAATCGCTTGAACCCGGGAGGCAGAAGTTGCAGTGAGCCGAGATGGTGCCACTGCACTCCAGCCTGGTGACAGAGCAAGACTCCATCTCAAAAATAAATAAATAAATAAATAAACTAAAAAGACCCATTGATGTGTTGCCTACAGGAAACACTCTTCTCTCATAAAGACACACGTAGGCTGGAAGTGGTGGCTCACTCCTATAATCCCAGCACTTTGGGAGGCAGAGGCGGGTGGTTTACTGGAGGTCAGGGGTTCAAGACCAGCCTGGCCAATATGGTGAAACCCCGTCTCTACTAAAAATACAAAAATTAGCTGGGTGTGGTGCCGGGTGCCTGTAATTTCAGCTACTGATGAGGCCGAGGCAGGAGAATCACTTGAACCTGGGAGGCAGAGGTTGCAGTGAGCTGAGATCACGCCACTGCACTCCAGCCTGGGTGACAGAGTGAGACTCAGTCTCAAAAAAAAAAAAAAACCCTAAACCAAAAACATGCTAATATATCTGACAAATATTGATGCAAAAATCCTCAACAAGATACTAGAAACTGAATTCAACAATATATGGGAAAGATCATTCATCATGACAAGTGGGATGTCTCTCTGGGATGCAAGAATGGTTCAACATTTGCAAATCAACCAATGCGATATATTATATCCACACAATAAAGGATAAAAACCGTAAGATCATTTCAGTTGATGCTGAAAAAGCATTTGATAAAATTCAACATCCCTTCATGGTAAGCACCCTAAAAAAACTGAGTATAGATGTAACACACCTCAACATAATAAAAACCATATATGACAGACCCACAGTCAGTACCATAATGAATGGGGAAAAACTGAAAAGCTTTCCTCTGCCATCTAGAACACAATGAGGATGCCCACTTTTACCACTGTTATTCAACATAGTACCGGAAGTCCTAGCTAGCACCATTATAGAAGAGAAAGAAAGGGAATAAAAAAAGAAATCCAAATTGGGATGGAAGAAGTAAAATTATCCTTGTGTTTGCAGATGATACATTTTATTTGGAAAATACTAAAGACTCCACAGAAAAAACTATTAGAATTGATAAATTCGATAAAGTTGCAGGACACAAAATCAATATACAAAAATCAGTAGCATTTCTACATATCAACAGTGAACCATTTGGAAAGGACATTTAAAAAGTGGTCCTATATACAGTAGCCACAAATAAAATTAAATACCTAGAAATTAACCTAACCAAAGAAGTGTAAGATCTTTATAATGAAAATGGTAAAACACTGATGAAAGAAATGGAAGAGGACACCAAAAAATGGAAAGAGATTCCACGTTCATGGATTGGAAGAATCAATATTGTTAAAATGTCCATACTATCCAAAGCAATTTACAGATTCAATGCACTTCCTGTCAAAATATGAATGACATTCTTCACAGAAATAGAAGAAACAATCTTAAAATTTATATGGAGCCACAAAAGACCCAGAATAGCCAAAGCTATTCTAAGCAAAAAGAACAAAGCTGGAGGAATCACATTACCTGACTTCAAATTATACTACAGAACTATACAACCAAAACACCATGGCACTGGCATAAAAACAGACACATAGACCACTGGAACAGAATAGAGAACCCAGAAACAAATCCACACACACTTACAGTGAACTCATTTTTAATAAATGTGCCAAGAACATACATTGAACAAAAGGCATCTCTTCAACAAATGGTTCTGGGAAAACTGGATATACACATACAGAAGAATGCACCTAGACCCCTACCTCTCACCATATACAAAAATCAAATCAACATGGATTAAAGACTTAAATCTAAGACCTCAATGAAACTACTATACTATAAGAGAACATTGGGAAGAATCTCCAGGACATTGGTCTGAGCAAAAATTACTTGGGCTATACCCGATAAGCACAGGCAACCAAAGCAAAAATGGGCAAATGGGATCACATCAAGTTAAAAAGCTGCTTCATATCAGAGGAAACAATTAACAAAGTGAAGAGACAGCCCACAGAATGGGAGAAAATAATTGCAAACTACCCATCTGAAAAGGGATTAATAACAAGAGTATGTAAGGAGCTCAAACAACTCTCTAGGAAAAAATCTAATAATCTAATTTTTTAAATGAGCATAAGATTTGAATAGGCATTTCTCAAAAGAAAACATACAGGTGGTAAACAGGCATATCAAGAGATGCTTAACATCATTGATCATTAGAGAAATTCGCAGTGTAGAAAACTACAATGAGATATCATCTCACCCCAGCTAAAATGGTTTATATCCAAAAGTCAGGCAATAACAAATCCTGACAAAGATGTGAAGATAAGAGAACCCTCATACACTGTTGATGGAAATGTAAATTAGTAGAACCAACTGGAGAACAGTTTGGAGGTTACTCAAAAAACTAAAACTAGAACTACCATATGATCCAGCAATCCCACTGCTGGGTAGATACTCACAAGAAAGGAAATCAGTATATAGAAGAGATATCTGCATTCCCTGTTTGTTGCAGCACTGTTCGTAATGGCTAAGATTTGGAAGCAATCTAAGTGTCCATCAACAGATGAATGGATAAAGAAAATATAGTACATATACACAAGAGAGTATTATTTAGCCATAAAAAACAATAAGATCCTGGCCAAGTGCAGTGGCTCACGCCTGTAATCCCAGCACTTTGGGAGGCTGAGGTGGGCAGATCACCTGAAGTCGGGAGTTTGAGACCAGCCTGACCAACATGGAGAAACCCCATCTCTACTAAAAATACAAAAATTAGCTGGGTGTGGTGCCGGGCGCCTGTAATCTCAGCTACTCTTGAGGCTGAGGCAGGAGAATCGCTTGAACCCGGGAGGTGGAGGTTGCAGTGATCTGAGATCACGCCATTGCACTCCAGCCTGGGCAACAAGAACAAAACTCCATCTCAAAAAAAAAAGAGATCCTGTCATCTGGAGCAACATGGATGGAACTGGAGATCACTATGTTTGTTAAGTGAAATAAGCCAGGCACAGAAGGATAAACATCACATGTTCTCACTTATTATGGGGCTCTTAAAAAAAAAAAAGACAATTGAACTCATAGACCTAGAGAGTAGAAGGATGGTCATCAGAGGCTGGGAATGGTAGTAGGGGCTTGGGGGTGGGGAGGTGGGGATGGTTAATAGGTACAAAAAAATAGACTGAGTAATGCCTACTATTTGATAGCACAACAGATTGACCATAGTCAACAATAACTTGATTGTATATTTTTAAATGACTGAAAGAGTGTAATTGACTGAAAGACAAATGCTTGAGGGGATAGATACCCCATTGTCCACAATAAGGGTGATTATTACACATTTAGTTATATCTCTTATTATACTTGAATTGCCATGTTGGTGTTTTAGTCACATATAAGTGTCAAATGATGAATATAATTTTATTGTTTGAAAAATTCCCATGAATGTTATATTTTTCCCTTAGTCTACTCTAGAAAATACATTTTAAATAATTCATGATAGTAGAATTCTTAATGGGGATGAGTCAATAGTTTGTGGTCTTTAAATATTCCTATCTCTTCTTGCAGGGGAGAATGAACTTTTTTTTTGTTTTATATTACAGGAGACAGCAGTATTTTTCTGACTTATTTAACATTTTAGATACCGCCATTATTGTGATTCCTCTGCTGGTTGATGTCGTTTACATTTTTTTCGACATTAAGTTTCTTAGGAATATTCCCAGGTATGAAACGTAAGACTTACCTCTCTTAAAGTTTTTCATTAACTTTAGCATTTTCTGTGGCTTTTATTCTATATAATCTTTTCAACTTCAAATGTTCTCATTCTATACCAAATACATTGCTTTAAAATGAAATGTTTAGGTAAATTCCCACATACTTTGAAACTAAAAGATTGCGATATTTAGGGACCAGTGAAGAGTATACACACTAAGTACCATTAATTGAATAAAGAAGATGCAGTACCCAAAGAAGGACTTCTACTAACTTTAACTTCTCTACATTTTGAAGTTCTCATCAAATTCCCATTTGTATCATTTTTTGGCCTTTTGGCTAAGATCAAGTATAATATTCTTATCAGTTTAATATCTGCTATATCAAAAAAATTTATACTGAAAACAATTCCCCTCTGTGCTTTAATTACAAATCCCTTACACATAGTGTTCTGTCTGGATTTTTCCTACAGCCAAGAGGGAATTTATTTGAGCATAGGCAAAATTTGAGTGACTTCAATCATGAGTTTCTAAAAATTAGCAAACAGAACAGAAACTAGGAGATGACACATGTAGCAACACAATGGTAGAGTTTTGCAGTATAGTTGTGGTAGAAACAAAGCTTAGGCAAAGTTAGAACTGTTAGGGATTAGGAAACTAAAGAGTGTATGAGGCCCTGATGACTTTTTTTTCTTTTTTTACTGTGACAATGAGGAAAATGAAAGAGCAAATGTATACTGGGATGTAGATGGTGGCTTCCTAAGCTTGTTCATGGGTCAAATAGCTGATTTCTTTTCGTACCCTAGCTTCCCTGGACTACAGCTCAGGCCCCAACTAAAAGCATGTTAAGTGATAGGCTTTTGGAGTTATTTGAAAATAACCTCAGCCAATGTGGTCCTCTGACTAGAAACCTCAGCATCACTTGACAGCTTGCTAGAAATATAAGAAAAAAAATACCTTAGGCCCCACCCTGGACCCACTGAATTGGTATCTCTGGGACCCAGCAATCTGCAGCTTAACAAGCTTTTCCAGATGGCTCTTATTGACATGTGCCCAAATCAGAGAAGCACTAGTCCATACCATCAGTTCTCTGCTTTGGTGTTTCTGATGGTAGGAGAGATACCAGCTAGCACACTTTGGAAGTATCTCAATCTGTTGCCTGCCTGATGTGCATTAGCAGCTGTAGTGAACATCTGTTACTCATGGGAATAACAAAGATGAACAAGAATAATCGATTTGTTTTGATGTGGAAAAATTGAAAATGCTAGTCTTAAATCCCAAAATTAAATTTACAAATGCTAAGAGTCTATTGTATCACTATTTCTCTAGACCAGAATTTCTCAGCCTCAGCATTACTGACATTTTGGGCCAGATCATTGTCATA
Source organism: Pongo abelii (assembly GCF_028885655.2). Classification (NCBI taxonomy): domain Eukaryota; kingdom Metazoa; phylum Chordata; class Mammalia; order Primates; family Hominidae; genus Pongo; species Pongo abelii. Next base: position 27,675,388 of record NC_071999.2, read on the forward strand.
AGAGGGTGATGAGCAGTTATATTAATTGCAGGATGTTTTAGCAAAATTCCTGGCCTCTATTCACTAGATGTAAGTAACACACAGACACACACACACGCACGCACGCCAGTTGTGAAAACCTAAATGCCTCCAGACATTGCCAAATATCCCCCAGGTAGGTAATTGGAGAGAGGAGGGAAAATTGCCTCTGGTTAACAACTGCTGCTCTAGACATAGTTTATATTGATAAAATTCTGTTTCTGAAGCAAAAATTGATCTTTTTAATTTATTGTTAGATGGACATATTTAGTTCGACTTCTACAACTTATTATTCTGATAAGAATTTTTCGTCTGGTTCATCAAAAAAGACAACTTGAAAAGCTGATGAGAAGGCTGGTAAGTGAGCAAAACATGCTTATGATTCAGAAAAATATTTTGTATTTTGGGACCCATTGGCAAGCGTTGATATCTATACTGTATAATGTTTCTTATTTTTATGTTGATGAATGTTTCACAAACTAATGATGATTTTAAACTCTCAGGTTTCAGAAAACAAAAGGCGATACACAAGGGATGGATTTGACCTAGACCTCACTTACGTTACAGGTTTGTGACACTTAACTGTTGATTTACTTGTATTACTTCACTTTTTCTTGTAATTGTATTTTTTTTTGCCTCATCTAAGACACATTCATTCAAAATATTCTTTATTCAAGAGGATATATGCCACTGTGATAGTGTGACATATTTGTGGTTTAGCCCTGGCAATGGAAGATCTGCATGTCTTCTCAATTCAGGACTACTCAGTTGCAGCATAGGAACTTGAATGGATTTTCAGCTGACTCCATTTGAGTTTCAATTTATTAACTTCTAGTAGTTATTTCTGAGTCCCAAGGATCCTACAGAGACCTCTTCTCATCCTAGAGCCCCAGAGAATGAGGTCAGTGCTTTGTAGATCTCAGGTTTTCTGAGTCAGAGGGCTGCAAAGCACCTTGGGAGTTCCCACCTTCACTGGTGCCCAGAACTCTTGGATTTTTTCAGGTATTTAAGATAAGAAATAAATTCTAAGAACAGGGGGAACTTCAGACTGAGGCCATCATAAGTACATGGCATACAGTTAGAACTAGTGGAGACTTAAGAACGCCATGCCAGTTTAATGGTCATTGTGCTGGATAATTTAATATGTTATTTGATTATCCTGAGTATTAGCTTTTTTCTGTCAACCTCAATCTTAAAAGGTTTTTTCTGTGAAAATGGAGTCTGATCATGTATAAATTAATTTTTTGTGTGTTATATGAAATCTATAATAATGTTTGTAATAGTGATGATTTTGACTTTCAGAACGTATTATTGCTATGTCATTTCCATCTTCTGGAAGGCAGTCTTTCTATAGAAATCCAATCGAGGTAAGGGTCTTTATCTGACAAATACTCATTTCTCAGTGAATGTAGACTGTGTAGTCATAAGTTTAATATTGACCCAGATATGGCAGTATTCTTTTAAAAATGTATTCTTTCAAGTAAAAAAATCATAATGGATTGATACCAGTTACAATTGTGCCAGTAGTTACAAACCACCCCAAAACTTACTGGCTTATAACAGCAACTATTTATTTGGCTCATGATACTATGGTTTGTGAATTTGGGATGGGCTTAACTGTCCAATTCAGGTGCTTGCAGAAAGGATTTCCTGTCTCAACTAAGCTCATTCATGTATCTGTGGGCAGCTACTGGGTCATCTGAGGACTGGCTAGTCTAAAATGACTTGGATATCCTCAGCTGACAGAGCCACTGCATGCTACATGCACCCCCCAAGGCCCAAGGCCCATCCCATCTGGCACCCACTGCTGCCAACAGCCCCACCCCCTTCACCAGCAGAGCCACCATATGCTGCATGCACTTCTAAGGCACTGAGGACTGGCCTGCCTGGTGCCCACCCTGCTGTTGGCAATACCCCACAACTAGCAAAGCCACTGCAGCTAGCATGCATATGCCTAAGGCCTGAGAACTAATCTGAATGATGGCTCTCACACCAAGAAAAGCCATACCACTGTCTCCACAAACACTCACCGTCAGGACACTGAGGCACTCATGACACCACTGAATGCTGATTACAGCCAAAAAAGTCACCTGAAGACTATATTACTGCACCCACCCAGAACCAAAGTCAAATTACCCTACTCAGTGAACACTATAGGAGACAACTATTGGAAAAACTATTTATCTATGAAAGCTCCCTAACATTGGAAGAGGCAACTGTTCCCCCAGATGTGCAAAAATCAGTTTAGGACCACAAGAAACATGAAAAGCAAGGAAACATTACACCTCCAAAGAAACACAATAATTCCCCATTAACAGACCCTAAATTTAAAGAGTATATCAAATGGCTAAGAAGGAATTCAAAATAATGATCTTAGGGAAACTCTATGAGATACAGAGAATACAGATAGACAAATCAATGAAATTAGAAAAACAATTTATGATCTTATGAGAAATTCAACAAGGATATATATGTCATTAAAAACCAGACAGAGATCATGGAGCTGAAGAATTTAAGGAATAAAATAAAAATACAATCAAGAGTCCAGGTGCAGTGTTTCCCACCTGTTATCCCAGCACTTTGGGAGGCCAAGGCAGTGGATCACTTGAGGCCAGGAATTCAAGACAAGCCTGATGAACATGGCGTAATCCTGTCTCTAAAAAATACAAAAATTAGTTGGGTTTGGTGGCGCATGCCTGCAATCCAAGCTACTTGGGAGGCTGAGACACCAGAATTGCTTGAATCCAGGAGGTGGAGGTTGCAGTGAGCCAAGATTGTGCCACTGCACTCCAGCCTGGGTGGCAGAGTGATACCCTGCCTCAAAAAAAAAAAAAAAAAAATACAATCAAGAGCTTTAAAAACAGACGTGGGAGAGATATGGCCAAAATCTAGGAAGCTCAAAGGTTCTCAAATAGATTCAACCCGAAAAGGTCTTCTCAGAGGTGAATAGTAGTCAAACTGTCAAAAGTCAAAAAGAGGGAATATTCATCAGGTGCGGTGGCTCACACCTGTAATCCCAGCACTTCAGGAGGCTGAGGCGGGTGGATCACTTGAGGCCAGGAGTTCAAGGTGAGCATGGCCAACATGAAGAAACTCCATTTCTACTAATAATACAAAAAAATTAGCTGGGTGTGGTGGCGTGAACCTGTAGTTGCAGTTACTTGGGAGGCTGAATCACGAGAATTGCTTAAACTCAGGAGGTGGAGGTTGCAGTAGGCCAAGATCACACCACTGCACTACAGCCTGGGTGACAGAGTGAGACTGTATCCAAAAAAAAAGGAAATGTTAAAAACAGCAAGAAAAAAGCATTAAGTCACATATAAGGGAACCTCCATTTGATTAACAGCCACTCCAGCCTGCCAGCTATGGAGAATACAGACAGTCTGGACAAGGAAGAGTTCCCCACAACACAGCACAACTGGCTTGCCAGATCATGACCAGACTGCTTCTTTAAGCAGGACCCCAATCCATTCCTCCTCACTGGGCAGGAATCCCTGCAGGGGCTTTAACCACTCCAGCAACGGTTCTATGGACAGAGCTTTGATCCCTCCCTGAAATGGAGCTCCTGGCGGGAGGGGCAGCTGCCATCTCTGCAATTTGGTCAACTCAGCCACTCCAACCTGCTGGCTTTGGAGAATACAGGTGGTCCGGAGGAGGAAGGATCCCCCACAATGCAGCACACCTGCTCTACCCCAAAGCAGCCAGACTGTTTCTTTGGATGGGTCCCTGATCCCATGCCTCCTGACTGGGTGAGAATGCCCAACAGGGGTCTCCAGCCACCTCCTGCAGGTATGTGCGGGCTGGCGACAGGTCAGTATCCCCCTGGGATGGAGCTTCCAAAGGAAGGAGCTGGCTGCCATCTTTGCTGTTTCTCAGGCTTCACTGGTAATACCTCATTCAGAGTCTATGAGGAACTTAAATTTACAAGAAAAAAACAACCCCATTAAAAAGGGGCAAAGGATCTGAACAACACTTCCCAAAAGAGACATGCTTGCAGGCAACAAAAATATGAAAAAAAAAAGCTCACCATCACTCATCATTAAAGAAATGCAAACAAAACCACAGTGAGATACCATCTCATGCCAGTCAGAATGGCTATTATTAAAAAGCCAAAAAATAACAGATGCTGGGAAGGTTGTGGAGAAAAAGGAATGCTTTTACACTGTTGGTGGGTGTGTAAATTAGTTCAACCCCTGTGGAAGACAGTGTGGCAATTCCTCAAAGACCTAGAGGCAGAAATACCATCAGACCCAGCAATCCCATTATGGGGTATATACCCAAAGGAATATAAATCATTGTCTTATAAAAATACATGCATGCACACATATGTTCATTGCAGCAGTATTCACAATAGCAAAGACATGGAATCAACCTAAATGCCAGTCAATGATAGATTGGATAAAGAAAATATGGTACATAGAGCGGGACGTCTGGCTTCTGAGCGGGAACCTTTGTAGTGCCAATGATGGAAGAGAGAATTAAATATGGGTGATGTTGAGAAAGGCAAGAAAATTTTTGTTCAGAAGTGTGCCCGGTGCCACACCATGGAAATGGGAGGCAAGCACAAGACTGAGCCTAATCTCCATGGTCTCTTCCAGTGGAAGACAGGTCAGGCCATTGGATTATCTTACATAGACACCGATAAGAACAAAGGCATCACCTGAGGAGAGGATACACTGATAGAGTATTTTGAGAATCCCAGCAACTACATTCCTGGAACAAAAATGATCTTTTCCAGCATTAAGAAGAAGGCAGAAAGGGCAGACTTGATAGTTATTTCAAAAAAGCTACTAGGGAGTAATAATTGGCCACTGCCTTATATTACAAGACACAAGTATCTCATGACTTTTTTATGTGTACCATAATTTAATAGATCTCATACACCAGAATTCAGATTATGAATGACTGTCAGAATATTTTGTTGGGCAGTCCTGACTTAAAACTAAGACTGGCTTGTGGTTAAATGAATAAGTTTGGTTTTTGAATATTAATAGTAATTCCAATTCAGTAAATGCTATCACTATTTACCCCTTCTAAAGATATGATTAGACTTTGTTAATAATGTTCAACTTTTCACAAAGATGGTGAGTACTATCTTAAAACTTATTGAAGATTGGTTTTATATTTATATTTATATTGGTTTATATTTAGACTTATATGACTGGTTATGTGAATATATTTAAATATTGGGGAAATTCCTTCACTGTCTCAGAACCAAGCAAGATTCACCTGTATTTTGTGTTTATTTGCCTCTTAAAGGCAAGGGTTGAAGATAAGGTAGCAATGTCTACTTTGTATTTTTGGCCTTAACTGTGCCAATGTAATTAGAATTCCCTGTATTTAAGATGGTTCCTTTTATTTATTCAAAGGCATTTTATGTGGTTTATGTGTAATATCAAAGATTATTTAACACTTAAAAAAACAACAAAAACAGAAAATGTGGTACATAAATACCATGGAAAACTGTGCAGCCATAAAAAGGAACAAGATTACATCCTTTGCAGAGACATGGATGGAGCTGGAAGCTGATATCCTCAGCAAACTAACACGGGAACAGAAAACCAAACACCGCATGTTCTCACTTATATGTGGGAGCTGACAATGAGAACACATGGGCACACGATGGGGAACAACACACACTGGGGCCTGTGGGGAGGGAGGGGATGGGGGAAGGAGAGCATCAGGAAGAATACTTAATGGATACTGGGCTTAATACCTAGGGATGGGATGATCTGTGCAGCAAACCACCATGGCACACATCTACCTGTGTAACACACCTGCACATCCTCCACATGTACCCCTGAACCTAAAAGAAAGTTGAAGTAAAAAAGATATATAAAATTATCTGTATATACATAGGCCCCGATGTAAGTATACATTATATATGCATGCGTCTATAACCACATTTTTATTGAGGTATACCACATATGGTAGGTTGCACTAATCAAGTATATATCTTGATGATATTATACCTAAGTATATATGCATGTAACCAACACCTCTATCAATATATTGGTCCATGACTGACCTCCAATTAATTGTTGTAAAGATATAGAGTATCAAGGTTCGTGTTTTTTACATAGCTCTCAATTCCTCCTGTACTGTTTATTGTAAAGAGCATGATTTTCCCCAATGAATTGCAGAGGTGCGTTTATTGCAAACAAAGTGAACATATATGTATAGGTCTGTTTCTGGGCTTTTTGTCCTTTCGTTATGACTGTCTATACTTAAGTCCAGACCATAGTTTTAATTATTATGGCTTTATAGTGACTCTTGAGAACTTGTGTATAAGTCCTCCAACTTTGTACTTCTTTGTTTAAAAACTATCTTGGCTCTCCTAGATTTTTTGAATTTCCATATAAATTTTAGAATCATCTTGGCAGTTTCATACACACACACACACACACACACACACACTCAAACCCACACAAACACACCCCCACACCCTGTTAGTATTTTGACTTGAGCATTGACTACATAGCTTAATTTGGAGAGAATTGACATCTAAAAATACTGAGATTTCCAACTCATGAACATAATACATCTCTCTACTGATGTCTTCTTTGATTTCTTTTAGCAATGTTTGTAGTGTATAGGTTTTACACATCGTTTGTTAGTTTTATTTCTATGTAGTTGATAAGTTTTTATGCTATTTTAAATGATATTTGAATATCTTCATTTTCTAAATATTTGCTCTTGGTATGTAAGAACATAACTAATTTTTGTATATTGACTTTTGTTTATTTGTTTCTCTTAAGACAGGCCCTTGCTCTGTCACCACAGGCTGGAGTGCAGTGGCACCTGGGCTCAAGCATTTCTCCCACCTCAGTCTCCCATATAGCTGGGACTACAAGCAGGCATCACCACACTTGGCTAATTTTTTTAATTAATTTTTGTAGAGAAGGAGTCTCTCTGGTCTCACTGACCTAGGCTGGTCTTGAACTCCTGGATTCAAGCAATCCTCCCACCTCAGCCTCCCAAAGTGCTGGGATTACAGGTGTGAGCCACCACACCTGGCCTTTTATGTTGATTTTACATCTAGCATCCTTCATAAATTCACATATTCATTTTAATAATGAATGTGTAGATTCCCTGGGATTTTTTAAATGTATACAATCATATAAAGTTACTACTTTCTTCCCACTTTTTATACTTTTTTCTTTCTTTATTGAATTATCTAGGACTTTCATGGTAATATTGAATAGAAATGGTAAAAGGAGGCAGCCTTGCCTTGTTCCCAAACTCAGGTGGAAAGAATTTCATGCTTCACTATTTGAAATGATGTTTGCTATAGGCTTTTGTAGTCATTCTTTACTAGATTAAGACAGTCCATTTTATTTCTAGTTTGCTAAAAGTTTTGAATCATGAATTGGTATTGAATATATCAGATATTTTTTCTGCATCTATCAAGGTAATCAAAATGTTTTTCTGTTATTCCATTAATGAGATTTTCAAATGTTAAACCAACATTTTTTATTTTTGGAATAAACTCCTTTTGGTCTTAATGTATTATCTTTTTTATGTATCACTAGATTCTATTTGCTAATATTTTATTTAGAACTTTTCATCTGTGTTCATGAGGGATATGTAGTTTTCTTTCCTGAAATGTCTTTATCAGCTGGTCTACAATTACCTTAGCTTAGGTGTCTTGGGTAACTCCTACCTGCTCAACTCATCTTCATCCTCCATCAGGATGAATATGATGGGTATGTTTCAAGGTAATGGCAAAAGGAAAGAGCTAGAGTGGAATCTTACAAATGCTTTTGCAAGCCTCTCCTTTGTGGCATCCCAGTGACCAAATCAACTCACATAATGGAACACAAAATTAGAGTGAAAGGGCACTACGAGGTGAAATGTGAGGGCTTGGATTCAGGAAAAGTTGAAGAATTGAGACCATTGATGGAATGATTCTACCTTATTCTCAGGCAGGGAAGCATTTTTATATATGCAGATAGTTCACAAGAAATAACTACTATATAGTCAGAGACTCAAGACTTTAGCAATTGTATAAAAATACATTTGTAAATACCTAAAGACCTTGAAGAGAATGGTCTGAACCACATCTCACCCAGGTTATGCTATTTACGGCTAAGACATGACTCTACCACTCCCTTGGCCAATTTTGAAAATTGTTTCAAACTATTTATTTGAGGTGGAAGTACTTTCTGTCGCTCCTAATGGGCACAGTCACGGAGTAATGTGACCAGGGTCCACTGGATGGGTCATGGCACTTGAGGGCAGACATCCCAAAATTTCCAAATTCCATCTTTATGGGGAAAACATCTCTTGATTGCTAATATTGTTTTTTAAAGCAAGTAAAGTTAATAACTCTGAGTTAATTATAGCATGTCTAAATTGAGCCAATTTTCTTTTAGTAGATTTGGTGGTGACTAATATAAATTTGACAATACTTAATATTAGCTGGGGTGTTTTTCAAAAGCCAAAAACTTTTAGCATGTAAATCAAAACAAAGACATTACTATTTTTTTCTTGGGTGATCTCTAGACTCTTGGTTTCTATCAGTTATTAAACTGTTATCTCAACTGTTAATCTCCTTGGGGCATTGACAAAGTACTAATAAGTCGTTGATTCCTTTACCATTTTTAATCAGAGTATCCCAAAAGGAGGTAATCATGTGTTTTAATAAATTCCACAAATCATAAACCACCCAGAAAGCAAATCTACCATCCATATTAATATTTAGTCTTTAATCTTTGCCAGAGTGCAGCCCCAAACCCAAGCTACTAGTTCAGCTACCTGGGCAGGCTGGGAATCAGGCCATGAAGCCCTTCAGTGATTGCATGTTCAATGATAACATGTCCTGCACTGGGAGTGTCTCTGTCATATTTGAGAAGCATTTACAAAGTATATTAAATCAAAGTTGTCTAAAAGGGAGAAGATTCAAATCCAGGCATACTTAACTCCTGAGAGGATGCTAAACAGTCATGTGATTCCCCTTTATTCTTAAAAGTGAATAAAGTTGCAGGGTTACATTTTGAACAACAGCAAATAAGCAAAGCAGACATTACAATTTCATAAGTGGTAAATTTGCCAGTGGAGAAATGTCAGATGCTGCCTTGAAGTAGCAAAAACTTTAGAGATGCAGGACCCATAGAGTTAGTGGAGAAACAAGCACTATGGTGGAAGCATCAACAAGTCTGGCCACTGCTACCACCTCATGCAAGTATGGAAGGTATACCTTTGCCTCCAAATCAAGGAATGTACTAAGATAGGCAGAGAGAAGAGTGTGGTAGATTTAGGAAAACCCATAGGTGGAAGTTGTTGCAAGAGGCTTTCAAAGAGGACACAGCATTTTTTTCTACTTTTGCATCACAAGGAAGAGTTTCAGAAATTATAAACTTTGTAAGCCCATGCAAAGGCTGAGCTATTGAGGAAAATCAGGTATATAATTACCTACATTCCTACAATCTTCTTAGCCATCTTTTAATTTCTGTTCTTGGTAGAATTGAATGTGCTTTATTCTGGCTGAAAACAGAAACTGTCCATCTGGTGACAGACTGTGACCAGAAAAATGTAGATTCTTGGCAGAGTTGAAATTTTTTCTAGACTCTTTATGTCCTTTTTCACCTACTTTGGATAAGAGGTATTTGGAGTCTTCGGTAAACTACTTAGACCAGAAAACACAGCAGTAAATCATCTAAATGTTGAGTTGCTCTCTCTCTCTCTCTCTCTCTCTCTCTCTATATATATATATATATGATTATAAAAATGATATATATGTATATCATTTTTTAGACATTGAGAGAACTAGGAAGTGTATTTAGAAAAATCCCTAAAGCTTAACTGTCCAGGTATATTTGTTTTCCCATGAAAAAGCAAATATTGACTGTTTTTCTATATATGTATACTAAGGAAGGCTGCACAAAAATTACCAGTGTGAGATATTTACTTGTTGAGAGAATGAAGGACAGGGATGGGCGCGGTGGCTCACACCTATAATTCCAGCACTTGGGGAGGCTGAGGAGGGTGGATCACCTGAGGTCAGGAGTTCAAAACAGCCTGGCCAGCATGGTGAAACCCTGTCTCTACTAAAAATACAAAAAATTATCCAGGCGTGGTGGCAGGTGCCTGTAATCCCAGCTACTCAGAAGGCTGAGGCAGGAGAATTGCTTGAACCTGGGAGGCAGAGGTTACAGTGAGCTGATATCGCACCATTGCACTCCAAACTGGGCAACAAGAGTGAAACTCCATCTCAAAATAAAACAAAATGAGACAAAATAAAATAAAATATAAAATAAAATGAAGGACAGGACGGTATTCTAATGGTTGCATGATATTTCATTAGTGCTATGATTAACCTCTAATGTTGGACATTTAAGTGTCATTATAATCAATAATACAGCAACAGACATCTTTGCGCATAAGGCTTTTTCTGTATAGATTGCTAGGAGTGAAATTACCTAGCTAAGAGTATGAATATTTTTAGGGTTCTTAATATATATTGCCAAATCCAAGAGCAATTGTATTCTTGTATCAACAATAAATCAAAGTTTTAAATTTCATGCCTTATTTTGCCAGCATTGGATTTTCTCATTAAAAGAGAAAGGGCTAATTGCATGGGTGCAAATGGCATTTCATTGTTGTTTTGACTTCGTTATTGGTGACACTGAATGTTTACCTAGGTTGTTAATCAGTTAGATTTTCTCTTTTACGGATTGTTTATGTCCTTGGCCCATTTATCTATAAGGTGAGTGAGTAATATTTAAGTTGTTGTTAATGAATTATTAATTTATCATACTAGGCGTAGTCCCCATTCAGTCAATTTTTCTGAAAAATCATTTCCCCTGTTATTCATTATAGCATTTTTAAGCAGAAATTTCAGATTTTTATGAAGTCAAACCTGAGCCTATTGATCTTCCATTGATTCAACACCTTTACTTCTTCCTCATCCAAAGAATTGATTAAAATTTGCTTAAATTTCTCATAGGTATTTATAGTTTTTTATGTGATTTCTAAACCCGTATGGATTTTATGTAAGAAATTCCATGAATTCTGAAGTATATAAAACTATTTATCCTTGCCTCCCCCACTATGCAGATTCAGAGTGTTCATCTTTTTGACTTATGATTTCCTCCTAACAGAGATAGCCAATTTAATAAATGGATGACTTTGATATGTTCATTTTATTTTTCTCAGTATTAAGCCAGTAAACATTTCTCTGAGGGTACCATACTAATCAGTTTTAAATTTTGTGTCATTTTTGTTGTTGCACAGAGATATATGCATATGTGTGTGTATGTTTCAGAAAGATATATTTACTAAAAGTTGGATTCATATAGTGGTATTGATTGTATTTTAAATAATAACTACTATTTGTTTTTCATTTTAAAGGTTGTACATATATACATATATATATACACACTTATAGATACACATATATCTTCATTTAAAAAAATAAAGAGAACAAATGAGCCAAAAAAGTCTCCATATTGTTACCAGTTATTTAAAATTTGATATATTTATCTTTTTCTATCACGCATACACACAATCATACTATATACTTTTTGCATTTATTTGTTTACATAGTGCTTAGGTAGACTGTAATATGCAGATCACTCTCTAAAGATGTATCTATTCAGAATTAAATTTAAATAAGAACCAATATAAATTAGATTTAAACAAGAACCACATTAACTGTGAATTGATTTAGAACAAATTACTTAAAGTTAGTTAACCAGCTAATTTACTTATCTGATAGCTTTAAACAGGGTGTATTTACAATAGAGACTCAACTGTGTAGCCAAACACACTTTGTGGACTATTTGAAAAATCACAGTGGATTAGAACTTGAAATTTGCATACCCTCTTATTCCCTGAATCTCCCCTAGAAGATGCTAGTGAGAGACAAATTAATGAAAATAATAACCATTTTAGGTTCCCCCTAGGAAATAGCTTATGTTGGTGCCATGTAAATATGTAAGATATGTGTTTGTCTTTTTTAGGAAGTTGTGCAGTTTCTAGAAAATAAACATCCAAACCACTATCGAGTCTACAATCTATGCAGTATGTACATTACTCTATATTTTGCTACTGTAGATAGAAAACAGATTACTGCATGTAAGAAGATGACTTTGTTTTTTATATTGCATTTAATCATAAGTATTTGGTGGTGGTGAGGAATGAATTTAAAAATCCCCATCTTGGACTGGCCCCATTTAGTAGAAGGAGTTAGCCCAGCAGCACAAAGTACCCTATGAAGGATGTGGCTTTGGCAGGACCAATGAGGCTGGAGTGGAAGCAAACCATTTTAGGGAAGATCTGTTCTAGCGATATTAGGTTTAGGAAAATCTTTCTGTTTTTCCTGCCAGATTGTGTTATGAGGACATAGACAATTTAACAAATGAGTCTTCTGACCCATCAGCAGTGGCATGTGATGAGAGCAGAGCTCTAGATGGGAAAAAAGCAAAAAACTCTGTAGAAAATAGGTTGTTACCCAGCTTAATACTGTGTCTCTCTTGATTTTTTCCTCTACCTGTATACTCAATAGACATGTTCAGGGGGCAAACATTTTGGTCAGCTACATTTGCCTCTTGTGTGGTTTCTAACTACCCTGCAATAATATAATGAATAGTCTGCTAGAAAGTTAAAAATTATACCTATTAAACAAAAATAAGTTGAGTTTAGGTTACATGAGATGGATAAACCACTACCATCCTTATGTTTTTGAAACCCTTGTGTTTATTTTAGAGCAGGAGGAGCAACTTGGAAAGCTCTTTTTGAAGATAGATAAGGAATTCTAATAAGATATGTTAACTTATTCATAACTTCATCATTTATCGTGTTATTCCCTATAGAGATATGACATACCTATTATTTATTTTAGGTGAAACAGCTTATGATCCTAAGCACTTCCATAATAGGGTCGGTAGAATCATGATTGATGATCATAATGTCCCCACTCTACAGTAAGTTCTATGCTAAGCTGACTATCAGAAGAGGGCTAAATATATTGGGCTTGATTTTTTGAAAATATTTTAACTAAAAATCTTCAACTTGAAGTCAGTGAGATGGTGGTTTTCACCAAGAAATTAAATGAGTGGATGGCTCAAGATCTTGAAAACATCACAGCAATTCACTGTAAAGGAGGCAAAGGTAATAACATTTTCCTTTTTATTTCTCCCTTTCTAAAGACATGTAAATATAGATAAAGTACAAGAACAAGATACATATTGTTATTGATATGTATTAATAATTGTTAGCATTTTTAAATATTAGCTCCAAGGCTGCAAGAAGGGAAGGAGAAAGGAAAGAGGAGAGGAGGAAGGGTAGGAGATAGGGAGAGGATAAGGAAGGGAAGAAAGTAGGAAAAAGGAACTAAAGAAGGTTGAGCATATTTTCCCTTGTTTTCCTAGTATTTGGATTTCTTTATTTTTGGTTTGCCAGTTTATATCTCTCAAAATACCAACAGTCTTTAATTTTAGAATGTCAGAGTACTTTTATTTTATTTAAGGCTGATCTTTTTCATTTTTAAATTAACAAATAAAAAATCAATATATTTATGGTGTACAACATGATGTTTTGATATATGTAAACATTGTGAAATGGCTAAATCAAGCTAATTAACATATGCATTACTCCACATATTTTTGTGTGAGAACATTTAAAATCTACTGTCACAGCAATTTTCAAGTATACGTTATTATTAACTATGGTCACTATGTTGTACAATAAATTTCCTGAACTTATTCTTCCTGTCTAACTGAAATTTTGCATCCTTTAATCAACATCTCAGGCTGGGCACAGTGGCTCACATCTGTAATCCCAGCACTTTGGGAGGCTGAGGCAGGTGGATCACATGGTGAAGCCCCATCTCTACTAAAAATACAAAACATTAGCCAGCTGTGGTGGCATGCACCTGTAATCCCAGCTACTCAGGAGGCTGAGGCAGAAGAATTGCTTGAACCTGGGAGGCAGAGGTTGCAGTGAGCCGAGATCACCATTGCACTCCAGCCTGAGCAACAAGAACAAAACTCCATCTAAAAAAATAATAATAATAAAGTAAAAACCAACATCTCCACAATCTCCCCAATTTTGTCCCCCCAGTCCCTGGTAACCACCATTCTACTCTCTGCTTCTATGAATCTGACTTTTTTAGATTCCACAAATAAGTGAGACATGCAGTATTTGTCTTTCTATGCCTGGCTTATTTCACTTAGCGTAATGTTCTCCAGGTTCATCCATATTATCTCGAGTGACAGGATATCCTCTAAGGCTGAACAGTATGCCTTTATTTATATATACCACATATTCTTTATCCATTCATCCACTGATGACATTTAGATTGACTCCATAGCTTGGGTATTACGAATAATGCTGCAGTGAACACGGGAGTGCAGATTTCATTTCCTTTGGATATATACCCAGAAGTGGACTCTCCAAATCATATGGTAGTTCTATTTTTGGTTTTTTGAGGAATCTCAGTGCTGTTTTCCATAATAACTACTAATTTACATTCACACCAACAGTGTACAAGGGGGATCCCTTTTCTCTTCATCCTCACCAACTCTTCTTTCGTCTTTTTGTTAATGACCATCCTAACAGGTGTGAGGATGTCTCTTTGTGGTTTTAATTTGCTTTTCCCTAATGATTAATGATGTTTAGCATTTTTTCATTATACCTCTTGGCCATTTGTGTGTCTTCTGTTGGGAAATATCTTTTCAGGTTCTTTGCCCATTTTCTAGAGAAGTAGCTTGTTCCCTTGCTATTGTGTTGTCTGAGTTCCTTTTTTAAAAAAACTGTTAACCTATTATCGAATGTATGCTTTGTAGATATTTTCTCCCATTCTGTAGGTTGTCTCTTTACCCTATAAATGTTTCCTTTGCTGTGCAAAAGCGTTTTAGTTTGATACAGTATCATTTGCCTACTTTTTCTTTTGTTGCCTGTGCTTTTCAGTCATATCCAAAAATATCTTGGCCCAGACCAATGTCAAGAAGATTTTCACCTATGTTTTCTTCTAGTAGTTTTCCAATTTCAGGTTTCACAGTTAAGCATTTACTTTGAGTTGATTTTTGTATATTGGGTGAGATAGGTTGCAATTTCCTTCTTCTGAAAGTGGATATTCAGTTTCCCCAGTATTGTTTATTGAAGAGATTGTCCTTTCCCCATCTTGCATTCTTGGCACCTTTGTTGAACATCAGCTGAGTATAAATGCATGAATTTATTCTGGGCTTTCTATTCTGTTCCATGGGTCTAGATGTCTGTTTTTGTTCCAGTAATATTTAAGGTTGTTCTTAAACTTTGTGAGAAACTTTTAGAGTAAGGAAGCCAACAGAGATGCTATTTCAAAAATTATACTGGAATTTTTATAGTGTAATGATACGAAGAAGTTGACATTGGTGGAGTTAAAATGGGGAAAAAGCCATTTGTAAATCCAACCAATTTAAGTTCAGTTAGGTTTTCTCTCATTCAGGTTTAGGCTTTAAATAATCATCTAAGCATATTTCACAAATTTTGACAAACACAAATAATTACATTTTTAGTGGGCTCTAAATGAATTTTTATATCAAATTCCAGGAAAACATAACACTGTAAACTGACTTATATAATTCAGTAAAATCAAGTTTTAGTCTTATTGGCTAGTTTCAAGCCCGTTAGTTAATATACAGGTTCTGTGTTTAGCTGTATATTAGTTAATATACAGGTTCTGTGTTTAGCTCTACAGGTTGGAATATTGTATATAAACTGGCAATTTACAATACCGTAGTTAAGTATATAGCGGTTGAATCATTTGAAATTGCCAGTTTTTAACCATCTTTTGCTTTAAAAATGGCCATTTCACATTGCCCAACCTAAAATGTTATTATTCAAGAAGTTAGCATCAGTTTTCTATTAACTAATGCTAATTCCTTGCTTGAAGGAAAACATTCATTTCAAATTTGACTTTTTTCTTTTTTGCTGAGAGGGGGTTTACATTATTCTGTGTTCACATAATATTTTGTTGATTTTGTTAAAGGTTGTTTAGAGGGCTAATATTCAGCTGGTATGTACCAGAGCAGCCTCTTTTTTGTGTGTTCATTCATATTAGTCTTGCTGTCTTCTGGTTGGTTGCTGCCTGCAGGTTACCAGTAGTATCATGATAGTAAAAATAGTTTATATTGATTTATAGGAGTTCTTTAAAGAATCTGAATGCCAATTTTTCTTAGTATTGCAATTATATTCTCCCCACATGTTGCCTTTTAAATTTGATTGTGATTTATTTTGTTGTACAAAAGTTTGTAAATTTTTGTTTTGTTTTGAGACATGATCTCGCTCTGTCACTCAGGCTGGAGTGCAGTGGCACGATCTCGGCTCATTACAGCCTGAACTTCCTGGGGCTCAAGCCCCTCTGAGTAAGTGGGACTACAGGTGAGTGTCACCATGCCTGGCTAATTTTTGTATTTTTTATAGAGACAGGGTCTCACTGTGTTGCCCAGACTGGTCTCGAATTCCTGGACTCAAGTGATCCACCCACCTCAGCTTCCCAAAGTGCTGGGATTACAGGCATGAGCCATCATGCCCGGAGAGAAGTTTGTAATTTTGAATATGGTAAAATTTGTTTATCTATGTGTGTGTATGTATTTCATGCTTTTCTGTCATGTTTATGAAATTCACCCCTACACTGATATAGTAAAGATATTCCACATTTCTTCAAAAATATTCAAGTTCCATTTTTAATATTTGGGTCTTTGATCTAATTGGAAGTTGGGGGAAGTGTTTTTTTCATATAGATAGCCAATTGTCCTAACACCATCAATTGCATGCTATTTTGTTCTCCATTAATTTGTAATCCCTCTCAGTAATATACTAAGTTTCTATAAATATTCAAAACTGTTTCTAAGTTCTCTCTACCACACTTTTGTAATTATTGTAGCTTTATAATATGGTTTGATAAAGACAGAATTGTCTTGCTCTTCTTGGAACGTTATTATTACATTCAATTTTAAAATCATTTTATGAAGTGCCATAATAAAACACTTTTAGGATTTTTATTGGAACTACATTGAATTTATAGATTAACTTGAGAGAACTGACAACTTTGCGATATTGAGTTGTACATGTGAATCATCTTGTTCATTCTTTAATAATATTTTATACTTTTTTTCATCATGTCTTTGCACATCTTTTCAAAACTTCATTCCTACACAAATTGTGACTGAAAATGGAATCTCTTTTTTTCTATTACATTTGGGTTGTTTCCAGTTTTTACTGTGATAAATTATGTTTTTTGTTTTTTGTTTAGAGATGAGGTCTCACTCTGTCACCCAGGCTGGAGTGCAGTGGCATGATCTCAGTTCATTGCAACCTCCGCCTCCTGGGTTCAAGCAATTCTCGCGCCTGAGCCTCCAGAGTAGCTGGGATTACAGGCGTCCACCACCATATCCAGCTAATTTTGTATTTTTAATAGCGATGGGGTTTTGCCATGTTGTGCAGGCTGGTCTCTAACTCCTGACCTCAAGTGATATGCCTGCCTCTGCCTCCCAAAGTGCTGGGATTACAGGCATGAGCCCCCATGCCCAGCCCAATAATACTGCTTTTAAAAATACATGTTTCTTGTTGCACCTGTGGCCACATTTTTGTTGAGTGTATACCTCAGACTAAAATTGTTCTGTCTTAGGGTAATGAATCTTGAACTTTACTTGATAATGTCACCTGTTTTCTAAAACAGTTGTACCAATTTTTACTCCACTGGTATTGTACACTTCAAGCATTCCATATCTTCCCCAATACTTGCAATTCTGAGTATTTTTATTTTTAGCCTTTGGGTGTTTGTGTGATGGCATCTTATGGTGGTGATCATTTGCATTTCTATAATTACTAATAAGATTGAGGAAGTTTTCTTAAGATTATTAAATATTTGGATATCCTTTATGTAAAGTAACTTTTTAATTTTCTTAACCATTTTTCTCCTGGATTATTCATCTTTTTTCTCCTGATTGTAGGAGTTCTTTATGTATTCTGATTTCAATTCTGTTATTGGTCATAAATGTATTAAAGAAAACTTTTCTGCTCTGTGATTTGCCTTTTCTCTCTCTCAGGAGTATCTTTTGGTTAACAGAAGTTCTTAGTTGTCTTACCATCATAGGTATCATGCCTTCCCTTTATAAAGTTTGTGTTTTTGTGTCCTGATTAAGACAATTTTCCTTGAGTTTAAAGGACATTTTACTACTATATTTTCTTCGAGAAGGTTCATTCCTTTTAAAATTGATTTATGTGTGTGGTGTGAGGAAGACATCAGGTTTCATCTTTTTCCATGTATGGCTATCCAGTTATTCCAGCACACTGGTTCAGAAGATTTTCATTTCTTTACTACCCTGAAGAACGTGAATCTGTTTCTGACCTTTCTATTCTGTTCATTGATTTTTCATCTGTGTGCCAATAGCACAACTATCTTACTGTAGCTTTCTAATACGTCCTCATCATCTTTTTCTTTTTCTTCACAATCGTTTGGGTATTTTAGGTCATCTATATTTCCATATAAATTTGGGAATCAACTAGTCAAATTACACACACTGGATAGAAATTTGTTTGGAATTGCATTGAATTTATAGACTGGGGAGAATTGAATCTTTACAATATTGACTCATCCAACCCATGAACAGAGGTATTCTCTCATTTAGTTAGGTCCTCTTCAATTTCTCTTTATAATGCTTTCTCATTTTCTGTATAGAAAGCTTGCATATTTTTGGTGAGATTTATTCTTGGATGTTTTTGTGGTTATTTAAATGATATCCCTTTAAAATGTTTATTTTCTAAATGTTTTTTATTGTTTTAAATGCAGTTCATTTTATTTATTAATCTTGCAATTAGCAACTTTCCTAACTCGCTTTTTTTTTTTTTTTTTTTTTTTTTTTTTTGAGGTAGCGTCTCATTCTGTCACCCAGGCAGGAGTGCAGTGGCATGATCACGGCTCAGTACAGCCTCAACCTCCCTGGGCTCAGGTGATCCTCCTATATCAGCCTCTTGAGTAGCTAGCACTGCAGGCAGGTGCCACCATGCCCAGCTATTTTTTTCATTTTTTTGTAGAGATGGGGTTTCGCTATGTTGTCCAGGTTGGTCTCAAACTCCTGCACTCAAGTGATCTGCCAGCCTCAGCCTCCGCCTCCCAAAGTGCTAGGACTGCAGGCCTGAGCCACCATGCCCAGCCTAAACTCACTTATTAGTTCTACTAATTCATCTATAGATTCTTTTGGATTTTATGGTACATGATTACATCATATGAAAATAATAAATTGTATTTTTTCCATTTCAGTCATTTATCTCCCCTAGCACTGGCTAGAACCTTCAGTACAGTGTAGAATTAGAAGTGGCAATAGCAGCCATCAACATACAGTTCCATTCTCAAAGGAAAAGCTTTCAACATCTCTCCAATTGCTTTATGACTCTGTGTGTGTGTGTGTGTGTGTGTGTGTGTGTGTATTAACTACCATTTATCGATTAAGAAATTCCTTCCTTGGCTGGGCGCCATGGCTTGCACCTGTAATCCCAGTACTTTGGGAGGCCCAGTGGGGGCAGATCACTTGAGGCCAGGAGTTTAAGACCAGCCTAGGCAACATGGTGAAACCCTGTCTCTACTAAAAAATACAAAAATTTGCCAGGTGTGGTGGCACATGCCTGTAATGCCAGCTACTCTGGCTGAGGCACGGGAATCACTTGAACCCAGGAAGCAGAGGTTGCAGTGAGCCAAGATCACACCACTGCTCTCCAGCCTGGATGACAGAGTGAGACTCTGTCTCAAAAAGCGAAACAAAAAAAAAAAAAAAAAGAAAGAAAAAAGAAATTCGTTTAGCTTGCTAAGTGTTTTTTTTTTTTTTAATCATGAATGGATGTTGAATTCTTAAAGATTTTTCTGAATCTTTGAGATGATAATTTTTCTACTTTATCCTATAAATAAATGTGGTTAATTACATTGATTAAGTGGTAAACAAACATATTTCTGGAATAAACGTAATTTAGTTGTGCTGTATTATTTTGTTAAATATTTATTAAATTATTTTATTATTAAATTGCTGGATTCTGTTTGTTAATATTTTGTTTAGGATTTTGAAATTCATGTCATCCAGGCGATTGGTTATAATTTTCCTTTCTCATAGTTTTTTCAAATCTTGGCTTCGTAAAATGAGTTAGATTTCATTTTCTCTGTTTTTAATCTCTGGGTAAATTTATGCATGCTGATTTTTTTCCTTCTTAAGTGTAAAGTGAAATTCACCAGTGAACGCACATTGGCCTAGAGTTTTCTCTGGAGAGAAGTCTTTAAATTATGGCTCAATTCCATATATAGAATGTTTTTATAATTTTATTTCTTTTGCCCATTTTGGTAGATTATAGTTTTCCCAGCATTTGTCCATTTAATCTAACTCTGCAAATGTCTGGACATCAAATTGTTCACAATATCATTTTACCATTTTAATGTCTACAGAGGTGTTCCCTTTTTTATTCCTGACATTGCTTTCTTGGTGCCTTCTCCCCTTTTTTTCTTTTGATTAGTCTCACCAGGGATTTATCAATTTTACTGGTCTTTTAAAAGTACCAAATTTTTGGCCTTATTGGTGGTCTCTATTTTTTATTTATTTTTTATTTCCTCAATTACTATGATATTTAGTATTTTCTTCTGTAGGGTTAATTTTTTCTTTTCCTGACTTCTTGACATGGATAATTCTTAGAGTGTCAACCACTCTCTTTTCTATTTACCATTTAAGGCTACAAGTTTTCCTCTAAGAATTGCTTTAGCTTCATCCCATAAATTTTTATTTGTAGTGTTTTTATTTTACTTAGTTCAAACTATTTTCCAACTTTGTGCTTGTTTTTTTTTTGACCCATGAGTAATGTAGAAGTATACTTCCTTATTTCCAAACATATGAGAATTTTGTATTTATCTTTAAATTTTTGATTTCTGATTATATTGTGTTGTGGACACAGAACATACTATGTATTTTTTTCTTTTTTAGTTATTTGAAATTTGTTTAGACTTGCTTTATGGCCCAGAATTGGTCGATATTGTCAAATGTTTTCTGTACATTTGAAAAGAACATGTATTATGCATTGTTGAGAACAGCGTTCTATGTACATCTATTTTATTTAACTCTTCTATTTTCCTACTGACATTCTGTTTTCATTTGATTGAATTTTAATAATATAATTCTTTCCTTCTCACCCTCTGTCATTACCTTGGAAGTCATATACTCCTTTTCTGTGTTTTTATTAATTACTGTAAATATTTCAACCTGCATCCTTGATTTAGCTATTAATTTTTGTTTATGTTGAGCCTGCATCTAGAAATCTTCCTAAACTCTCTCATTAGATTAAGGAGTTATTCTAAAGATTTACTTACTACACTGACTTTCTACACTGGTTAGGCTCTGCAGTATACTGTTAAATGGAAGCAGTGAAGAGAGGGCATTTTTGTTTAATTCCAGGCTTTAAAGAAAATGCTGTCAATATGATGTCATTAATATGATGTTCCTGGTAGGTATTTTGGTAGATTCTCTTTGTTGAGTTAAGGAAGTTTCCTAGTTGTTGTTAATTTTTGAAGTCACAGGTGCAGGCTGAATTTTAGTGAATGCTTTTTCCTGCATTAATTGAGATAATTGTAAGGTATGTCTTCTTTAATCAATGAATATGGTAAATTGCATTAATATAGATTTCTGATATAGGATGATTCTTGTATTTTTTATTATTTGATTTTAATGGGCAAAAGACTTTTTTTTCTTTTTGAGCTTAGATTTTTGGTATAACTTAACTTTTAGATTTGGAAGTACATATGCAGGTTTATTGGTAATATTGTGTGATGCTGAGGTTTGGGGTGTGATTGATTGCATCACCCAGGTACTGAGCACAGGACCCAATAGTTAGTTTTTCACCCTGTGCCCTTTTCTGCTGTGCCCCCTCTAGAACTCCCCAGGGTCCATTATTGCCACCTTGGTGTCCATGAGCACCCATTGTTTAGCTTTCACTTATGAGTGACAACATATGGTATTTGGTTTTTTATTCCTGCATTAATTTGCTCAGGATAATGACTTCCAGCTGCATCCATGATGCTGCAAAGGAAATGATTTCTTTTTTTTTTTTTTTTTTTGAGATGGAGTTTCACTCTTCTTGCCCAGGCTGGAGTGCAATGGCGCAATCTTGGCTCACTGCAACCTCCACCTCCCAGATTCAAGTGATTCTCCTGCCTCAGCCTCCCAAGTAGCTGGGATTACAAGCACCTGCCACCACGCCCAGCTAATTTTTGTATTTTTAGTAGAGATGGGGTTTCACTAAGTTGGCCAGGCTGCTCTCGAACTCCTAACCTCAGGTGATCTACCCACCTCAGCCTCCCAAAGTGCTGGGACTACAGGCATGAGCCACCACGCCCAGCATGTTTTTTTGTTTGTTTGTTTGTTTTTTGAGATGGAGTCTTGCTCTGTCACCCATGCTGGAATGCAGTGGTGCAATCTCGGTCACTGCAACCTCTGCCTCCTGGGTTCAAGCAATTCTCCTGCCTCAGCCTTCTGAGTCACTGGGATTACAGGTATGTGCCACCACGCCTGGCTAATTTTTGTATTTTTAGTAAAGACGGAGTTTCAGTATGTTGGCCAGGCTAGTCTTGAACTCCTGACCTCAACTGATCTGCCTGCCTTGGCCTCCCAAAGTGCTGGGATTACAGATGTGAGCCACTGCACCTGGCCCATGGCTCTATTTTGAAATATGTTCCTTTGATTCCTAGTTTCTTGAGTGTTTTTTTTAATCAAGAAAGATGTTGAATTTTATCAAAAGCTTTTTTTTCTGCATCTATTGAGATGATCATGTGGTTTCTGTTTAATTCTGTTTGTGTGGTGAATCACATTTATTGGTTTGCATGTGCTGAACCTTGTATCCTTGGAATGAAGCTTACTTGATCATGAACTTTTTGACATGCTGTTGGATTTGGTTTGCCAGTATTTTGTTAAGGATTTTTGTGGCTGTCTTCATCGTTGAGATTACCCTTTAGTTTTCTTTTTTTTACTGTGTCTTCGCCAGGTTTTGGTTTCAGGGTGATGCAGGATTCATGCAATGAATTAGGGAAGAGTCCCTCCTCAATTTTTTGGAATAGTTTCAGTAGAACTGGTACCAGTTCTTCTTTGTATAGTAGATAGAATTCAGCTATGAATACATCTGATCTGGGCTTTTTTGGTTCATAGGTGTTTTATTTTTCTTTTTTTTCGAGATGGAGTCTTACTCTGTTGTCCAGGCTGGAGTGCAGTGGCATGATCTTGGCTCACTGCAACCTCCACCTCCTGGGTTCAAGCAATTCTCCTGCCTCAGCCTCCCGAGTAGCTAGGATTACAGGCACCTGCCACCACACCTGGCTAATTTTTGTATTTTTAGTAGCAACGGGTTTTCACCATATTGGCCAGGCTGGTCTCAAACTCCTGACCTTGTGATCTGCCCATCTGCCTCAGCTTCCCAAAATGCTGGGAGTTCTTTAGGTTTCTATTAGGTCCAATTGGTCAAGTGTTGAATTTAAGTCCAGAATTTCTGTGTTAGTTTTCAGTCTTTATGATCTGTGTAATGTTATCAGTGGGGTGTTGAAGTCCCCTGACTATTGTTGTGTGGCTGTCTTTTCATAGGTCTAGAAGTATCTGTTTTATTAACCTGGGTGAGCCAATGTTGGGTACATATATATTTAGGATAGTTAAGGCTTCTTGTTGAATTGAACTCCATATCATTATGTAATGCTCTTCTTTGTCCTTTTTTGCTATTGTTGGTTTAAAGCCTTTTTTTATCTGTTTTAGGAATAGTGACTCCTGATCTTTTTTGTGTTTTCTCTGTGTGATAGATCTTTCTTCAACCCTTTACGTTGAACCTATTGGTATTGTTACATGTGAGATGGGTCTCTTGAAGACAGCAGACAGATGGGTTTTGTTTTTTTAATCCAACTTGCCACTCTGTGACTTTTCTTTCTTTCTTTCTTTTTTTTTTTTTTTTTTTTTTTCAGAATCTCGCTCTGTCATCAGGCTAAAGTGCAGTGGCATGATATTGGCTCACTGCAACCTCTGACTCCCGGGTTCAAGTGATTCTCCTGCCTCAGCCTCCTGAGTAGCTGGGATTATAGGCATGTGCCATTACGCCTGGCTAATTTTTATATTTTTAGTAAAGACAGGGTTTTACCACATCGGGCAGGATGGTCTCGATCTCCTGACCTCGTGATCTGCCCGCCTTGGCCTCCCAAAGTGCTGGGATTACAGGAATAGCCACCGCACCCAGCCCACTCTGTGACTTTTAAGTGGTGTGTTTACATTCAAGGTTACTATTGACATGTGAGCTTTTCACCCTATCATGAAATTGTTAGCTGGTTTTTTTGTACTTTCTATTGTGTGGTTGTTTTATAGGGTCTGTGAGCGGTGTACTTCAGTGTGTTTTTATGATAGCAGGTATCATTCTTTCATTTCCACGTTTAGAACTCCCTTAGGCATCTCTTGTAAGACTGGTCTAGTGGTAATGAACTCTCTTGGCATTTGCTTCTCTAGAAAAATGTTTTTATTTCTCCTTCACTCATGAAGCTTAGTTTGGCAGGATGTGAATCTCTTGATTATAATTTATTTTAAGAATTCTGAAAATAGATCCCTCAATCTCTCCTGGCTTGTAAGGTTTCTGCTGAGAAGTCTGCTGTTATCCTGATGGGGCTACCTTTGTATGTGATCTGGCCTTTTTCTCCAGTGCCTTTAGGGCTTTTTCTTTGACAGTGACCTTGGACAGTCTGGTGAGTTTATGCCTTGGTAATGCTCATTTTTTATAGTATCTCACAGGCACTGTCTGGCTTTACTGTACTTAGATGTCTGTCTAGCAAGATTCAAGAAATTTTCTTGAATTATTCCATCAACTATGTTTTCCAGGTTGTTTTCTTTTTCTCTTTCTCTCTAGGGCATGCCAGTAATTCCTAGGTTTGATCACTTTACATAATCTCATATTTCTGACTTTCTTCACTTTTAAAAAATCTTTTTTCTTTATTTTTGTCTGACTGGATTAGTTCAAAAGACCAGTCTTCAAGCTCTGAAATTATGTTTTCTGCTTTGTCCAGTCTATTGGATAAAGCTTTCAGTTGTATTTTGAAATTCCTTAAGTGAGTTTTTTTAATTCTAGAAGTTCTGATTGATTTCCTATTAAGATGTTTATCTCTTCCTTCATTTCCCAGATTGATGTAGAAGTTTCTTTTTGTTGATTTCAACCTTGAATCTCATTGAGCTTCCTCACAACCCAAGCTTTGAATTGCTTATTGTCATTTCTGAGTTTTCATTTGGGTAGGAAGCATTGCCAGAGAGCTAGTGTGATCCTTTGGTAGTGTCACTACATTCAGATTTCTCATGGTGCCAGAATTCTTGCTTGGGTCCTTCTCATCTGGAGATGCTAGCACTTCTAATTTGTGTAATTATTTTTGTTTGAGTAGGATTTTTCTTTTTCTTTCCTTTCCTATAATATTATTGTTTTTTTTTCTTCTTTCCCTTTCCCTGCTCCCTAGGGGGTGTGACTGTAGAGCATGCTGGGTAGGGTCTTTTGGCTTTGCTTCTGTAGCCCCATGCACTTCCGTCGGCAGGTTTTATATTGGGTGTGTGGTTTGACCGACAAGCCAGTAGATGGCGCCATGGGTAAGAGCTGGCTGTTGGCAGTGCCGCTGGCTATGTACTTGATCCTTGTCTATTGGGAGGAGCTCTCTGTTTCCCCAGGCAATGGGCTGATTTCCTGAGTACACATTAATCTGAGCTCCCTCAGCCCTAGGGGTAGGGGGATTGGGGGCACAAGATGGGTGGGGCCAGATAGGGAAGATTTCCCCAGTGTTGTCCTGCTCCCAGTCCAAGTTTGGGAAAATGCCGGCAGCGTTTCCCTGTGTCGTTCCCCCACAAAGTCTCCAAGTCTCTCCTCAAATGAGCTCCAAGGCTTGGGAGAAACAATCTCTTCCTCTGCCCGGGTTGCGTGGATCTCCAGTGGAAAGGTGAGACAGAGGGATGCTGTCTGCCTCTCCCACATACTGAGGCTTCACTCACTTTTATCAGTCGAATGCTGTCCTGAGGGCTGCTTGCCTGCATTGTCCTCCCCAGGATCTGGGATGTCCTTCGTAATTCCGGGGAATTGCCATTTTCTTTCTTGAATTAAAGCCCACAGAGTTGGTCTTTATGTACTTGCTTGCTATTTCCAAATGACTGAGGCATGCTAAAAGCCTGTAATCTGCCACCTTGGAAAAAACATCCTTGCATCCTTAAGCAAAATGGCACTTGGTGTTGATACATGGTGTTTCTACATTGCTGAATTCACTTTGAAAATATATGTATATTTTTAAATCTACATTTATATGTGAGACTGGTGTAAAATTATCTTTTCTTCTACTATATTTGTGCAATTTTGGAATCAGTTATATTAATCTACTAAATGAGTTGGGAATTTTTCTTTTTTCTATTATCCAAAAAAATTATAAAAGACATAATTGTTGCTTTCTTACAGATTTAGTAAAAACCTCATCGTGTCCTTTTGTGGAGAGATGGTGAGAGATATTTTTACTGTAAATGTAATTTGCGTAGTTTTCACCTGTGAGGCGGAGGTTGCAATGAGCCAAGATTGTGCCACTGCACTCCAGCCTGCGTGACACAGCAAGACCCTGTCTCAAAAAAAAGAAAGAAAATCAACTTAAAATGCACTCCTTGAATATTTCTGAGTGTATTTTTATACCACGTATGTTCCTTGAACTAACTTCTTTTCTTTTCTAGGAAGAACCGGAACTATGGTTTACGCCTGCCTTGTTGCCTCTGAAATATTTTTAACTGCAGAGGTATGAAAGATGTTCTACAAACTTTGTCTTATGATGATTGAGTTTGCTAGTTCTGAAACATCACTGGTAGGACATTAAGATGATTATTTTAGTCATGGTGCTTAGTAAAATTATAATTAGAGAAGCAGTTTTTAGAAAGTCTGTTTTTGATACTTTCTTGTTTAACGTGCACTAGTTAGTAGCTGACTTCAGAATCTCTTTGGGCCAGGACTAGAGTGAGGTCAATGAGGTGCAAAATTTAAGGGAATGCTAAAAATTGTAATGATTAAAATAAATAATTTTAATGCAATATTTTAATAAAAATTAATGCAAAAAATCTATGATGTATACAATAGCAACATTTTAAATAAAGACAAGACCTGATGGGGCAGGATTAAGGTGAGGGGAGTAAAGCTAACAATTTCATGATAGGGTGAAAAGCTCACCTTTTACACAGAAAAAAACATTCAGTAATCAAGATGCTTCCCTCACTTCACCTGGCCCTGCTCTTACTCCTGCCGGTACCATGACTTCTTCCTTCCTCGTGAGAATAGTATCAAGCTTAATTAGATAAATTCTCCAAAGAGCCTTGCCCATCCTCACAACTCTTAGGTAGATAAAAAGCAACATTTCGCAACTCAAAACAAAGCCTCTCCTGAATGTAAATATCTTTGCTTAGTCAATACATGTGGAGTCTGTGACCTCTAGAAATTTCTGATAAGACGAGGTGGGCTGTTTCCACTTAAAGCAGAGTTCTCAGTCATTTTTCTTTCTGCCATTTTCTTGCTGAGATGCTACCATTTCCAGCAGCTGTGCTGGAGTTGTTTGGCCTGCAGTCTAGGTAAGAGGTGGTGGTTGTGCACAGTGCCCAAACTCCAATTCCACCACCTTTGCTTTCTCTCATTTGAGATACACAGATTTTGAAAATGGGTGTTCTAGGATGGTGTTTTTCAAGCTATGGATCATGATTTATCAGTGAGTTTTAAAGTTACTGGGTTGTAACTGACATCTTTTAAAAATAAAATGGAATAGAGCAGAATAGAAAATATCAAAAGGCTTAAATATTGGGGGGGGTGTGTGTGTGTGTGTGTGTGTGTGTGTGTGTGTGTGTGTGTGTGTGTGTCTCCTAGGTTTATTAATGTGGATTGCAGCTTAAAAAACAAAAGGTTTGAAAGTCATTGACAGCCATTGATCCAGAGCCCTAGACTGAGATCCAGGGACCTGTATTCCAGGCCTGTGCTGCTTCTAAGTGGCTGCAGCATCTCCATGGCAGATTGCTTGGCTTTCTTTTGGTCTCAGTGTTGTCATTTGTCATATGGAAAGAAGGGTTGGACCAAATGCTTTTTAAGGTCTTTCCAGCTCTAAAATTTTATGAGTGTATGAATCCTTGAATGAGAGAAGTCCTAATTTTGTTATTTTCGGTAGCCTCTGCCCAAAGATCACTCGGCTGGGCACGGGTGGCTCACGCCTGTAATCCCAGCACTTTGGGAGGCTGAGGCAGGCGGATCATGAGGTCAGGAGTTTGAGAGCAGCCTGGCCAACATGGTGAAACCCCTATCTCTACTAAAAATACAAAAAATAGCTGGGCGTGGTGGTACACACCTGTAGTCCTAGCTACTCAGAAGGCTGAGGCAGCAGAATCATTTGAACCCAGGAGGCAGAGGTTGCAGTGACTTAGATCCTGCCACTGTACTCCAGTCTGGGTTACAGAGCAAGACTCTACCAAAAAACAAACAAACAAACAAAATCACTGACTTTAGGAAAGAAGGTGGGTGTAGAAACACTAAAGTACCTAATGTAGGAAAGGAAAGAGTGCAGATGAACCATGGTTGGATTGTACCCTTTTTTGTAGGAAAGCCTGTATTATTTTGGAGAAAGGCGAACAGATAAAACCCACAGCAGTAAATTTCAGGAACTAGAAACTCCTTCTCAGGTAAGTTTTCTTTTTTAAAATGGGAGTTTTTTTAGGGGAGTGGGTTCAGATTGCCACCTGTTATTTGGTTTCATTTTACACTCTTCTCCTTTGGTGATCAGGCAGCAGCAGTTGGGTGCCCTGCAACAGGCCTTGGTCCCTCCGTGAGTCTGAGGGTCACGCTTCAGTTGCTGCCCACATGCTGGGGACTCTGGCTTCTCCTCAGAGAATCCTGCTTTCTATTCTATACTGGTTATTGTTTATGGAGCTCAGGAGTTGATTATTTTCCCGAAGTAGGAAGGTCCAGTACCCAAGGCTTCAGGACCCTGAAGTGTATCTGAAATCACCACCCTTTGATTTCAAAGTAAAAAAGATCCAAGTCTTTCACAAACCCTCACTAGGGCAATTCAGCCCTTACAGAACATCACAAAGAACTGTTTTTTGGATGACTCCTGGTGTGTGTGTGTGTGTGTGTGTGTGTGTGTCTTTTCTGTGTGTTGTGGGGGAGGTGTATTTTAAAAGAGAAAATAAAAGGGGAAATAAACTTTTCAAAACCCCTTCTGCATACCAGACAGTATTACACTTTTACATATCTCATTTAATACCCATAACACCTATATGAAATATACACTGTTACTCTCTTTTTTCTTTTAGAAACATTTTGTTATGGAAAATTTGAATCATATACAAAAGTCCAGAGAATCATACAATATATCCTCGTATAGTCATCACATTGCTACAGCAGCCATTTCAGCCAGCAGCCAGCCACATTTCATCCATTCTTTTCCCACTCCACTCACACCCCCCAACCCCACTCTCCACTCTTGCTTTCCCTAAATCTGAGTTATTGTAAAGGAAATTTCAGTCGTCAGATCATTTTATCCCACAGCATTTTAGTATGACATTTAAGTACTCTTAAAACAGCAACAAAAAACCTTAATACTTTCTATCATATCTAAAAATATTATACCTTAAAAATCCTTCATATCAAATTTGTAGTCCATGTTTGTTTCCAAAATTGTCTTAAAATCTTTGAAAATTTAGTTTGTTTAATCAGAATTCAAACAAAGTCCACACATTTCATTTGGTTACTGTGTCTCCTAAGTCTCTTTTAAGAATCTAAGTTCATAGATTTCTCACCATTTTTTATTACTTGTAATTTGTTTATTGCAGAAACCAGGATGTTTATCCTATAGCATTTACAACATTCTAGACTTTGCTGAACTATTCTAAGAGTTCTATATTCACTATCTCATTTAATATTCTCGGTAACTCTATGAGTAGGCACTACTATGATTCTCATCTTATAAATTAGAAAATTGAGGTTCAGAGAAAGTAACTTTTGAACCAAGGACTGAAATCTAGATGTCAGTCTCTGAAGCCCTTGCTGTGCACAGCTTCTCATTTATATTGCCTTTTTTATATTGCTCCTGAAACCGAAGTGAGAGCAGGTTGGGAATTCCTAAATGGATTTGGATGTGGCTGTAAATGAGTTTTTCTTTAAGTGGTGGGAGCTGAGTGAGTACTCTTGGCCCCGTTAGAAGAACACTCTAACTACTGGCCCTAAACCTTTAGTTTGGGCCAGAAGAACTCAGCCTTATCCACTGATACTTTTCTCCCACACCCAAGCACAAAACAAAACAAAGCAAAACAAAATAAAGATAGTCATAGACCCTAAGCTAAAAGTGATAGGTGAATTTACTGAAGTGCAGCCCTAATCATGCCATTTCCATGCTCAAAATCCATACTGTGTCCCCACTGCCAATGGCAAGAAACTAAACATTTCAACCTGGCACTCAAGAGCCACACTTTGACTTTTCCAACCTTCTCTTCCGCTATGTGCATGCACACATCCCATACTCCAACACATTTAGACTGTGTGCCCTTTCCCAGCCTATGGACACTTGATACCCTCATGCCATTGCTCATTCCCCTTTTCCTAGAATCCCTTTCCCTTCTCAGCCTGAAGTAGTCTCTTGCTTTTTCAATTCTTGGAGCCCTTTGTGTTTCTTTTAGGGACTGTGTCACTGCATCATTCTCTAGTTATTTGAAGTGGTGACTTCTGTATCCCCTTTAAAGGCAAAGCCCATGGCTTACCCATCTTTCCACCCTTTTCTCATAATATCTTTTTGTTTGTAGTGAGTGCCTCCTATGTGTTGGTTATATTAATTTCTACTACAAATCCATGTTGTTTTAAGTTGTAGGAGAAGGAAGCGTGGGAGCACAAGCAGCTTGAGGGCCCTGGTGGTTTACAGCCCTTAGGGAAAGGTGGAGAATCTAGTGGCAGAAGCTAAGGGAATGCTAGATGGAGCTCCTTCAACAACTCTCCCCACACGTCTCCTCATCCCCATTTCTTCTGCAGTCGTGCATAGTTTCCCTAATTTTAGTCCAGAACTAGCACACCAAAGGCTGCAACTGAATCTCTTCTGATTCACTGAAAAAGCAACAAAGGGACTCAGCTGCACGTTTGAGAGCTGTGTTGGCAAGACCTCAGGACAGAGTGCCCTCTGTGTCTGGTGGTGATTCTCAGACACCATCACATTCTGATCCTGCATTGTGGGCCATTCTACTGACTACATCTACTCCTAAGTTAAGGACTTTCATGAGCCTGTCTCATGACTGGCCCTTTCTAAAGGGAAGTATGGCAGTTAGTTACTTTAATGAGCATTTCCCAATGGGTAAGGAACAGTCTGTGAACCTGTGAGTTTTGTTTTGTTTTTAATTTTTGAGACAGAGTCTCGCTCTGTCGCCCAGACTAGAGTGCAATGGTGCAATCTCAGCTCACTGCAACCTCGACCTCTTGGGTTCAAGCGATTCTCCTGCCTCAGCCTCCCGAGTGACTGGGATTATAGGTGCTCATCAGCACGCATGGCCTATTTTTGTACTTTTAGTAGAAACAGGGTTTCACCCTGTTGGCGAGGCTGGTCTCAAACTCCTGACGCCTGGTGATCTGCCCACCTCGGCCTCCCAAAGTGCTGGGATTATAGGCGGGAGCCACCATGATGGCCAACTTTTGAATTCTGAACCAGTTGATTGAGTACCAGAGCTCTTCAATACCTTGAAGAAAGATTCAGGGGACAGCCGTTGTGAACAGCTTGCCCCAGGGAAAGGACAAGGCTAAGAGAATTCCAGGGCTTCCTTGAGAAAACAGAATTGAGGAAATGCAAAGTGAAGAAATTCTAGCTGTCAGGAACAAGAGAAGAATGACGGGAAACCTGCTACTGAGGTTTGGAGATATTCCTCTGGAGTTTTCACTTATACCATTCCCCAGGAAGCTGCTCTTCACCAAACCACAAGCCTTCCTCTAACTCAATCACAACTAAGCTTCTATCTGGACACTGATGATGCTGTAACCGTTTTGTTGTGCTTCTGATTAGTTGCCCTCTCAACCATAAGCAGCCTATAAACAGGGCCTGGCTCCATCCTTGTTACTTCCCCATTGCACTGAATTCAGTATTTTTCCCTCAAGGTACATAGTTGTGGGGCAGCATCCCTAAAAATGTCTAGTTATATAATGGCATCCAGTAAATGTTTTCTTAATTACTTACCTCCATTAACAAGCATTATGCAACAAAAAAAATAAAAGGAATGCTGACTTTAGACTTTTCATCTCCACTTAAAGGAAGATTTCTGTTGCTTTTCAGAATAGATATGTTGGATATTTTGCACAAGTGAAACATCTCTACAACTGGAATCTCCCTCCAAGACGGATACTCTTTATTAAAAGATTCATTATTTATTCGATTCGTGGTAAGTGCTTTATGCATAATTGAAGAATTGGGCAGGAGGGCCAATGTCCCCACTCTGGGAGAGTTTTGCTCATAGTTATATATGCAAATGAGCCTAACTCATACCTGTCTTTTTACATATCCTCACACAGGAACTCCTCCTCACGTATGTCCCTCCTCCTGCAGTTGCCCATGGATTGCCAGCCCTTCGATGTTCTTCACTTTTTCTTTTCCATCACCAATTTGGGGGACTTCATCCCTTTCCCATCTCTCCTGTTCTCATTGCTCCTCTGGTCTCAACCCAGGGTGGACTTTTCCAGGCAGAGGGAGCCTCTGATGAGGGAGGAGGAGGACCCATGTGCCCTCAAGCCTGCTTATTTCTCAGAACCACCTCTAGTTCAGAGTTTGCCTTGGTGGAGGTGTCTCCGTATCGTATCATTTTCTCACCTTCTTTTAGAGGCATATTTTTTTCTCATCACCCTGCGCTCTCCCTTTCCCCTCTCTCCTCCATCTGTAACCCTCTCACTCCCAGCTTACACTCAGGGGAGGCGGGAAAGCAGGATGTGTCTGTGTGGAAGGGATGGGGCCTCACCACTCCCACTGCCGGAGAGGTAGCAGGGAGGCGATGCTTCGGAACCCCTAAAGCAAACCTCTTCTAGCAGCCAGCTTGTGGACCTGAGATGGTGCCAGTGCTGGGTGCTCTAGGTGCCATGGGGCCAGGATGCTGGTGTCCACACAGACAGCCTGGTATTTTTAGCCTTCTGAGTTTAGTTCTACATTTCACTGATTTCTGGCAGACATCAATAGAAAGTTCTGCACCTGGAATGGGAAAGAGGGAACTGAGGCAAGAAACTGTGATTTCTAATGACAAATGAATATCATGGTGTTAGTGAAAACAAAATTAAATGAAAAGAAAACAAACAGCATATGAGATGAGCAATCAAAGATAATTAATACATTAGTTTATTAAAATATCTGTTTTAATTTTCTACCTTTAGTTTTGTACATATTTGAATTAAAATTAATGTAGAGTTGAGAGAAAAGCAATAAATTAATTGGTTGAGAAACCAAGTCTTTGAGGAAATGCTAAGGGAAGTGGGTCATTTGAATTGAAAAAAAGGAACAAAAGAGCCTTTGTCTATAAATATATACTGAACACCACGGGAATTTTTGGATATAACTATCCTATATTTTTATAGAGTTTGCATCAGGAACTGGCCTTAAAGTAGGGCCCAAGTAGTTAAACTACAGTATTTATTATTAAGAATCATTATGATTAGAAGTCTGAAGAAAGCAACATATTAGCAAGAAAGGTTGCAAGTCACCTTCCCTGAATTTTCTTTTTCTTTCTTTTTTTTTTTTTGGAGACACAGTCTTGTTCTGTCGCCCAGGCTGGAGTGCAGTAGTGTGATCTCAGCTCACTGCAACTTCCGCCTCCCGGGTTCAAGCAATTCTCCTGTCTCAGCCTCCTGAGTAGCTAGGATTACAGGTATGTGCCACCATGCCTGGCTAATTTTTGTATTTTTAGTAGAGATGTGGTTTCACCATCTTGGCCAGGCTGGTTTAGAATTCTGAACCTCAAGTAATCCTCTGCCCACCTCAGTCTCCCAAAGTGCTAGGATTACAGACGTGAGCCACCATGCCCGGCCTACCTTCCCTAAATATTTTTTCTGGAAAGATAAAGTGATGGGATTCTAAGTCTTTGAAGCCAAACTATATATATATTTTTTCACTTCTCTAGTCTTATAAAATCTGCTTTAGGAGACAGAACTAGGCTTGAGGCCTTGTCTTTCAAAGACAAAATCCGTGCAAGACCAAATAAGTAACTATTGATACATTGTTAGCTTGGATAATTTTTTCTCTTTTTAATCCATGATGTTAATTGGTGAGACATATTGATGTTCATGCTAACCAACCTAACTTTTTTATTTCATTTAGGTGTTGGAACAGGTGATGTATGTGATCTAAAATTCCAAATAGTAATGGAGAAGAAGGTTGTCTTTTCCGGTACTTCATTAGGAAATTGTTCGGTAAGAGAAAACATGTGAATTGAAAAACTCTGATGTTTGTTTTAAGGCTGAATGTCAAACCAGCAATGTTCACCTCCCTAAACTATGACTCACCATAAAGAGATTCCATAACGCTTTCTGGTTACCATCCAACTTGGTGTCACTGGGTTTGGATGCAAACCAGAGATAAATTAACCTGTTTGTTCAAAACAGTTTTTTCAGGGTGCTTTCCAGAATGTATTTCTGGTCAGTGTTGCTTTGCCTTTCACACTTCCACAAACACTGAGCATGTTCCCAGGAATGTATTAAGGATTTTAATTTACATATCTGGTCATTTTTAGGCATATTCTCTTCTTCTCAGTCATTTGATCTTTTATTATATAGCACTGATTCTAAAAGTTTAGTGTGCATGAAAACCACTGAGGAGCTTGTAAAGATTTACATTCCTAGGCTGTACCCCTGAAGTATGATTCGGGAAATCTGGAATGGGGCCCGAGAATCTATAGACTTAGCAATGTCCCAAGTGATTCTAAGTCAGAGGTTCTGTGGGCTGACCGTGTGAGAAACAATGCAAGAGTGAATGAACTGGGGAAGAACTTCTTTATCCAAAGCAAAAGGGACCTGGTAGTCAATGTTTTGCTACAATGAAGAAATGCCTAAAACTATATACCTTTTCTGAAACAGTAAGAAAGCATCCTTCATGGTCTAATAACCATAAACTTTTAGAATTCCTACCTAGGCCTTTGTCTCAAATTCTCCTATTACTAACCCTATTCCCTGCCACCCCCTCCCCACTCTGCCCCCGGCTTTTTTGGCCTCTCCCGACTGAGGGCATTCACCCAGGCCTGACCCTTGGCTTTCTGTTCTTAGCAAATGCTTTATTCTTAAAGGATGACCCATTCCCCTTACTTCAACTATTATTTGTTCATTTACTGAACAGATATTTATGAGCACCCACTGAGTTGCAGATGCAGGAGCTGCCACATGAACGGTTTCCAGTCCAGCTCAAATGCATTCACCAGTCTGAATTATCAAGGAGCTTTCTCCCTGCCTCTGCAAATGGCACCAGCATTCTTCCACTCACGCCTTGGGCTTTGATTCTCTTTGCCTCGACCCGTAAATCCAGTTGGTCATCAATCTCTGTTGATTATGCCTTTGACAGTTTTCTATGTTCTCCTTCCTTTCTGTTCTCACTGCCACTAATTGTCCAGAATCTCCTTTGCTCATGCCTAGATTTCTGCAGTGGTCTCCTTACCCTTTCTGTCTGCTTATATAATGCAATGTATAGAATCCTGAAATATGCATCCTGAAATATTGCTCTCATTGTGAAAAATTGTAGGGAGAGCAGAAGACACACTGTGTGCCCATGGTCAGAGCCAGTTAACACCTTTGGCTCAACATCCTTATCTGTAAAATAAATATCACATCCAAGTATAATGGGAATTAAATTAGATAATACATATAAAGTTTCTTTGTAAACTATAAAT
The DNA here is from genome assembly GCF_028885655.2 of Pongo abelii. Lineage (NCBI taxonomy): Eukaryota > Metazoa > Chordata > Mammalia > Primates > Hominidae > Pongo > Pongo abelii. The sequence continues at coordinate 27,711,297 of NC_071999.2, forward strand.
CACTAAATAAGTGTTATATGTGATAATTATCAGGCCTCTTTGTCACATAGGAAATGCCCCACCATATTTTTCAACAACTTCTCTCTTATTTCCTTGGCTCTTGAGCTCTTAAGATATAATAGCCCTAACGTAATACCTGAGCTTTTTTCCATCAGCAGCTTGACCAGCAGACTTCATTCCAAATAAACTGGGTCATCCCTTTTGGCTCTTGGAACACAACTCTAATTTAATTGGTTAGTTAGTTAGTTGGTTCTTTCTTTCCTTCTTTTCTTCCTTTCCTTTTTTTTTTCTTGAGCCAGGGTCTCATTCTGTCACCCAGGCTGTAGCGCAGTGGCATGATCATGGCCCACTGTAGCCTCAACCTCTCGAGCTCAAGCAATCCCCCAATTGTTTTTTTTTTTTTATGTTTTGAAGAGGCTGGGACTTGCTATGTTGCCCAGGCTGGTCTCAGACTCCTGGGCTTAAGCAACCTGTCCACCTCAGCCTCACAGTGTGCTGGGATTATAAACATGAGCCACACTGCCTGACATTGTTTGTTGTTGTTTTTCCAATTTTTTTTCTTTTTTTTTTTTTTTTTTTTTGAGACAGAGTTTTGCTCTTGTTGCCCATGCTGGAGTGCATTGGCACAATCTCGGCTCACCACAACCTCTGCCTCCTGGGTTCAAGCAATTCTCCTGCCTCAGCCTCCCAAGTAGCTGGGATTACAGGCATGCACTACCACACCTGGCTAATTTTGTATTTTTAGTAGAGATGGGGTTTCTCCATGTTGGTCAGGCTTGTGGGGAAAAGAAAGAGAGATCAGACTGTTACTGTGTCTATGTAGAAAGAAGTAGACATAAGAGACTCCATTTTGTTCTGCACTAAGAAAAATTCTTCTGCCTTGAGATGCTGTGCTTGCAGAAACATGCGCTGTGTTGACTCAAGGTTTAATGGATTTAGGGCTATGCAGGATATGCTTTGTTAAACAAATGCTTGAAGGCAGCATGCTTGTTAAAAGTCATCACCACTCCCTCATCTCAAGTACCCAGGGACACAAAACACTGAGGAAGGCTGCAGGAACCTCTGCCTAGGAAAGCCAGGTATTGTCCAAGGTTTCTCCCCAGGTGATAGTCTGAAATATGGCCTCGTGGGAAGGGAAAGATCTGACCGTCCCCCTAGCCCGACACCGATAAACGGTCTGTGCTGCAGAGGATTAGTAAAAGAGGAAGGCCTCTTTGCAGTTGAGATAAGAGGAAGGCATCTGTCTCCTGCTCCGGTAAAACCCGATTGTATATTCCATCTACTGAGATAGGAGAAAACTGCCTTAGGGCTGGAGGTGAGACATGCTGGCAGCAATACTGCTCTTTAATGCACTGAGATGTTTATGTATGTGCACATCAAAGCACAACACCTTTTTCTTAACCTTGTTTATGATACAGAGACATTTGTTCACATGTTTTCCTGCTGACTCTCTCCCCACTATTACCCTATTGTCCTGCCACATCCCCCTCTCTGAGATGGTAGAGATAATGATCAATAAATACTGAGGGAACTCAGAGACTGGTGCCAGCGTGGGTCCTCCCTTTGCTGAGCGCTGGTCCCCTGGGCCCACTTTTCTTTCTCTATACTTTGTCTCTGTGTCTCTTTCTTTTCTCAGTCTCTCATCCCACCCAATGAGAAACACCCACAGGTGCGGAGAGGCAGGCCACCCCTTCAAGGCTGGTCTCAAACTCCCGACCTCAGGTGATCTGCCCACCTCAGCCTCCCAAAGTGCTGGGATTACAGGCGTGAGCCACCGTGCCTGGCCATTTTTCTAATTTCTACTTTGTGTTATTGCTGGTCTTTTTCCCTCCATTTGGACTAGAGTCTATTTTCGGAGCTCTTCTTCCTTTATCTAAACTGCTTCATGCCCAATTCAATTTCTACTTCCTTAATGAAATTTTTGCATTCTATACCTTCTGTTAACTAGCCCCCAATAGTGCATAACAGCACACCCAGTCTTTATCGTACAGATTAAGTTATGTACCATTCTACTATTGTTTCTTATGTGTACAGCTCCCAAAAGGGGCCAACTGAGTCTGCACCTCCTTTTGTGTTTTCCACAGGGCCTAGCATAGACCTTTCTTATTGTGGGTGCCTTTATTTATATGAGAGTGAGTCAAAGAAATAGTATAGCCTCAAAGTCATTCATACCAAAACTTGAGCTATTAAATATGTATAGATAAAATGTCAGTGTTTTTCTTTTTCTTTTTTGAAGGCACATACTTCACAGTTTCCATCTTATATTTACATAAATTTGGAACACAGTATGCAGGAACATCAGGCATCATTTTGAAGAACTTTGAAATAGAACTTTCGTATCAAAAACTTGAGATATTTAAAAATTGTGATTCCCCAACACCCACTTACTTACATATTTTTGGTCAAGTATTTATTCCCTGCTTTGGTTCACATCTATAATTTCATATTTATTAGAAAGCTAATTTATATTTTTTTCTTCCACTTCATTTACAAACTGTCTGTTAACAGATTGGCAACAAAGACTAAGTTTTAAATCCAGAAGAGAGAAATGTTTCACACAAGCAGTCCCCCAACTCCCAACCCACACTCTCTCTCATTCCCACCACTAAATAGGTAGCTTACTGACAAGCTTCCTTTAATTACACACAGACATGGGGGTTGGGGTAAGAAGATTGTGGTAAATATGAAAGATAAGTAATCTTTGGTAACTTCTGCTTTTGTTTAAAATTGTAAGTGAAGTCAAAAGAAATATTTGTTCTTAGAGTAATCTAGGTGTATTATTTTGAAATTCACTACTCCTGCTCACAATTCACCTAAGCTTGGGGAGACTCTGAAAGGAGGTTATCTTTGCATTATAAACACTGATTAGCCTTATGTCTACAGGAAATCATTATTATTTCCTCTTTGGTGCTGGGTGCTACTTTTTTTTTTAACAAATTTTTTATTTGTATTTTTTATTTCTTGAGACAGCATCTCACTCTGGTTGTCGAGACTGGAGTGCAGTGGTGTGATCTTGGTTCACTGCAGTCTCAACCTCCCAGGCTCAGGTGATTCTCCCACCTCAGCCTCCCGAGTAACTGGGACTATAGGCGCATGCCAGCACACCCAGCTAATTTTTTGTATTTTTAGTAGAGACGAGGTTTTGCCGTTGTTGCCCAGGCTAAGCTCAAATTCCTGAACTCAAGCAATCTTCCTGCCTCAGCCTCCCAGAGTGCTGGTATTAAGGCATGAGCCACCACGCCCAGTCCGTGGGTGTTACTTTATTCAAAATACCTTTATTGCCACTGTATCTTCAGGCCATGATTGTCCTTGAAAACATTCTATCTTGGCCTTATTGAAATTATTCTTATTTGAATGATTTTCCTTTTATTGGCCAGGCCCTCAACAATCTAGACCAAGATGAGTTCATCAGGAAATGAAAGGGAACAACTAGTAAGACAAGTGTCACTGCTAAAACACGATATACTCATTCCTGAAAAACCTGGCACTCTACAGAAAGGACTAAAAAAAGCAGCAGTTCATGAAAATACAGGGTTTGAGAGTCCAGGGCAAACCTGTCCGGCATAGCAACTTTCTAACCAGCACACTAACCGCTCGGACCACCCACATCAGCAGCTCAATGTCGGGAGTTTGCCATAGAGCTTTTTAATTTTTGAGTGGAAATAGAAAAATACTTGCTAGAAGGGCTGTGGGTACCCGAGTGGCACAGATGAAAGGAGAGCCCGGAGCCATGCTGGGCATGGACGGCAGCAACCTGCCAGGAGCCAAGAGCCCCACTAGGCTGGTGAGCCGCCTTGCTGCGGGTGACTTTTTCTCCTCTAAATAGTCCAAAAAAGTTCCAACTGCCCGTGCAGCAGCCCAACTAAAGGCCTTTTTCCTTTACTCCCCCTGATCTGGCTCCCCCTTTGAGGAAAAGATCATAGAACATGCTTTCAAATTCCTTTCATGTTAATATTGTACCCTGCCATTCATATGACAGAAACGTGTAGGCACAACATAGGTTATACTATTTCCTTTAAAATTCACACAGCAATAATCTACAGAGGGCAGATCATGTCCTGGGTTTAGGTGAATAGGGAGGAAAATACTTAGCTGGCTCAGTGAAGAATAAGATCTGTCTTTTTCAGTACTAGAAATACAGTAGGGAAGGAAACCCCATTTTTTATTTTAAGAATTCCCCTTTTTGAACTAAGGAGATTACCATTAAGGTTTCTCTTCCCTAGACCTCCAAGACCCACCAAAATTTCTGGAAATTATGAGTTGTCACACTATTCTGCTTTTGCGTATTCAAAGAAAACTCTTTTAAGGCCTCTTTGGGTATTGCTTTCTTAGAATGCAAAATGAATGATTCTTTGAACAACTCAAGAAACAGATCAGAATAATACTCATGTCTTAAAATTTTAGCTTTAATTTTAAATATAGGGGGTATGTGTGCAAGTTTGTTACATCAGTATATTGCACCCTGGTAGTGAGCATAGTACCCAATAGGTAGTTTTTCAACCCACACCCCTCTCCCTCCATCCACCTCTAGTAGTCCACAGTGTCTATTGTTCCCAACCTTATGTCCAAGGGTACCTGTTGTTTAGCTCTCATAAGTGAGAATATGTGGTATTTGGTTTTCTGTTCCTGCATTAATTTGCTTAGGATAATGACCTCCAGCTCCATCTATGTTGCTGCAAAAGACATGATTTCCCTCATTTTTATGGCTGTGTAGAATTCCATCGTGTATATGTACCACATTTTCTTTATCCAATCCACCACTGATGGGCAACTAGGTTGATTCCATATCTTTGCTATTGTGAATAGCACAGCAATGGACATATCAGTGTGTGTGTCTTTTGGTAGAATGGTCTTTTTTCCATTGGGTATATATCCAATAATGGAGTTGCTGGGTCAAATGGTAGCTCGTTTTAAGTTCTTTGAGAAATCTCCAGACTGCTTTCCACAGTGGCTGAACTAATTTACACTCCCACCAACAATGTATAAATGTTCCCTTTTCTCTGCAGCCTTGCCAGCATCTGTTGTTTTTGACTTTTTATTAATCGCCATTCTGACTAGCGTGAGAGGGTATCTCATTGTGGTTTTGATTTGCACTTCTCTGACAATTCGTGATGTGAAGCATTTTTTCAGATGCTCATTGGTCACTTGTATGTCTTCTTTTGAGAAGTATGTGTCATGTTCTTTCCACATTTTTAATGTGGCTGTTTGGTTTCTGCGTGTGGATTTGTGTAAGTTCCTTATAGATTCTGGATATTAGACCTTTGTTGGATGCATAGTTTGCAAATGTTTCCTCCTGTTCTGTGTGTTATCTGTTTGCTCTGTCGATCATTTCTCTTGCTGTGTCAAAGCGCTTTAGTTTTATTAGGTCCCACTTGTCAATCTTTGTTGTTATTGCAATTGCTTTTGGGGACTTAGTTAAAAATTCTTTCCCAACCAGGTGCGGTGGCTCACACCTGTAATCCCAGCACTTTAGGAGGCTAAGGCGGGTGGATCACGAGGTCAGGAGATTGAGACCATCCTGGCTAACAGGGTGAAACCCTGTCTCTACTAAAAATACAAAAAATTAGCAGGGCGTGGTGGTGGGCACTTGTAGTCCCAGCTACTCAGGAGGCTGAGGCAGGAGAATGGTGTGAATCCAGGAGGCGGAGCTTGCAGTGAGCTGAGATCGCCTCAGTGCACTCCAGCCTGGGAGACAGAGCAAGACCCCATCTCAAAAAAAAAAAAAAAAAAAATCTTTCCCAAGGCTAATGTCAAGAAGGGCATTTCTGAGGTTTTCTTCTAGGATTTTTATCACTTGAGGTCTTACATTTAAATCTTTAATCTATCTCCAGTTAATTTTTGTATATGATGAAAGGTATGGGTCCAGTATCATTATTCTGCATATTGCTAGCCAGTACCCCAACACCATTTATTGAATAGGGAGTCCTTCCCCTATTGCTTGTTTTTGTCAGCCTTGCAATATCAGGTGATTGTAAGTGTAAGGCTTTATTCTGGGTTTTCTATTCTGTTCCATTGGTCTATATGTCTGCTTTTGTACCAGTACCATGCTGTTTTGGGTACTATAGCCTTATAGTTTGAAGCCTCTGGCTTTGCCCATTTGCTTAGATTTGCTTTGGCTATTGAGGCCCCCTTTTGGTTTCATATGAATTTTAGAATACTTTTTTTCTAATTCTGTGAAGAATTACATTGGTAGTTTGATAGAAATAGCACTGAATCTGTCAATTGCTTTGGGCAGTATGGTCATTTGAATGATACTGATTCTTCCAATCCATGAGCATAGAATGTTTTTCCATTTAATTGTGTTATCTCTGATTTCTTTCTGCAATGTTTTATAGTTCTTGTAGAGATCTTTCACATCCTTTGTTAGCTGTATTCCCAGGTATTTCATTTTCTTTGTGGCTACTGTAAATGGGATTCTGTTCTTGATTTAACTGTCAGCCTGGACATTATTGGTGTATAGAAATGCTGTTGATTTTTATACGTTGATTTTTTATCCTGAAACTTTGCTAAAGTTGTTTATCAGTTCTAGTAGCTTTTTGGCAGAGTCTTTGGTTTTCTGGGTATAGAATCATATCACCAGCAAAGAGAGATAGTTTGACTTCTTCTTTTCCTATTTGGATGCCTATTCTTTCTTTCTCCTGCCTGAGTTCTCTAGGTAGGACTTCCAGTGCTATGTTGAATAGGAGTGGTGAGAGTGTGCATCATTGTCTTGTTCCATTTCTCATGGGGATTGGTTCCAGCTTTTGCCCATTCAGTAGGTTGGTGGCTGTGAGTTTGTCATAGATGGCTGTTATTATTTTGAGGTATGTTCCCTTGATGCCTAGTCTGTTGAGGTTTTTAATGTGAAGGGATGTTGGATTTTATCAAAAGCTGTTTCTGCATCTATTGAGATGATGATATGGTTTTTGCTTTTAGTTCTGTTTATGTGGTGAATCACATTTATTGATTTGCGTATGTTGAACCAGCCTTGCATCCCTGTACTGAAGCCTTCTTGATTGTGGTGTATTAACTTACTGATGTGCTGCTGGATTCTGTTTCCTAGTATTTGGTTAAGAATTTTTGTGTCTATGTTAATCAGAGTAATTGGCCTGAAGTTTTCTTTTTGTGTGTTTCTCTGGCAGATTTTGGTATTAGGCTGATGCTGGCTTCATAGACTGAGTTAGGGAGGAGCCCCTCATCCTCAGTTCTTCGGAATAGTTTCAATAGAACTAGTATCAGTTCTTTTTTTTTTTTTTTTTAGACGGAGTCTCACTCTGTCACCCAGGCTGGAGTGCAGTGGTGAGATCTCGGCTTACTACAAGCTCCGCCTCCCGGGTTCACGCCGTTCTCTCGCCTCAGCCTCCCGAGTAGCTGGAACAACAGGCATCCGCCACCATGCCTGGCTAATTTTTAGTTTTTGTATTTTTAGTAGAGACGGGGTTTCACCATGTTAGCCAGGATGGTCTCAATCTCCTGACCTTGTGATCTGCATGCCATGGCCTCCCAAAGTGCTGGGATTACAGGCATGAGCCACTGCGCCCAGCCTCAGTTCTTTGTACATCTGGTCGAATTCAGCTGTGGCTTCATCTGGTCCAGGGCTTTTCCTTGTTTGTAGATTTTTTATTAATGATTTGATTTCTGAACTTGATATTTGTCTATTTAAGGTTTCAGTCTATTTCTAGTTCAATCTTGGGAGACTGTATGTTTCCAGGAATTTATCCATTTCCTCTAGATTATCTAATTTGTGTGCATAGAGTTGTTTATAGTATTCTCTGAGGATCTTTTGTATTTCTGTGGGATTGGTTGTAATGTCATCTTTGTCATTTATGATTGTACTTATTTGGCTCTTCTCTTTTTTTCTTTGTTTAGCTATCACACTATCCACCTTCTATATTTTTTGAAAAACTAATTATTGGTTTCATTGATCTTTTGTGTGGATTTTTGCATCTAGTCTCAAAAAAAAACAGCACTTCAAAAAGCACTTCATTCAGTGCTTTTCTAATTTTAGTTATTTCTCTTCTGCCAGCTTTGGGGTCAGTTTATTCTTTTTTTCTAGTTCCCTTAAGTGCAAAGTAGGAATGTTAATTTGAGATATTTCTAACTTCTTGATGAAGGCATTTAGTGCTATAAACTTTCCTCTTAACACTGCTTTAGCTGCATCCCAGAGATTCTGGTATGTTGTGTCCCTATTTTCATTAATTGCAAAGATTTTTTTTATTTCTGCCTTAATTTAGATTTTTACCCAGGAGTTATTCAGGAGCAAATTATGTAATTACCATGTATTTATGTAGTTTTGAGAGATCTTCTTGATACTGATTTCTATTTTTGTCACACTGTGGTCAGAGTGTGTGCCTGCTATGATTTCAAACTTTTTGAATTTATTGAGGCTTGCTTTGTGGCCAAGCATGTGGTGGATCTTAGAATATGTTCTGTGTGCACATGAGAATGTATCTTCTGTGTTTGTTGGGCAAAGTGTTCTGTAGATGTCTATCAGGTCCAATTGGTCAACTGTCAAGTGCAAGTAAAGAGTTTGTTAGTTTTCTGCCTCAGTGATCTGTCTGTTGCTGTCAGTGGGTTGTTGAAGCTCCTGCTATTATTGTGTGTCTAAATCTTTTTGTAGGCCAAGAAAAACTTGTTTTATGAATTTGGGTGCTCCAATGTTGGGTGTGTACATATTTAGGCTAAGTCTTCTGGTTGGATTGTGCCCTTTATCATTCTATAATGATTGCCCTTCTTTGTCCTTAATTTTTATTGGTGAAAAATATGTTTTATTTGGCCGGGAGTGGTGGCTCACGCCTCTACTCCCAGCACTTTAGGAGGCCGAGGTGGGCAGATCACAGGTCAGGAGATCGAGACCATCCTGGCTAACACGGTGAAACCCCGTCTCTACTAAAAATACAAAAAAATTAGCCGGGCATGGTGGTGGGCACCTGTAGTCCCAGCTACTCGGGAGGCTGAGGCAGGAGAATGGCGTGAACCTGGGAGGCAGAGCTTGCAGTAAGCCAAAATCGCGCCACTGAACTCCAGCCTGGGCGACAGAGCGAGACTCCGTCTCAAAAAAAATTAATTAATTAATTAATTTTAAAATATATATATTTATATACAGTTATGTTTTATTTAACATAAGAATAGCAACTCCTGGTCTTTTTTGTTTTCCATTTGCATGACAGATCTTTCTTTATCCCTTTACTTTCAGCCTGTGGATGTCATTAGGAGTGAGATGGGTTTCTTAAAGACAGCAGATGGTTGAGTCTTGTCTTTTGATCCAGCCTGATTTTTTTGCCTTTTAAGTGGGGTGTTTAGCCCATTTACATTCAGGGTTAGTATTGATATGTGAGATTTTCATCCTGTCATCATGTTGTTAGCTGGTTGTTGTTACAGACTTGTTTGTGTGGTTGCTCTGTTTTGCCTATGGGCTGTGTCCTTAAATGTGTTTTTGTGGTAGCAGGTTCTTTCAATTCCATGTTTAACACTTTCTAAAGGATCTCTTATAAGGCTGGTCTAGTTGAAATGAATTCCCTCAGTGTTTGTTTCTCTGAGGATTTTATTTCTCCATCACTTATGAAGCCTTTTGATGAGATATAAAATTCTTAATAGGAATTTATTTTCTTTAAGGACACTGAAAACAGATCCCCAATCTCTTCTGGCTTGTAAGGTTTCTGCTGAAAGGTCTGCTGCTAGCCTGATGGGCTTCCCCATGTACATAACCTGGCCCTTCTCTTCTTTTTCCTTCAAGATTTTTTCCTTTTGCATTGACCTTGGTGAATCTGCTGACTATGTGCCTTGAGGATGATCATCTTTTATAGTATCTAGCCTGGGTTCTCTTTATTTCTTGGATTTGCATGTCAACCTTTCTAGCAAAATTAGGGAACATTACATGAATTGTATTCTCAAATATATTTTCCAAATTGTTTATTCTCTCTCTTTTTCTCTCAGGAATGCCAATGAGTCATAGACTTGGTCTCTTTACATAATCCCATATTTCCCGCAAGTTTTGCTCATTTTTAAAAATTCTTTATTTTTGTCTGAGTTGGTTAGAAAAGCTCTGAGATTCTTTCCTCAGCTTGGTCTGTTCTGTAGTTAATACTTTCAATTGTATTATAAAATCTTATAGTGAATTTTTCAGCTGTAGAAGTTCAGTTTGGTTCTTTCTTAAAATGGCTATTTCATCTTTCTGCTCTTGGATCCCTTTATCTTTATCTAGGACCACTAATCTTTGGATTAGTTTTCAACTTTCTTCCAAATCTTGATGAGCTTCCTTGCTATCCAGATTCTGTATTCTACATCTGTCATTTCAGTCATTTCCAACTGGTTAAGAACCATTGCTAGGGAGCTAGTGGACTCATTAGGAGGTAAGGGGACACTGGCTCTTTGAATTGCCAGATTTATTATGCTGATTCTTTCTCATCTGAGAGAGTTGGTATTCCTTTAACTGTGGCGTAAGTTGAGTGTAGTCAGTTGGCTGCATTTTTCTGAGGGCCAAGGTTCTGTGCACGGTCTTTATTTGTGGCTGAATTCTCACCTTGGTTTTATAGGAAGGTATATTAGCAAACTATTTTTGTAGTTTGGGCTGAGTTCCAGTAGATGATGCTTAAGAGTAATGGTTGGTAGATAGAGCTTAGCCACATGGCTCCTTTGTATTTCCTGGTGTTTCCGGCTGTGCTCTGCAGTACAGTGGGAAGAGAGGTGACCACCTATCAGGTCCGCTCCTGGGCACTGGGGAAGCCCCTTCCAACCAATGGCACTGTGCCCATGTTTCTTTTGTCAGGTGCGCTCTCTCAGGCAGAGGCTATGGTAGGGAGATAGGCCACCCCTTTCCCAGTCAGCTGGCCCTGCAGAGGGAGACATGCCCACTGCTGTGGTAGCCCACAGGTTCATGTAACTCAGCCTTCTCAGTACTCTGAGAGTGTGGGCTCCTGTCCTGCTCTAATGCCTGCTACAGATCTCGCCTTGGCACTCCCAGGCTTCAACACTGCAGCCCCAGGGAAAGCTCAGGCTTTTTGTTCCCTCCTCAGCTTAGGGACAGCAGGGATAGGGACCCCAGCAGTGGTACTGGCAGAGGGCCTATCAGTTGCCTCTGGGACTCTACCCCAGACAAATGCAAAACCGCAGCCAATTGGAGTGATCAGCCAAGGTTAGGGCAGCTGTGCTGCTGGGCCCAAGCTGGGGGCCCTGCCTGAAGAGCAGGGAGGTCAGGCAACCCAACCCTGAAGATAGCCTGGCCTCCTCTCTGTAGGATGCTGTGAGAAAGTAATCAGGCTCTTTGTTCCCTCCCTAGCCTGGGGGAAGCAAGGGCGAGTACTGTGGTGGCAGCAATGGCAGAGGCCTGTCAGTTGTCTCTGGGAGCTCCATCCCAGAGAAACACAGCCATCACCAACTGAAGTGATCAGGCAGGAGCTGTGCTGGGGGCCCAAGCCAGGAGGCACCCTGCGCAGTGAGGAGCAGCAGGGCCAGGGACCCGTGTGGAAAACTGTCTGGCTGCCTTTCCATATGGCAGCTGTGGCATGCTAGAGGCCCATGACAGCTGTCGGGGCTTTTTGCTCCCTCTCCAGCCTGAGGGCAGTAGGGGCACAGGCTGCAGCAGTGCAGAGGGCCTGTTGGTTACCTCTGGGAGCTCCATGCCAGAGAAATGAGGGCTGTGACCAGCTGGAGTGCTTAGGTAAGGGAGTGGATGGCTGCGATGGAGGCCCAGGCCAGTGGGCCTTGCCTGGCAAGATGCAGTGGAGGCGAGGCCTGCAGTCTGTCTGCTCCCCAGCATCATGGATATGGCCCCTATCCTAGGGACACATGAGAGAGCCTGGCCTACCTTGTTGGCCGGGCTGTGGCAGCTGGTGCTGGGGTGCTCAGGGATCCACACTGGCTTGAGCAGTGGCTCTGCCCAGACTCCAAGTAGCTCTTCATGTCAGTCTAGAGCCCCAGGGTGTGTGTGTGGGGTGGGTGGAGTCATGGAGGATCTCCTGTGCCTGGGAATTGCAAAGGTCCATGGCAGAAGTATGGGTCCCCAGGAGCCTTCACTCACTCACCCTTTCCCTGCTGTAGGGAGCTTCCCCTTGCTCTGCACCCAGGTTGGCAGCTGTCCTGCCTTACTCCCCTCTGCTCTCCGTTAGTCACCACTGCTTCCTTGATGAATCCCAACACAGCCTGCTGGACAATCAGCCTGAGGAGCTCATGTTCACTCACCACTCTCATCTCTTGTGAGAGCTGCACACACTAGCTGCTTCTAGTCAGCCATCTTGGCGCTTCAGATACTTGTTTTCTTAAGTAGAATTTACTAACTTGGAATAGAATCATCCAAAACTTAAGAGCAGATAGTTTAACTATTTTTAAAAACAGAAGGATAGAAAGAGATGGAGGGAGAAAGTAATTCTAGTGGGCCGAGTTCCATAACTGCAGTGCATAGAAATGTTTTTGTCGCTGGGCGTGGTGGCTCGCACCTGTGATCCCAGCACTTTGGGAGGCTGAGGCGGGCAGATCACAAGGTCAGGAGATCGAGACCATCCTGGCCAACACAGTGAAACCCCGTCTCTACTAAAAATACAAAAAAATTAGCTGGGCGTGGTGGTGGGCACTTGTAGTCCCAGCTACTCGGGAGACTGAGGCAGGAGAATGGCGTGAGTGAACCCGGGAGGCAGAGCTTGCGGTGAGCCAAGATTGTGCCACTGCAATCCAGCCTGGGAGACAGAGCGAGACTCCTTCTCAAAAAAAAAAAAAAGAAAAAGAAATGTTTTTGTCACCTTACCTATAGTGAAATTATTTTTCATTAGGTGTCTTGTTGATGGAAAACAATGCTTGTTGCAATAAAACCACTGTCTTGAAACACTACTATACATAACTCTTTAACATTCCTGACAGTTGCTTCCCAGGATGGATGTAAAGAACTTCAACGAAATTCATCAGACTCAAATATTACCATGTTAGTCAGGCTGGTCTCAAACTCCTGACCTCAAATGATCTGCCTGCCTTGCCCTCCCAAAGTGCTGGGATTACTGGTGTGAGCCCACCATGGCTGGCCAGTGGTTGAATTTTTTAAAAAGTGTTAATGGAGTGCTTGAAAACTAGAATATCCATCTAGATTTGTAAGACAGTATACCTGCATACTGGTGTGGCTTCCATACTTGAGTAAAAGCTTCAGAGTAGGCATCCTAGATTTCCCCAAGATACTCTACTTTTTTTTTTTTTTTTGAGATGGAGTCTCGCTCTGTTGCCCAGGCTGGAGTGCAGTGGCACAATCTCAGCTCACTGCAACCTCCACCTTCCGGGTTCAAGCAGTTATCCTTCCTCAGCCTCCTGAGTAACCAGGATTATAGGCACACGCTACCACACCTGGCTAATTTTTGTATTTTTAGTAGAGATGGGATTTCTCTGTGTTGGTCAGGCTGGCCTCGAACTCCTGACCTCATGATCTGCCCACCTTGACCTCCCAAAGTGCTGGGATTACAGGTGTGAGCCACTGTGCCCGGCCAATGCTCTACTCTTAAAATAGTGCCATTCATTTTCTAGGTGGGATCATATTCCACACTGACTATATTGCTAGGGGTGGCCTAGAGGGTCAGGCCTTTGGGAAATGGCACGGCCTTTACCAGCTTCCCTTCTCTCCCAAAGAACTTCCCCTCTTGGACTTTAGATTGAGGAATGGGGCAGAGTAGTAGGCGGTACTGCTGTGCTTTGATGAAGACCCATGTGGCTGGCAACAGCTCTTACCTTTTGTCTCTGGGTCCTGGTGTGGGTGGAATTCCTGGGTGTTCTGTTGGCTCATCTGGGGCCATCAGTCCACTTTGAACTACTCACTGTCTCCTCTGCCTCCACCAATTAGAAACCCTTCCAAGGAACAGTGAGAGCCAAAGCCAAGAAAAGCCTTGTTCCCTATTTGGTGATTGAGTGACAGTGGGTGAAATCCTCTCTCAGAAAGAACTAGAAAGAACACAGTGCTTGTACTCCACAGTGAATAATGTCAGGGCTGACCCATCCTGACGCCAATCTTGCCATGCTTTTACCGTGTTGGAGGCTTCTACATTTGGTACTGGCAGTCAGTAAGTCTTAATGATGACTGTATATGGAATGTGAGTTTATAAAGCAATGGAACATAATTGTACTTAACTATGCCATATGTACATATTCACTGATCAAAACTTCACTGACCAACCAACCAAACCCCATACTTCATCCAATCCCCCATAGACTTGGGGATGGGCAGGTATTCTTTGGCCATATGGTATAAGAGGGTCATTCTTGTCACTACTAAAGTTAGCCTCATCATTTTGTGCTGCCCCAAGACCAACAGGGCCTCTCCTGTAAACTGAGTGCAAGCAGGCTGACGATTTTAATAACAGTCCATACCATGTATGTGCTTCTGTCAGCAGAATGTACATGTTATGCAAAACCTCCAGGCTCCTTAAGCTTTTTGCTGTCCATGAATCCTCTGTGGCAACTGTAGTCGTAGAGCCAGAAGCCAGAGGGTCAGGGATATGAGAGGCTGACAAATAGCTGGCAACATCTGGGGAGGAGATCCCTGTCATGTCTCTTGTGCCACAGAGCTATTATGGCTGGTCTTCCATTTGCTATTTCTTTCTTTAAGAGAAAACCATTTTTCTACTTTTCTTTTCTCTCCATACTTAAATGGTCAGTAGCTACTGAGTGGTGCTTTATCTGAACAGGCCTGGGTTGAAGCAAAATAGAAATGGGACTGGCTTTCCACAGGAAGTAAACTGCTTCGGAGCCCACAGTCCCCTGCTCAGTGCTCGGAAACTAGTCAGTCATCCCTGTTGGCAGTAAGTCTTCCCATAGCCCGTCCATTAGAGGTTTAACTAGATATCTTCAATAGAAGTCTGAGACAAGTGGGAGTGAGGAATGGAGGCCTAGATTGGGAGAATTTTTTTTTTCATTCTGTTTGCTTAATTCATGGTACAGTTTGTGCTATTTCATATCTGTACTCCAGGAAAAAATATAACTTGAAAATACTGTGTCTAAAGAAATTTCAGTGCTCTATCATCATTAAATTATTTACTTACATGCTTATATGACAGTCATGCTCAGATGTCACTATCATTGGTTTCTTGGGTGTGTTTTCGATCTGTCTGCTGCTGACTCTCACATCACTGGGTTTCCTTGCAGGTTTTGTATTTCAGCTCTGAGCTTGACTTCAGTGGGATTGTTCTCTGTGCAGACCTCCCTGTGTTGCCACTGTGTTTGTCTCTACTCACACTCCGTGGGGTTGGCTGTCCCATAGCACAGTCCTGTTTGTAGGTCCTGGCCTCCCGTGGTGTGCAGCCAAGTGCTACCAGTTCCTCACCCTGATACTGTTCCAACCACAGCCCTGAGAAAGAAGCCTACTCAGCAACAGAGCCATGTCCACAGGCTGGATAGAGGCTTTTCATCTGAGTTCAGAGAGGCAGCCACTTCTTGGGTCCAAGTTTTTCTCAGGCAGCCTGAGTTCAGTTCCCCCACATAAAGGTTGCTCACGGCCTCAACACCTTTCCAGGGTGGGAATTCACAACTCAGCCTCTGAGGGAGGAAGACCCACATGCCTTCACCTCCTCCTCCACCTGGCTCATCTCTTCAGCTGTGGCATCAGGTGAGTTCTGCTTCAAACATGACTCTGCGTTTGTATTTTTATTTTCTCTGCCATTTCATATTTGGAGCAAGAAGTGGGCTTTTCATGGCGGCTGGCCTCACTGTGCAATCATTAGCTTATGGGAGGCTCCACAGATAGCCGAAAGTTAGCATATTCAAAAGCAAAGCCATCAGCACCCATGATCCTTCTTTCTGTTTCACAAACCCTGGCACACACCTTCTTCCATCTTTACAGTCACTTGTTACAAGACAGCTGCTCAAAGGGCAGGAAGGCAAAATGGGAACTTAATCAGGTTCCCTTTTTAAAGAGGTTTTCCAGAATTCACCTCCTCAACAATATTCTTTTATGTCTGATCTACCTTTCTTGACAGACTGTAAACTCCATGGAAGTTGGAGTCTCAGAAATGATCACTGGCTTGACACCTACTGGGTGCCTAATAAGTCTTTCTTTAATTACGGATGGATGGGTGAAGAGATGGGTGGACAGTTGGGTATATGGATGGATGGATGGACAGGTGAATGAATGGATGGATAGACAGCTAGATGAATGAACGTTCCCTACGCTCTCATATCTCTGTTTTCCCACAGGCTGTTCCCTTTGCCTGGAACATGCTTCTTCCATTCACCACTCAGCTAACTCCTGAGCATCCTTCAAGATTCAGCTGAGATGTGCCCTCTTCCAGAAAGCTCTCCCTGATGACTGTACCTGGGTGAGGTGTCCTAGGTGTCCTGCTGTTTGCTGATGTCGTGCCAGGTGTCTCTCTCCACAATAAGTTTTCCTGTTTTCCTGTGCGGGACTGTCTGGCTCACCTTGCCTGCAGGCTCTGAGGCCCCTGAGAGCAGCCCCCAGCTTTGACTCTGTGTATCTAGCACTGGCCCCACTGCCTGTCATGGAGCAGGAGCACAAGAAATGTTTCATGAAATTTGAATAAAAGTAAAAGTAATGAAGACCATCTGTGCTTCATTTACAGAGAAAGACATGGCAGATAGAAGACACTGTGGATGAGCTGAGTGAGGAGTTCTCATAGACTGCTCAGGCACTAGAGCTCCAGAAAGAGAAAGACAAGACAGACCCACAGGCCCCTGATGAAGGCTGCACATTTGCTGTAAGCCCAGCAAATGTGCTTAGGTCTCAGCTCCTAAGGTGTTCACAGAGGTGGGGCCCACAGGGTCATAGCCCCTTCCACAGCGAGGGGGTTGGGATCAGAACAGCCAGCTCAGAAGAGACTATCCACCCAAGTCAGGTTCTGCACATTTGGTTTGGCAAGTGGAAGACTACACCAGGAAGCCTTAGACCTGGGGCTGGACACAGGGAAGCCCACACCATCAGCTTGGGGCTGCAGCTCTCTAAGTAAATCCACAGCCTGGAAAGATTGAGGAACGGCATGGAGAGGGAGTAATGAAAATAGCTGTTAGCAATGTAGCCTGATGGACAGGGCATGCCTCTGGAAGCAGGAGCTTTTCATGAGCTGCATCTCTAGCCCACTGCCCTCCATCCTAGCTCCAGTCCCCAGCTGTGCAGATACAGAGGAGGCTGGAGGGGAGAAAGATGAGATAGAGGTGATCACACAGCTGTGTCTCCACTGAGCTCAAGACACCTTTATTTACTAAAGCTTGCAGCTGGCCTGTGAGCCTTAGGTTGCCAGTGTGATTAACACGGCATAAAATACTATTTGTCTTGACTTGAGGTTCCCCTCACATCACGTTGTCTCCAGAGTGTCTGGTTTCCACTTTGGTCATCGTGTCATGTTTAACCTTCCCTTCTAGTCTGTAAGTCCCCCTGGGCTTTTGCACCCAAGTCCAGGGCCTCCCTCGCCCCATCCTATCCTGAGTTTCTAAAAATGAGTGACACCCTGGGTGGTGGAAGGGTGTGGGTCAGCACCAGCCTTCTCAGAGTAGGTATCTGGACTGGGATACCCTGAGATGCCATGGAATCCTTTGTGTCCAGCCCGAGAAGACCCCCTGCCACAATGACCACAAGAGCAGGCCAAGGAGGGGCAACAGGGTGTGTCCTTCTCATTGTACACACATCAGGGATAGCCAGGATATGCCCTGAATATGAAGAATTCCATGAGAACATTGCATTGGCTCAGGCCTTGATGTCGGGAGGTCTGGAATATCAAGTTTTCTTCATCAGACTGGACTCTCTTTTGAGACAAAAGTGACAAGAAAGGGCACTGTGGTCTCAAACAGCTAAAGGAAAACATAGCCTCTGAGCCAGCAAGGCAGTGTGGGGCCCCAGTAATGCCCATAAAATGCACAGATGCCTTCCCAGCAGGGATGCCGGAAGCACACGTTCCATGGCCCTACAGGGGCCCCCAGAGGTGGGCTCTCCAAAGGCAGATGCCAGCCTCCCGCCATGTTCTCAACACACTCATCACTCTCACCCTGAGCTTTGTCCAGACTCCTTCCGAAGAGTTTGCGCTCAGCTATGGGGCCGGTTCCTCTCTTATCACTGGTACTAAGGAAGGAAGGAAAAAACAGGATGAGGTGAAGGGCTATAACATGTGGTGAAGTTTAATTATTCAATAATGGTTCCAATTATTAAACATGACTATTGCATAATGACATAATTGGCTATGGATGTGCTTTTGTGTGGCCACATAAACTCCAGGAAACTGTGTCTTCATTAGTTTCATTAGTCCTCATGAGGTCAGGCCTAGGGGCAGCTCATTTGACTCTTCCCAAGTGTGGGGTGGGTTTTGATGCCTCGAGAGTGCCAGAGTGACACAGGTCATGACCCACGCCAGGGTGAAGTGAGAACTCTCGGGGGTCACCTCTCCTCATTCCACATCCGTCCTTTCCAGGTGGCTCCCAGTGTCTTCCCTCGTGAGTCGCAGGAAGACAGACCTAACCCATGGGAGGCAGGTGACCCAGCCAGAGAGAAACGGGAACATGGGTCCTGAAGAGACCCCAGGCACTGGAGCTGGTGGTGACGAGAGTCCACCTGGCCCAGTGGATCGAGGACCTGGAGTGGGAGCTGTCCCTGGCTGAAGGCAGCTCGAGTGCGGGAGGGAGAAGGCCCAGCAGACACGCCAGCCCAGGGGCCACTAAGTCACACCGGATGCTGCTGTGGTGGCCACCTGCTGGAGGTACCTTCTCCACCAAGAACATGGCCAGGTTCCCCTGGTAGGAAGGAGTGGGCGTCTGAGGCCTGGGGTGTGTGCTGGGTTTATGACGTGCTCCTTTTACAGGGGAACAAACACCTGGATTTCTTTCAGAGCCTGGACCTTGACTTATGCTGAATTTTGCCTTGGTTCTTTGGAGTGGGAGAAAATAGAGCCACAGGTATTGAGAAAATCAATGTGCTCTCCCATCACTGAGTCTGTCCTTCAGTTCCTCACTCAGGTGTGGACTCTCAGTGTCCCCAAAAGCTTCACTTGGGGCTGCTGGTTTGAGGGGTGAGAAGTGCTTGGAGTGACAGCCATAAGAATGTCAGTGCAGCCGCAGCACGTTCATGTCCCATCTTCCATCACGCCCCATCTTCCATCACGCCTCTCAGCGGAGTCTCCAAGGCCCTGACGTGGCTCCACCTGACCTCGTGGACAGACAGAGGCAGGTGGTGTCTGTGGGCCAGGCCTCCGAGCCACACTGAGGACCCCCAACACCTGAGAGGACTCCCTGAGCATAGCCAGAGCCAGCCCCCAGTCAAATTGGAGCTCTCCACACACACCCCCCCGACACACACACCTGTACTCCCTCCTCGGAAGGGAAGGGACCTCTCTCAATCCTCCCTTCTTTCCACTAAGGCCCCAAGTGGAACTCACTTCACTTCGCAGACCCACTCCAGAGGCCACTCACTCCTTGAAGGTCTTTCCCAGCCCTTCTCTGATGTCTCCCTCCTTTGCCTCCCATCTTAGTCATTTGTGCCACGGTTTACCCTCCCTTCTAGACTGAGCTCCTCAGAGCAGGATGTGTGGGTCGTTAACCTCGATGTGTCCCACACACAGATGCACACGCTTTACATTTACAGGTATTAGATGCACACGTTTTGCTTCACACACACACACACCCAAGCACACCGCTTTGCAGATACAGGTATTAGATGACCCATAAATGCTTTGTGCATGTAATTGACTACAGGGACATGGCCTCTAACCCGGAGATCACACAGGCATGTGGGGAGGCCACATCGGCACACGGGAAGCTGCACAGAAGACAGTGCAGAACCGAGTGCCCAACACTCTGGACAAACTAGAACGGAGGGAGGACCCCCAGGCCAGTGAGATGGTGCTCAGGCCAGAGCCCTTAGGGATACCTTCAAGGCGGGGCCGGGACTGACCTAGCCCTTGGGGTGTGGAATGTGGATGCGGAAGAGAGGCAGGGAGAGGGAGCTTTTCAGGTGTTTAGAATGAGAGCAAGGCCAGAGAACAACATGCAAAGTATTGGCCACGCGGAATTTGAGAGGCATCCATTTAGGAAGAAGAACCAATGGGTGGAAGTGGAGTGGAGAGGGTGTCCTGGGCATTACCTGCTTCTCCAGCGGTTTGTCTGAGAGACAAAAACACCACAGGGGTCTCAGCAGCTCTGCTAACCTCCAGGTGGCTTCTGCTCTTCAGCCTGCTAAAACCTTTTCAGAAATGTTCCTCACTAGACAGAGGTCAGCGACCCAGTCCCTTTGAGTAGCAGCAAGTCTCTGGGCCAAGATAGAAGGAAGTCACATCCTACTTAAAAAAAAAAAAAAAAGGCTGAGGATGCAGTTCCTGCTGCCTGGGGCCTCCAGGCAGCAATCTGTGCATTCACACTGCTGCTCTGTGGCCTCTGGGTTGACGCTGCTGACCCTGAGTGTCTAGAAGTCCCATCCCCACCACCATCAGATGCCAAAACAAAGCCCAATATGTATCCATCTGTCCTCACTCACTGATGGACACACAGCGCAGGGTGGGCCAAGGCCCAGAAAGGAGGTGTGAGGGGAGGAGGCCCTGGTTCCTGGAGCAGCTTCTCATTCAGGGCTGGGGGTGAGAGGCCTTGGGGCCCCCGGGACCCCTGGTAGTCATGCCTTTACTGGGGGCCTAGGCCTGTGGGTCTGTATGGTCATTCTGGAAAGGGCCAACATGGGGCTCACTCTCTGGAGTGGGAGACACGCCCACCCAGGCCTGAGCCCAGGGCTGCCTCTCATGGTTCCCAAATCCACCATCTGCCCAGTCACACCTGGCAAACCCAGAGGCCACTGTGCATGTCCCAGAAAGGGACTGAGCACGGGGAGCAGCTGGTCCAGGCTCCATAACCACTCACTGCCGAGCCCCCACTGGACTCCAGGCCTCCTGGCTCATGGCCAGCGACATGACAGCAAGGCTTCCAGGTGCAAAGGCTCCTGGGGGAAGCTCGAGGGCTCCAAGACTGAGGTCCTTCCCCCAAGATGAGAGTGACCCTGAGAAGTTTAGAGCTGGAAGAGGGTTGTCGAGTCTCAAACTCCTTGTGCAGAACAGCCAGCATCTTGTTCAAATGCAGTCTCTGATCCTGTGGGCCTGAGCATCTGCTCCACCAAGCCCAGGAGGTGCTCAGACTGTGGACCTCACTTTGATGCCAGGTCATAGGCCTTGGTAAGAAAGGTGGATTTCATTTTAAGGTTAATGAATAGTGATTGGAGGGTTTCACCAGGAGAATAATTTGGTCTGGGAGTACACCAGTTTGGGGGAGCCGGGGGGAAGGTCACAGATTCTGTTTGTTCCTGAGCTTGAGCCTCCTACTAGACACCCAAATCTGGTGAAAGGTGGGCAGCTGTATCAATGAACCCAGAGCTCAGGGTGACGTAGCAGGTGGACAGGAGAGAGTCTCCAGGGAGCCCTTCATCTCCAAATCCACCCAGTGCCAGCCTCGGGCACAGTGTCAGTCCACGCAGCTGCCAGTTGCTCCCACTCCTTCTTAGTACAGATGGTCCTGGACTTACCTTCTTTTGGCTTTACAGTGGGCTTATTGGAATATTAAATGCATTTTTGAGCCTGTAATCCCAGCATTTTGGGAGGCCAAGGCGGGCAGATCACCTGAGGTCAGGAGTTCAAGACCATGGTGAAACCACATCTCTACTAAAAATACAAAAATTAGCCAGGTATGGTGGCGGGCACCTGTAATCCCAGCTACTTGGGAGGCTGAGGCAGGAGAATTCCTGGAACTCAGGAGGTGGAGCTTGCAGTGAATTGAGATCACACCACCGCACTCCAGCCTGGGCGACAGAGTGAGACTTCATCTCAAAAAAAAAAAAAGAAAGAAAAAAGAAAGAAAAGAAAACACATTTGAAGATACAGCCCTAGTCAACATATAAATACACTGGAGATCACTGAAAATTTAACTTCGGTTGTTAAGTTAATGTGTTCTTACTTAGACTTAAAAATAAATCTGTCCTGGTTAAGTTTAAAATATCCCAAGGCAGGAAATCAAGACATTTTTTAATTTCTGGCATTTATACAGTTGATCTACAGGAATCTGGATTTTTGTCAATCACGTGCTGCCAAGTAACAAAGAGCCTCGGGATGCAGATGCACCTGCGTCTGGGACGCTGCCTGGCCTCCATTTCAAATGTTAGTATTTCCCAGAGGAGCCTGCTGCTCCCACTGACTCCTACATTATAGGTTAAAAGGTGGCTTATTTCCTGTTTCACACATCTCTAAAAGGATCATGCTGGCACTAATATTTCCCTACTGACAAGAACCTCTAGGAGCCTCTGTGGCCTGCAGAGTAGGGGGCAGGGCCCTGCCTGCTCCTCACAGGGAAGCCCCGGCCTCCACATATCCGTAAGGTGGGCCCATGACCCACCTTGTGTGGGCAGCAGCTCTGGGACAAATGCCTCAGCATTTCCGTGTTTGGGGCCCTCCCTAACCTGATCCTTCCCATTCTTCCCCAGCATGGAAGAATAGGACAGACAGCGGAATTCAGTAGAGCCTCGGGCCATTGCCCCGCCGACATTCCTTCCTTCCAGTCTCTTGACACACACCACATTGTAGTTCCCTGACAGTCAGCCAGGACAGCAGCACTCACTTGCCAAGAACGGTGCAACCTCTGTGAACACCCTCCCCCATCACACACTGACCACCAAGGACGGCCCAGGTTCCACAAGGAAACCCTCCACCACCACACACCCAACACCAAGGATGGCCCAGCCCCCACAGGACATTCTCCACCACCACACACCCGCCACCCAAGCCCCTAGAACTTCCCAAGCACATTTGATGCAGGAGGAAGATGAGACAATCGACGCAAAGATGTCTCCACCGTGGTTTTGATGATTGCTGGGCCTTCTCACCTAGGAAAGAGTCATACACTCATGTCACTCCTGCAGAGGGCTTCAACCTGCCACAGAAAGGGACGTAATGGGACTGTGCTTTGAAGGACACTTATGCCCCAACCCGGACAGTGGTGAAATACGTGAACTGTTTCCATTACACACACAGGGGAGGCCAGGGCCTAATGAAAACTCCCTGCCAAGGAGAAGTTCTGCGGGGTCCTGGCTGCCTCTTTCATAACAAAGGCAGCCTGAGAAGTACACAGGGCTCACCACTGGCTCTGCCACTTCCTGGCTGAGGGGCCCTGACCAAGTCTTCGAAGTCTCTGCACCTCAGTTTCTGTGTTAGTACAACAACCGTGATTCATGCACGTGCTTGAAGGGCTGCAGTTAGAATAAGAAATCCCACGGAGGAAGCTCTGCCGTGTGGCTGGGATCCCGAAAGTGACAGGCTTATTAGTTGATTATTTGCATTTTGAGGCAGTTCTGAGGTCACAGATAGTGAGGGATCCCACCCTTAATATGAAAGGTGGGGACAATACAGCCAGCAGGCAGCTGCAGAACGCCGCTGAGGTGACACCTGAGTCCTCCGTGAAGTCCCCTTTTCTCCCCAGGCGTGCGCAGAGGCCTGGGGGTGTCTGTTGTTGATCTGGGGCCTGAAGAAGCCTCATCTAGACACAGGCCTGGCCCCACACCCCAGCTCCACATACGTGAGCTGTCCCGCCAGAGACCAGGAGGACTAAAACAAGGCCACCTCCGTTCTCCTGGGAGCTAAAAATTAAAAGAGGCCCTGGGCAAAAGCACTTGTTTTTGTGATAGCAACACTTGTGCACAATTTTGAATCAATAACAAACATGTTCACAGCCAAAAACATGCCCGAATGCATCAACCCTTCATTACCTATGTGTGGATTGCCTATTTTGTTAAGTAGTATGTGTTTTTAACTTTAAAATTGTATTCAAATTTTACTGTATAGTATTCTCTACCTAAACTTCTTTACACAGCATTAAAGTTTCATAACTTCAAAATGCCCACCATTCATATCTTAGTATGTTCTTTTGTTTCTCTTTAGTGGTCAGCATGAGCATATCTTGTGTTCTGATGTTCTTTTCTTCTTTTTTTTTTCTTTACTTTTTGAGACAAGTCTCACTCCGTTGCCCAGGCTGGAGTGAAGTTGCACAATCATAGCTCACTACAGCCTCTATCTCCTGCACTCAAGCAATCCTTCTGCCTCCGCTTCAGGAGTAACTGAGACTACAGGCAGGTGCCACCACACCTAGCTAATTGTTTTCTTTTTCTTCCTTTTTTTTTGAGAAATGAGTTCTCGCGATGTTGCCTAGTTCTCAAGCTCCTGGCCTCCAGCAATCCTCCTGTCTTGGTCTCCCTAAGTTCTGGGATTACAGGCGTGAACCACCATACCCGGCCTGTTTTGTTTTGTTTTATTTTTACACTTTTTCCCTATAATAACTTTTCCCCATATCCAAACAGGAGAATATTAGTTTTTACTTAGACTTTTTAACTATATATTATTGGATTATAGGGAAATGTTTTTTCTTGTCAGTTATTTCATTGTAATATATTTTTTATAGGTGGCATTATTATGTTATAGGGTTTGAGTGAATTGTGGGTTTTGGTTATATTTTCAGGTTGCTTTCCAAAATTATCATGCCAGATGTGTCTGACCCTGGAGCCTAGATTGGGTTCCCCACCCCAAGGCCACACACAGCTGAGAGGGCCTCAGCCTCCCAAGTAGCTGGGACTACAGGCACCCACCACCACACCTGGTTAATTTTTTATATTTTTTAGTAGAGACGGGGTTTCACCGTGTCAGCCAGGATGGTCTCCATCTCCTGACCGCAAGATCCGCCCACCTCAGCCTCCCAAAGTGCTGGGATTACAGGCGTGGGCAACCACGCCCGGCCTATTTATCCATATTCTTATGCCCATTTACCAACCTTTCTTCATCTCCCTGCTTTGCTACCCTTTCCCAGGCTGTAGTAACCACCAATCTACTCTCACCCTCTATGAGATGAACATTTAGTTCCCACAAATGAGTGAGAACGTGTGATATTTGTCTTTCTGTGCCTGGCTTGTTTCACCTAAGATAATGACGTCCAGTTCCATCCATGTGGCTGCAAATGACAGGGTCTCTTTCTTTCTTCTGGCTGAATAGTTATTGCATCGCATATATGTACCAGATTCTCTTTATTAATTCATCCATTGATGAATACCAAGGTTGATTCCATGTCTTGCCTATTGTGAATAGTGCTGCAATGAACACGGCGGTGCAGATATCTCAGGGAGAGAATTTTGGTCATTCCGGGAAGCAGGCAGGAGGCAAATAATTGAAGGAATTTGGATCATAATCCAAAAGACACAAAAATCCCAAGTGCCATAATCCAGAATTTTAAAATCCAGAAGGACCAAAATTCCTAAAGATCAAAATCCTTAACTTCTAAGTCCCTAAAGTCTAAAATCCCTAACATCTAAAATTCCAGTCATGGGATAGCCACACCACAGTGCCTTGTGCAGACTGTGCAGGAGGCGTGTATGAGTGCCAAATTGACAAGGGGCGACCATTTTACGCATCAATGTGACTGAATTAAGGAATACCTAGAAACCTCGTAAAGCATTATTTTGGGTGCATCTGTGACAGTGTTTCCAGAGGGGATTAGGGTGTGAGCATGAGTGGACTAGGTAGGAAAGATCCACTCTCAATGTTGGCGAGCACTATCCCGTCAGTTGGGGTCCAGAGAGAACAAATTCGGAAGGAGAATTGGTCTCACCCTGAGAGCTGGGAAAGGATTTTCTTCTATTGCCTGGGACACCGGAACTCCAGGCTTGCCAGCCTTTGGACTTCAAGACTCAAACACTAGCCACCCCTTGGGTCCTGAGGCTTTCAGCCTGAGCCAGGCTACCAGCACCCCAGGTTGACTCTGTATGGCATATATACACAAAAACTTTGAAACTTCATCAATAATGAAGATATTTTGTTTTTGTACATCTGCATTTGGGAAAAGGTGAAATTTCTCAAGATCTCAGCTCTTTGGGAGACTGCAGTGGTGACCTATTATGTTTTTAATTGATTTCATCATAAAATTTCTCAAGATTTCAGCTCTGTGCAGGACTGTGGTAGTGAGCTACTGTGGTTCTTGATTAAACTCATCAAGGCTTAGATTGTCTGTCACGGTTGTTTGTTTGTTGTTTTTTGAGACAGAGTTGCGCTCTTGTCGCCCAGGCTGGAGTGCAATGGTGTGATCTCGGCTCACTGCAACCTTCACCTTCTGGGTTCAAGCAGTTCTCCTGCCTCAGCCTCCCTAGTTGCTGGGATTATGGGTGCCCACCACCAGACCCGGCTGATTTTTTGTATTTTTAGTAGAGATGGGGTTTCATCATGTTGGCCAGGCTGGTCAACTCCTGACCTCAGGTGATCCACCCGCCTCGGCCTCCAAAAGTGCTGGGATTACAGGCATGAGCCACTGTTCCTGGCCTGTCACAGTATTTCCCTTACAAACCTGGGTGCACACAGTTAGCAACCATAGTGATAAATGTTTGTATATTTCCCTTTTTGACGTTTTTCGTTTTTTTTTTTGAGATGGAGTCTTGCTCTGTCGCCCAGGCTGGAGTGCAATGGCTCGATCTTGGCTCACTGCAAGCTCCGCCTCCCAGGTTCATGCCATTCTCCTGCCTCAGCCTCCCGAGTAGCTGGGACTACCGGCGCCCGCCACCACGCCCAGCTAATTTTTTGTATTTTTTAGTACAGATGGGGTTTCACCATGTTAGCCAGGATGGACTCCATCTCCTGACTTCGTGATCCACTTGCCTTGACATCCCAAAGTGCAGGGAATACAGGCGTGAGCCACTGCGCCCAGCCTGGCCTATTTCTTTATGAACACAGTTCATCTGTTAACAACTGTTACACCTCTGAGACTGCCATTACCATGCGTGATACTTGCAAAAATATGCATATTATTGTCTATTTTATTGTGTAAAGTGGCCTAAGACATGTTCTGTCACGTTTTTATATGATTCTCAGATAAATTCCCTTTTAAAAAATGTAAATAAGCTGGATGAAGTGGCATGTGCTTGTAGTCCTGTGTCCGGAATTGGTGGGTTCTTGGTCTCACTGACTTTAAGAATTAAGCCACGGACCTTTGCAGTCAGTGTTACAACTCTTAAAGGCAGTGTGTCCGGAGTTTGTTCCTTCTGATGTTCGGACGTGTTCGGAGTTTCTTCCATTCTGGTGGGTTCGTGTCCTCTCTGGCCACAGGAGTGAAGCCACAGACTTTCGCGGTGAGTGCTACAGCTCACAAAGGTGGCTGCCTCCGAAGTTTTTCGTTCCTCTCATCCGGAGTTGTTCTTGTCCCTCCCGGTGGGTTCGTGGTCTCGCTGGCCTCAGGAGTGAAGCTGCAGACCTTCGCGGTGAGTGTTACAGCTCATAAAGGGGGTAGCAACCCAAAGAATAAGCAACAGCAAGATTGATTGTGAACGAACAAAGCTTCCACAGTGTGGAAGGGGACCCCAGTGGATTGCCACTGCTGCCTTGGGCAGCATGCTTTTATTCCCTTATGTGATCCCACCCACATCCTGCTGATTGGTCCATTTTACAGAGAGCTGATTGGTCCATTTTACAGAAAGCTGATTGGTCCATTTTACAGAGAGATAATTGGTCCGTTTATAATCCTTTAGCTAGACATGAAAGTTCTCCAAGTCCCCACTAGATTAGCTAGACACAGAGCACCGATTGGTGCCTTTACAAACATTGAGCTAGACACAGGTTTGCTGATTGGTGCGTTTACAAACCTTGAGCTAGACACAGAGTGCTGATTGGTGCATTTACAATCCTCCAGCTAGACATAAAAGTTCTCCAAGTCCCCACCCGACTCAGGAGCCCAGCTGGCTTTGTCTAGTGGATCTGGTGCCAGGGCCGCAGCATGCTCTGGCCTCAGAGTCTGCTCTGGCCACGCTTGAGGAGCCCTTCAGCTCACTGCTGCACTGTGGGAGCCCCTCTCTGGCCTGGCCTAGGCTGGAGCTAGCTCCCTCTGCTTGCAGGGAGGTGTGGAGGGAGAGGCGCGGGGGGGAACACGGCAGGAACCAGGGCTGCATGTGGCGCTCTTGGGCCAGCGCGAGTTCCAGGTGGGTGCGGACTCAGCGGGTTGCACTCAGAGCGGCCTGCCGGCGCAGCTGGCCCCACGCAGTGAGGGGCTTAGCACCTGGGCCAGCAGCTGCGGAGGGGGCACCTGGTCCCCCAGCACTGCCGGCCTGCCTGGGCCTGCTCAAATTCCCGCTGGGCCTCAGCCGCCTCCCTGTGGGGCAGGGCTTGGGACCTGCAGCCCGCCATACCGGAGCCCCCCACACCCCCTCCCCCGTGGTGGGCTCCCGCGCAGCCCGAGCCTCCCCAATGAGCGCCACCCCCTGCTCTGTGGTGCCCGGTCCCCTCAACTGCCCAATGGCTGAGGAGTGCAGGCGTGCGGTGCAGGATGGCCCCAGTGCAGGATCCACTAGGCAAAGCCAGCTGGGCTTTTGAGTCAGGTGGGGACTTGCAGAACTTTTATGTCTAGCTGGAGGATTGTATATGCACCAATCAGCACTCTGTGTCTAGCTCCGGGTTTGTGGATGCACCAATCAACACTCTGTGTCTAGCTAATCTGGTGGGGACTTGGAGAACTTTTACGTCTAGCTAAAGGATTGTAAATACACCAATCAGCACTCTGTGTCTTGCTAAATGTTTGTAAATGCACCAATCAGTGCTCTGTGTCTAGCTAATCTGGTGGGGACTTGAAGAACTTTCATGTCTAGCCAGAGGATTGTAAATGCACCAATCAGCACTCTGTGTCTAGCTCAAGGTTTGTAAATGCACCAATCAGCACCCTGTCAAAATGGACCAATCGGCTCTCTCTAAAATGGACCAATCAGCTTCTGTAAAATGGACCAATCAGCAGGATGTAGGTGGGGTCAGATAAGGGAATAAAAGCAGGCTGCCTGAGACAGCAGTGGCAACCCAGTGGGGTCCACTTCCACACTGTGGAAGCTTTGTTATTGTGCCTTTGCAAGAAATTTTGCTGTTGCTCACTCTTTGGATCTGCACTGCCTTTATGAGCTGTAAACACTCACCGGGAAGGTCTGCAGTTTCACTCCTGAGGCTAGCAAGACCACGAACCCACCGGGAGGAATGAACAACTCCAGAAGTGCTGCCTTAAGAGTTGTAACACTCACCACGAAAGTCTGTGGCTTCACTCTTGAAGCCAGCGAGACCACGAACCCACCAGAATGGAAGAAACTCCGAACACGTCCGAACATCAGAAGGAACAAACTCCGGACACACCGCCTTTAAGAGCTGTAACACTGACTGCAAGGGTCCGTGGCTTCATTCTTGAAGTCAGTGAGACCAAGAACCCATCAATTGTGGACACACAGTGGCCTGTGGGGGGTTCCACCAGGGTTCAGCCCCCGGAATGGGGCTGGATGAATAGATCCCATCAGGTCCCTCCCTGGGGGCCAGCATCCAGAGAGAGAGAGAATCATTAACCAAGCACACCAAGGGGGGTGAATTTGCCACTGTGATCAGGGCTGTGAAAGAAAGGAATATGGGGTCTGAAATCGGGGCAGTGGGGCAGTGGGGCAGTGGGGCAGTGGGGCGGGCCGGCTGCCATCTCCCAAGGAAGGGAGTTGAGCTGAGCTCCCACAGCTGAGCAGCTGAACAGGTGGAGGGAAGCCCTGCGTTGGGGGCAGAGCACCAGGCCTGGCCCAGCCAGAGAGTGGCAAGTAAGTCCTTGGGGAGGGAGTGGAGTCCAGGCTGGACCAGGTCAGGTCAGTGAGCGGGACCTCAGGGGGCCTGAGAGTGAGGAAGGCGGGAGAGGCTGGGGAGCTTGGAGGCTGCTCAGCCCAGGAGGGGTGAGGGGGTTGGGGAGGCTCTCCAGAGCCACAGGAAGCGGGGCAGAGAGCTTATGTTTGGTGGGGAGAACAAACAGTATCAGATCCACGCTTCTGAAAAGACCCTTCTGGCTTCACATAAAGATGGCACAGGCTTTCCACATCTCACTTGGTTGTTTCCTTCTTAAATGAACCAGCTTGTGTGAGAGAGGATGACAGCTTATTTGATTTCCTAGCACTTACCACCAACAGCCAAATAATTTATTTTCTATCTTCTTCCACTAGAAAATAAGTTCCAAGATTTATGTGTGCTTTGTTCACTGTTATATCTCCAGCACCTAGGACAAAGTCTGAGATTTGTTAAATGAACTTATAGGAAGTCATTGGTTTGGGCTGAGCTCCTGCAATAGACCCAACAGAGCAAACCAAGATGGAGTTACTCCTGCCAAATTTTCATGACACCAAACTGAAACTAAGTTGTTTATTTGACCTTCCAAGGGATCAGGAGAGAGAGATAATAGCCAAATCCCCAAACAGGCCAGTTTTAACAAGCAGGAAGAAGTCCCCTCTTCTTTAACCTTTACAAGAAAAGTTAGTTTCTAATAACCAACCCGCCTTCTGCTTCCTGTTTCGGTTTTCCTCAGCCTTTTTCTGTTTAAAAAGTCAACCCCCTCTGCTGGCCTTATCAAAACACTCCTATTTTATGGAATGGATTGTTGCTCAATTCTAGAATCACAAATAAAGGCCAATTAGGATCTTTAAACTGCATTTGTTGTAATTTTTGTCTTTTGACAAATGTAATAAGCAGTCAGTAAACATGTGAAAAGAGAGGGAGAGCAAGAGAAAGAGAGAGGGAGAGAGGAAGAGAGAGAGGCCTCATGGAGGAAGGAGGGAGACTTCTCTGCACCTTCAGAGGCAGGCAGCCCCCACAGTGCAGGTGCAAGCACTGAGTAGATTTTGTGGGATACGTGTTGCTGTAGCGAGAAAGACAAGGCCTGTATCCAAAGAGCTGGGTTTGAGAATGAGTTTTGCCACTTACTAGAATGAGACCTTTGTCAAGTTACTGAACATCTGAACTTCCAACTCCTCAAATGTAAAATGGGTGTGACAACACCCACCTCACCGGGTTATTGCAGAGGCTGAACGTGTAGCTGTGATTAAGAAGGGCTGTGTACGCTGCAGAGCACTATGCAAATACTGGTAGTCTCTACTTTGTGGGCCCTCCCAGGAGTCAGAAAAAGACAGGACCAGGTGGCTTTTTGGGCATCCATTGCAACATTAGGGAGAGGAGTGAAGCCACAAGGATGACACGGTCTATGGCAGGTCCTGCTGCTACTGCTGCTGCCCATGACACACTCCTGGAGCCCAGGCAGAGTCTGTGTTTGTCATCTGAATTTCCCAGCTAGTTTAGAGTTTATGACATCAGAGAAGACAGCAAAATCCCAGAAAAAACTTGGGTCAAGTGCACTGCAGACAAATGGATTTCAAATTTGGTTTCTCCTTGCCCTGAGAATACATTTATTTAAAAAAACCTTTCTAGCAAAGGATACTACTACAGAGGAGAGAAACCTTTCTTCCACAGCGCCCTTGCACATTTGATCTGATTTGCACAGTGCGGGGTGGGGAAGGAAACTGACACCCTGGAAGGTTAATGGCTTCTAGGAAGTCCATTACAGATTCTGAATTTAAACCTGGGTCTACTAATGATTGTTCTCCAATCACTTAGCTGCCACTTGTGAGTGTTCACTATGGAAACCAGTGATTTTTCACAGAAAATTAGTGAAGCAAATGGAATGATTTTTAAAAGCATAGGGTTTGAAGTTGGAAGGCTGGAGTCCAGAGCCCTGGTTCTGACACCTACTGGCCTGTCATTTTCACCTCCTAACGTCTGAGGAGCCCGGGTTCTCCTTAGCAAAGTGGGGATGATAATTCCTAGGGCACCGGGCTGTTGAAGGTTTAACTGGGATAATGGGAACTCACAGGCCATAAACTGCCCAACCAGTGATGAGTACTCACTACACTTTGGCCGCAGCTGGTTTTGATTTTAAATAAGTAACCTGCAAGTCTGTATCCATCGCTAGGCACTCCGGGGAAAAGGGGTGGGTACAAAGGAGGGATGAACCCCCAGCGCTGGCTGCAATGGAGCCAGCATCCTGTCAGAAAAGGGGAGCCCTGACCTTCCTCCCCTTCCCCTGGGACTGTTCTCGGGCAACGTGGGCTCCAGCCTGCAGGTGCCCAGCTCCACCGCCAGACAGCACCGTGGCACGGGACACCGCACAGGGCGCTGGGCTCCTGGAAGAGGGGAGGAGGCCGGCAAAGGTTTCAGAGGCAAAGTTGTTGGTTACAGGCCAGCCGCGGGAGCGGGGCACGGAGCAGGGAATAAGCAGGAGCATTCCGTGTCAGCATGGTTCTCTAAAGAGCGGATAGTTCAAGGAAAGACACCGAATCAGGCATCCAACAACTGGGGAACAGGACAGCGCTAGCCAAAAGAAGTTCCAGTTGGCCCAAGCCCGGGAGGCCTCACCCTTGCAGGTGGAGCTGGACCGGCTTCAAGAATGTGAGGTCCAGTGGTGGGGCAGATCATGGTGGTGCAGACACCCCACTAGGGCAGGATCGATTCCCCGTGGGGGAGCAAAGGGACATGAGAGATAAGCTTGGCCCAAGGAGTAGGGGCCACATTACACTTGGTATTAAGCAAAAGGCAAAAGGGTGTCCGTGGTGCAGCAAGGAGTCCCCAGGAGTTCCCAGCAAGGCAGGGACTGATGAAAACAGCGTTTGAGGAAAACAGGCCGAAGCCTGAACCAATAACCTTTAGGCTACCAGCCTGGTTTAGGGGAGAGAAGCAAAACAGATTTCCTTTTAGCAAAGTGCGCGTCCTCACTGGCTACACTGTTAGCTCTCTGGGAGCTGATGCCATGCGCATAGTAGGTGTGTGGCAGAGACAGCTAGGCATAGCCACCAAAGAGCCTGCTCTCCCGTAGAAGGCAGGGCTATTGCAGGAAAGCATCTGCCTGGAGGCTCTGCTTCCCCATTTCCTCACACATTGAGCTAGCCAGAACCATGTGAGTCTGCACCAGCAACAGCAGGCACCATGACTGCCCCGTGGCTCTCTCCTAAAAGATGGCTCCACTCTGTCTCCCTCCTCCTTCCCCAGGCTGGGCGTTGACACACAGGGCGACGCCACATGGCAGAGCCTCCCCTGGGCCCTATTCCGGAACAGCTGTGAGGAAACCCCTCCTCTGCCACTCTACTGCGCCTCCCCTGGACCTCACTTGAGAAAGCAACTTCCATTGTGTTGAGCCACTGACATTTAGGACATTAGCAAATATAGTAACCAGTTTTACCTGCCATAATGCAAGGTTTTGCTATACATCTGTTGAATTGATGTGAATTTAACTGAACTCCTTAGGCCTGGGCGTTTAATACGATTTTAGGTTTAGCTGGAGGAAGAGGCTGGAGCTCCAGTCCTGAGTGTCAGGCCTCCGGGTCCAAGCTAAGCCATCGTATCCCCTGTGACCTGCACGTATACATCCAGATGGCTTGAAGCAACTGAAGATCCACAAAAGAAGTGAAAATAGCTTTAACTGATGACCTTCCACAATTGTGATTTGTTTCTGCCCCACCCTAACAATCAATGTACTTTGTAATCTCCCCCACCCTTAAGAAGGTTCTTTGTAATTCTCCCCACCCTTGAGAATGTACTTTGTGAGATCCACCCGCTGCCCACAAAACATTGCTCCTAACTCCACCGCCTATCCCAAAACCTGTAAGAACTAATGATAATCCCACCACCCTTGGCTGACTCTCTTTTCAGACTCAGCCCGCCTACACCCAGGTGAAATACAGCCTTGTTGCTCACACAAAGCCTGTTTGGTGGTCTCTTCACACGGACGTGCGTGACATTAAGAGCTCTTCAGTCTCTGCATTTCCACAAAGTGTGAACTTGGAAGGTTCCAGGGTCCCCACTGCCGCCATGGGGATTGCCAAGACTGGGTGGTTTGGGCCTCTTCAAACAACTTCTTGTAATTTTCTTTCTTTTTTGAGACTGAGTTTAGCTCTTGCTGCCCAGGCTGGAGTGCAATGGGGCAATCTCTGCTCACTGCAACCTCTGCCCCCTGGGTTCAAACGATTCTCTGGCCTCAGCCTCCCAAGTAGCTGGGATTACAGGTGCCTGCCACCACACCCGGCTAATTTTTTCTAATTTTAGTAGAGACAGGGTTTCACCATGTTGGCTAGTCTGGTCTCAAACTCCTGACCTTAGGTGATCCACCTTCCTAGGCCTCCCAAAGTGCTGGAATTATACGAGTGAGCCACCGTGCCCGGCCCCATAATTTTCTTAAAGTCTAGTATCTAAGACTTCAAAACAAGATTTAAGTCAGTAAAATCAAGTGGGCAAGGTTTTGAATTGCCAGTGCTGCTTTAAAGCATTTACAGGCCAAGGGTATCCTTCTGGACCTGACATTCTTCTAGAGACAATGAGTCATCCATAGAGCTCTGACCCTGAATTAAGCATTAAAAGTGATTGTTGAGCAGGACAGTCCTGCACAGCCAAAAGTTTCCTGTAAAGTCACAGAAAGTAGCAGGAAAGATCTTTTTATCCCTGACCAGAAAAAAGAGCTAAGGTTTCACAGCGCTGGAGGTCCCCAAAATGGTCCAAGTTAATGAACAGTCAGAAACAATCTCCAAACCTTTTGAGAGAAAATCATCCAAGGTCATTCTTTTTAAGATGACCTTCCTACCCTGCCTTCTTCTCTGCAGCTTCTTAACAAAAACTCAGCACAGTAGGGCATTCCTGTGGGGGCCACTGAAGGTAAGTCATTCTTGCTCAAGTTCTCCGGGGGGAGAGAAAAGCATTCTAGACATAAGGAGTGGACAGATAGTAATCCTAGAATAAAGAAGGGTTTATAAATACCAAGAATTCAAAGGAAATTAGTATCAGGCCTAACGAAGATCCGGAACACTGATGAACAGCTTCCAGCTGGGGCAAATTAGATTTTAATAAATATAAGGTCCCTATATCATCTTTCCATCTGCTCCTTTTCCTGAGACTTTCAGGAGAGGCACGTGAGGTGATGAGACATGAAAGATGGGCCAGCAGAGATCTGTATTCCCTTAAGTCCTGGAGCATCACAGAAGCTTGGGTCTCAAAGCAAATCTAATTAACTCCCCCAGCTTAATAGAGGAAGAAGCCAAGCCACAAGGGAGGAACTGACTTCCTGAGCCCCTACAGTTTGTTAGTGAGAGATGGAAGAGAGCCTGGAGCACAGATCTCCTAAATGGGCTCTGCCTGAGCAGCACGCGGTGAATAGGAAGCCACACACAAGAGATGATGGACAGAGCTTCGCACCAATCACCCCCATGTGTTGATGTCTCCTCCTCCTCGGGCAAACCCCTTAGTTTCTCTGACCTCAGCTTTCCATTTATAAAAATGGGCACAATAGTACCTCTGGTGCAGAGAAGCTGGGGGTAAGGGGGCTTTCAGCACAGCGCAGGTGCACACGGCTGTTAGAAGCAGAGAGGAAATGCTGAATGGGTGGCCAATGGACAAAGCAAGAGAAACTGACCGACCAAAAAACCTTGCCCACTGTTTATACACCTTGGATCAATGTCCAAGTGAGTTTGTCCTGGCTTTATGTGAACAGTTTTGTCCACTGTCCAAGTGAAACTCAAGCCACTTGAGGAGGAAGAACTGCTTTACCTCTCATTATACTGTATTTTCCCCTCCTATTGACATGGAAATGTCAAGTTCAAAATTCTTATGCAAGGTAGGAAGAGAATCAAGTCAGTTCTTTCAAGAGCTCCACGCCCTTCACCCGAAACACAGCCCAGGAGTCTTTCCCCTATCAGCCCAGCAGTGACTCAGCTTGCCTCTGAACCTTTCCACCCACCTCTGGGCGGTCCTTGAGTCAGGAATTCAGCATCAGTGACAGGTCCTTTGTCCAGGGCCTGCTTTGCACACTTTGGAAATACAAAGAAGTTGAAGACAATGTCCCTATTCTGAGACACACAAACACACAGCAAAACCATGACCACTAAAACGTAAACACTCAAGTTCTCACTTCCTGTTGCCACACTGTCAGAGGCGTGTGAACCAGAGCAACTCCATCTTGAGTAGGAGCTGGATAAAATGAGGCCAAGACCTACTGGGCTGCATTCCCAGATGGTTAAAGCATTCTAAGACACAGAATGAGATAGGAGTTCAGTACAAGAATACAGCCCATAAAAACCTTGCTGATAAAACAAGCTGCAGTAAAGAATCTGGCCCAAACCCACCAAAATCAAGATGGCTGTCACAAGAGTGACCTCTGGTCTTCCTCACTGCTACACTCCCACCAGTGCCATAAGAGTTTACAAATGCCATAGCAACGTCAGGAAGTTACCCTATATGATCTAAAAAAAGGGAGCAGCCGGGGGCAATGGCTCACACCTATAATCCCAGCACTTTGGAAAGCTGAGACAGGCAGATCACAAGATTAGGAGTTCAAGACCAGCCTGACAAACATGGTGAAACCCCATCTCTACTAAAAATACAAAAATTAGCCAGGCATGGTGGTGTGTGCCTGTAATTGCAACTACGTGGGAGGCTGAGGCAGGAGAATCACTTGAACCCGGGAGGTGGAGGTTGCAGTGAGCCAAGATGGCGCCACTGCACTGCAGCCTGGGCAACAAAGCAAGACTCCACCTCAAAAAAAAAAAATGGTGGTGGGGAGGCATCCCCTTGTTTAGCATATCATCAAGAAATAACTATAAAAATGGCCACCAGCAGCCCTGGGGTTGCTCTGTCTATGGAGTAGCCATTCTTTATTCCTTTACTTTCCTAATAAACTTGCTTTCACTTTACTCTATGGACACACCCTGAATTCTTTCTTGCACGAAATCCAAGTACCCTCCCTTCGGGTCTAGATTGGGGCCTCTTTCCTGTAACAGCATGGAGTTATGTCCTTCAGGCTGGACCACTGTTACCTACCCTACTATATTCGAGTCTCGTTCCTCCTTCATCTACATCTGGGCTTTCATCCCAGCTCTGTAACTAATCTAGTGGTGAGATCACGGGCCAATTAGTCTATGAACTTCAGTCCTCCCAGATATAAAATTGGGACAGTAATACCTGCTTTGCCTGATCATAGTAAGGATTAAATGAGATATTTCATATAAAGTGTTTAGTGTGTATACAGTCCCTGGCACAGAGTAACAGCTGCCAGTAAACAGTCACTGTTCCACGGGCATTTCATTTGTTCTACAAGCCTTTGCTGAGCAGGCACCGCGAGTGCCTGAAGGATGCACAGGCCCTGCTTGCAGAGGGCTCCCTGTCCTTCTGTACTTTGATTCAGACTTCCTGAAAATCAAGTGGTTGCTGTGTGCCACACTTTCATTTATCCTTCACAATTGCCCCATGTGTAGGGGGTATCCCATCTCACAGCAGAGGAAAATGAGTCTCAGAGAGGCTGTCACATGCCCACAGCCAGCAGGACACAGCTGATCTGGACCCAGGGCTCTGCACCAAAAACCTGGGCCACCTCATCCTCCCGCATGATTCACCCTGGATGGCTCAGACCACAGGGAGCAAGAGGAGAGTCAGGAAATTGGGTTCTAGAACCAAGGAGTTGGGTGGCTGAGCTTAGAAATGCTTCCTCACTCTTCTTAGTCTCAAGGGAGGTGATGGAATAACGACAGGAACACTTGCCATTTATTGGAAGCTGTTACTCAGTGCCAGGCACTGTATATACACTAAGCACTTTATATGCAGTATCTCATTTAATTCTCACTCTAATCAATCAATGCAGGTATTATTGTCAACTTTATATCTGGGAATACCAAAGTTCATAAAATAACTGGCCCATGATCTCACTACTAGTCAGTGACAGAACTGGGACAGAAGTCCAGATGCAGATGAGGCCAAAGCTCGGGCTCTGAATGGCTAGAATATACTGCTCCCTTCTATGGGAACAGCAGAGGCTGAGGGGAGGTCACCCTCACACTTCCAAAGAGCTTGCTATGGATTGGCATCTAGACCTGACTACACAGTGCACATATACAGTCTACATAGCATAGAGTGCTGCAAAACGTGTTGTTAAAACACCAGCAGCCTCTGCTTGTTATTCAGTCAACACTGATAAGCAGAAACAACCAAAGAAGGACCATAGTTAGTTTATCCTCTTTTATTAGTGATGATTTCTCTTTCTGGCAATATGGCTGATTAACATGGCCTGACGTCCCTAGAACTGTTAAAATAGAACATCTTTTTTATGCAAGGCTGATCTTTAAAGAGAAGGGAGGACGGGAGCAGTAGTTCTCAGGTGTCAAAAACCAGGAGGGAGGTGAAAATGGTGCCATACGTGTGTGAACTGATGCTGCGGCTGCCCCCGTCCCCTGGGAGCTTGCACAGAAGATAAGATGAAGCTTCATAGGGAGGATGATTGGGACTGAAAACACACTTAGTTCCAAAACCCCTCCTCATGTGAGAGAATGTACTAGGAAAACTTCCCCACTGGAACAAGCTGCTGAAAGGAAGTTTACCCGCTCTAGGCACTGGGTGACGATTCAGAACCCCAGGCCTGCTCTTCAAGCAGGGATGGAGCTTGAATTTCCTTTACCCTACTATCCCCAAGCCAAAAAAAATTTTTCTTTTAAATTTTTGTTTTTGTAGAGACAGGGTCTTGCTATGTTTCTCAGCTTGGTCTCAATCTCCTAAACTCAAGCAGTCCTCCCACTTCAGCCTCCCAGAAGGCTGGGATTACAGACGTGAGCCACCATGCCCAGCCCCCAAGCCAAAATATCATAAAATTGACTGCAAAACTGGTGTGAAAGGACTTTCACAAGGAAGCCACAAGAGATCCTTGAGGAGGAAGCAAGCCCAACTAAACACGAGCTCATAATCAAAAATGACAAAACCTAAAGGAGACTGTCAACAATGAGTGGAAGTCAGCAAACACAGTCAACAGCAAAATTACAGCCTCAAACATTTGCAATAATAGAGGTATGTTAAATCAGTTAAAATATGCAAGAGAAGTTAGACACACAAACTAGAATAAGAAAGTCTCTCACACTAAGAGATGTTTCAGAAAGAGATGGGTGAGGGGCAATAGTCAAAGAGTTACTGGCTAAGAATTTTCAAAAGCCTTCAGATTGAAGATGTTTAAGTTCCAAACAGTACAAACAAATAGAAATCTACGTTTTTTTTGTTTTGTTTTGTTTTTGAGACTAGAGTCTCGCTCTGTTGCCCAGGCTGGAATGCAGTGGTGCGATCTTGACTCACTGCAAGCTCTGCCTCCCAGGTTCATGCCATTCTCCTGCCTCAGCCTCCTGAGTAGCTGGGACTACAGGCGCCCGCCACCACGCCCTGATAATTTTTTTTTTTTTTTTTTTTTTTTTTTTGTATTTTTAGTAGAGACAGGGTTTCACCATGTTAGCCAGGATGGCCTCGATCTCCTGACCTCGTGATCCACCTGCTTCGGCCTCCCAAAGTGCCGGGATTACAGGCGTGAGCCACCACATCCAGCCCAGATTTTTTAAAAGACTGAAAAGTGAAGAAAAGTGGAGGGGACATGTTAAATTGCAGTCAATTGTATTATTGCAAAGATGTGTCTCTGTTTCCATGCACTAGGGATGAATTCCCTTTTCGTCATCAGCAGCACACAATTAAGAAATAGTGAGACTCTTAAAAAGGCGGTGGCTCACAGCTGTAATCCCAGCACTTCGGGAGGCCGAAGCAGGTGGATCACTTGAGGTCAGGAGTTTGAGAGCAGCCTGGTCAACATGGCGAAACCCTATCTCTACTAAAAATACAAAAATTAACCAGGTGTGGTGTCGGGCACCTGTAATCCCAGCTACTTGAGAGGCTGAGTCAGGAGAACCACTTGAACCTGAGAGGCGGAAGTTGCAGTGAGCCAAGATTGTGCCATTGCACTCTAGCCTGAGACAGACTCTGTCTAAAAAAAAAAGGAAAAAATAGTAGTGGAACTGAGCAGAGTTCAGTGGCTCAAGCCTGTAATCCCAGCACTTTGGGTGACCAGGGCAGGAGGATTGCTTGAGGCCAGGAGTATGAGACCAGCCTGGACAACATAAAGAGATCTTGTCTCTAGAAAAAAAAAAATAGTGAACCTGGCAAGGAGTACAGAATGTAAAGGGAAGCTTTGTAAAGGCAGATGGGGATAGAAAAGGAGGGAGAGAAAAGAAGGTGGGAAAGAGGAGGCCTTACTGAGGGGAAGGAATTAGAAGAAGTTCGAGGCTTTATGAACAGAAGGAGGGGCTTTCTCTGAATTTGCTGCTGAAACTGGGTGCAAGGGGAGGATAGGGCAAAGTAGCATAGTTTAACTGGGGGAAAAAAATTGCATGTTGCATTAGCATTTACCAAATCTTTATTACTAGGAAGGTGGCTTTCCTCTTTGACGATACTTCCTGCATCCCTGTTATGATCACTAAAGGCTTTTAATGCCTATGTGTCTGCAGGAAGAGGCTGGAAACATTGCCCCATCCACCCTTTACACCACCATTTCATATAGAAGAAAGTGTGTTTTCTTCACTCAAGCTTTAGCAAAATTCACAAGTACAATTTCCCACAGAATGGGTATATGGGCACAACTATTTGTCATCATTCTGCCACTACTCCTGTTTGGGCTATGAACACAGGGCAGTTTTCACATTCAAAATTATCCTCACATTCCCTCGCAAAATTTTTTTTGATCTTTTCAATACAATGAATCAAAGAAATATTTTTCTCACTGACTTCATGTGTTCTATTGACTTTTTCTTACTTAAAAGTAATAAGCATATATTTCTTTTTTGTTTGTTTGTTTTGAGACAGGGTCTGTCTCTGTCGCCCAGGCTGGAGTGCAGTGGCAAAATTACTGCCCCCTGCAAACTCAGCCTCCCAGGCTCAAGCAATCTTCCTGCCTCAGCTTCCCAAGTAGCTAGGACTACAGATGCACTCCACCACACCCAGCAAATGTTTGTATTTTTTGTAGAGATGGGGTTTCAGTATGCCACCCAGGCTTGTCTCAAACTCCTGGGCACAAGAGATCCAGCTGCCTTGGCCTCCCAAAATGCTAGGATTACAGGCATGTGTGCCATTAAGCCAGGCCTAAGCATATATTTTAAACACATCTAGCTTTTGTCTTGCTATTTTAAAAAAGGGTGTAAATATATAATCACCCTCATCCCAAAAATGGCCTGAATAGATTTTGTTGTTTTTTTTTTTTTAGGTGAGGGCTCACTATGTTGTCCAGGCTGTTCTCTAACACCTGGGCTCAAGCAGTCCTCCCACCTTGGCCTCCCAAAGTGCTGGGATTACAGGCACCCGCCACACTGGGTTCTAGAATTCTTAAATTATTTTTCAATGACTACACATACATGTTTTCCATTTATACACAGGGTTTCAGTAAGAGAAAGCATTTCTTTCTGAAATCAGTTCATAAACTGACATCACTTTCTTATATAAAGTAATTGCCACCCTCTTGACACACCTCTTTGGAGATGTACATATTTTCATCAATGCCTCTCCTGCAGCATATATTAAGGTATGTTCAATAGAGGCATCTATTCCATAAACGACATAAGAATAGATACATTGCCTGAGTGTTCAGCGTCTCCCAGCCCCCGTGTTGAGAGCTTCCTTCCAGGTGAATCTGTTGTCCCCCACCCTCCAGGTGAGGAAATTAAGGCTGTGAAAGGGCTGCGAACCCTCACTCCATGCTGCCTCTTCATGGAGCTCAGCCAGTAGCAGTCCAATTTCTGCATCTGAATCATTTGGGGCTAGAAAGAATTTTTATAGGATAAAATACACAGAATCCAAAAGAGTACTGAAGACTCTTCCCCACCTCACCACAGCTGGAGGATTTGACTGAGATGAGTGTCACATGCATACGGTAAGTCAAGGTCTGGAGAGCTGAGCTGAAGGGGCACCCTGGAGCCTCGCAGGGCGCCTGCGTGGCAGCTGAGGGAAGAGGATGCTGAATGGGAGGTCAATGTTGCTCCAGCAAAGCTCCAGACAAATGAGGAGGAAGTCACTGAGGCACCGTGGGAAAGCCCACCCTGGAGTCTTTTCACCCACGGAAGCTCATTACCCAGTCCCCAACCCACTTGAAGGCCCAGTAGCCCAGGTCAGGGTTTCCATACCCTCCCCTCCCCTGCAGGGGCATTGCATGACAATCGGCGCCAACTCTGATATTCCGAGGCTGAACCACACATTAGGCTTCTATGCACTGACCATTCATAGGGTCAAAGTTATTTTTGTAAAAACTGAGAGTAGGCCCGGTGCGGTGGCTCACGCCTGTAATCCCAGCACTTTGGGAGGCGGAGACGGGCGGATCACGAGGTCAGGAGATCGAGACCATCCTGGCTAACACGGTGAAACCCCGTCTCTACTAAAAATACAAAAAATTAGCCGGGCGCCTGTAGTCCCAGCTACTCGGGAGGCTGAGGCAGGAGAATGGCGTGAACCCCGGGGGGCGGAGTCTGCAGTGAGCCGAGATTGCGCCACTGCACTCCAACCTGGGCGACAGGTAGACTCCGTCTCAAAAAAAAACAAAAACAAAAAAAACTGAGAGTAAAGCAATGCACAAGAGTATTTAATTCTGTAAATTTAACGGATGAGAACTGGGGAGGAAAACCGGTGTCGGTAAATAGTCCTTCTTGACCACTAGGCAAATATTTCATCTCCCAAGCCCGGAAGTGGGGTAGAGCGGGAAGCACCGTGTGTCACCTGAGGTGAGGGCTGAGGGACAAGGGGGAAACCACAAAGACCCCTGCAGCTTAGGTTCGCGCGTGCCTGGGGCTGGCAGGTGTGCCAGACACTGGCTCTGGAGGCGCAGCTCCACCGTGTCTGTGGAGTGGACTCTCTCTAAACCAGTGAGTTCCTGTAAAAGCGGCTTTTATTAACTTAACAGGTAGATCCAGCAGGCTCCAGTCCTCTTTGCAATCGTTCGCCTCTGGCCCCCAGCGGGAGGGAAGAGGAGGGTGAAAGGCGAAGCCCCCCGGGCTGTCCCCAAGGGAGTGCTCCCTGTCAGAGTGCGCTGGGCCCTCCCCTCCTGACGAGGGAGCGCCCCTAGACTAGTGCATATTTTCCATATAGACCTTGGATAGGACCCACCATCCAGAGAGGGGAGGGTGGCCCCCAGCGCCATCCCCAACCGACAGGAGACCCTGGCTCAGTGAGCGCTGTCCCCAGCCCGCCAGGCTCGCCTTTCTGTCTGCACAGTGCAGCCCTGACCACCTGGCGTGAGCCTCCTTCCCGAGCGCCATCTGTCTGCGCCCCTGGAAAGCCATTGGGCCTGCGACCGCCAGGGAGCCCCTCAGCTCGCTGGTATCCTTCGGGGGCGCGGGGGGCACGCAGAGCGGACTTCCCTCAGCCACATGCCCAGGGCTGCACGCACCCAGGACAGCTGCGGACACCCCCTCTCCACCCTCCCCAGACCATTAGGACGCACAAGGTGCCTGCTTTTCAAAA
This sequence comes from Pongo abelii, assembly GCF_028885655.2. Classification (NCBI taxonomy): domain Eukaryota; kingdom Metazoa; phylum Chordata; class Mammalia; order Primates; family Hominidae; genus Pongo; species Pongo abelii. The sequence goes on from NC_071999.2 coordinate 27,754,382, forward strand.
ACTCCCATGTGTCCTTCAGTGTTCCCCCAGCTCTGCGGAGGGGACAGGGGCTGATTCTGATGCAACTTTCCTAAACAACTGTCAATGAAAAGGGACAAACTCTGTAAAATATTTGAAGAGATTTATTCTGAGCCAAATGTGAGTGATTATGGCCGGTGACACAGCCCTCAGGAGATCCTGAGACATGTGCTCAAGGTGGTCCGGGTGCAGCTTGTTTTTATACATTTTAGGGAGGCATGAGCCATCAATCAAATACAGTTGAGAAATACATTGGTTTGGTCCAGAAATGAGGAATTTGGGCATGATAAAAAAAAAAAAATCAGAGCTTAGTCCTCATTCCTTTCTCTTGGCCAAAAGCATTCCACAGAATGTATGTACAGCAGCAGGTCCCACTGAGCTAAAAAGGCTCATTCCTAGAATTGTCTGACTTGATGGTAATAGTTTTAAATATTAGCGATTTGGATCATGGCGGGAGGACATGGTCTGACCTGATATAATAGCCAATAGTTTAAGAAGTGAGACGGAGTCAGGCCTAGAGTTTAGTCTTAAAAAAATCCCAGGTCAGGTCTATTTTGTGAGCTATCATGGTCCAGGTCTTCGATTGTGCCTTTTTCCTTTGCTGTGTCTGGCGTAACATTTACAAGTGATGTAGTAAAAAATATCAAAAAGACAGTGAAGATTAAGCATCCAAGAAGGTTATAGGTAGAATCAGAGGGCAGTAAAACTCAACCAGCAAAAAAGAAAAAAAAAACAAAAAACCCTGCATGTATCATCATACTTTTTTAGTAGACTTACAGTGCATTTACTCTTCTTATCAAGGGTTATTTGAACTTTATGATAAACCTTATTTGAAGATTGTAAGACCGACATTAAATCAGAGTCCCATAAATTTAATCCCTCTTCCGGCTAATTTATCTCCATAGTGTTTTAGGACTTTCTCCTTAGGGTTCTTGTCACACAACCAGGAAAGATTAGGCTTGCAGACACATAGAAGGATGAGAAAAATGGAATTTATTGGGTAAAAAGGGAAAAAAGGGAAACAGGGACTCTCAGCAAAGGGAGAGTCCTGCTAGCAGGGTTCCCACCCCACAGATTGAATCCCAGGACACCACCCAGGAATAGAAGAGGCCAGGGTCCTCCCCACTGCAAACTTGCAAACTTCCAGAGGCTCCAGCCCCGTGCGCCCTCCTCCCAGTGTGCAGGCCATTTAGAGATTCTCCGGGGAGCCCTTTTTACTTGGCTGTCTTAATAGGTATGACATCCTGAGGAGGGTATAGATCAAATGCAAAAAACGCCTGGTCCTCTGTGTCTAAATTGTCATAGAACATAGGACCTGTTGGCCGGGCGTGGTGGCTCACGCCTGTAATCCCAACACTTTGGGAGGCTGAGGCAGGTGGATCACGAAGTCAGGAGATTGAGACCATCCTGGCTAACACGGTGAAACCCTGTCTCTACTAAAAATACAAAAAAAAAAATTAGCTGGGCATGGTGGCTGGCGCCTGTAGTCCCAGCTACTCGGGAAGCTGAGGTAGGAGAATGGCGTCAACCCAGGAGGCGGAGCTTGCAGTGAGCGGAGATCATGCCACGGCACTCCAGCCTGGGCGACAGAGCGAGACTCCATCTCAGAAAAAAGAGGAAAAAAAAAAAACAAAAGAACACAGGACCTATTAACAGTGGACAAATCTATTTTTCCCACCGCTTTTGTATTGCGCCATCTACTGATGGTATTTGGGAAAGAAAAGGAAATTTTGTCACAGAAGTCATATAATTCTATGGCGTCATTTTCTTGTCCCTCAGCGGGACTCCCTGTGGCTGAGGGCCTAAAAGTCAAAAGACTTATAGCCAATTAATTGTTCTAGGCCAGATAGGAGTGGATGTGGACAGGCATTCATTACTTCTAAAAATTATTATTTTAAGTTAAAAAAAAAAAGCTGACAAAACTGAAAGGCAAAGTTACAAGACTGACTTATTTTTAACTTGTATGTGTTGAGTTACTGTAAGCTTGGTTTTTGTTACAGACTTATAGCAATCAGCTATACAAAACCTAAGCCTTGTTCTGAAAAATAATTGAAAATATGTATATAGATATAGATATATTTACAATTCATAATTGGAAGTATTATACCCAGCAGGCTTTGTTATGAGGTATTTTTATCCTGTTAGTAAATATTTTTCTTTAATTCTATCATAAGCAGAAAATTTTTATGGTTGGGGTGGATGCAAAAGTAGCACATCATAGTTTGGAAGGCAACTAAACTTGTTTTACCAGCTGTTTAGGCATTTTTGTACCCCTTGTTGATTTGGAGGGTTTGACCTTGACCTAATTTTATCCCTCAAAACCAGCCCTTACAGTCTAATGCACCCGTCTCCTCCATGATAGTACCTGGGCCTAAAGGGAGGCTGCTTGTCTATAGTCTTAGCAGCAGAGCATTAGCAGTGAAACAGATTCCGGCCCAGTGGGGTGCCAAATGAGGGAGATTCATATCGCTGGTCTTCAGAATACCATGATTTTGGTTTCTGCGGAAGTAAAACAAGGAAAGATAAATAACACTTATAGTTTGACAATTATAAGAGTAATTTGCGGCCGGACGCAGTGGCTCATGCCTGTAATCCCAACAGTTTGGGAGGCTGAGGCGGGTGGATCACCTGAGATCAGGAGTTCAAGACCAGCCTGGCCAACATGGTGAAACTCCGTCTCTACAAAAATACAAAAATTAGGTAAGCATGATGGTGAGTGCCTGTAGTCCCAGCTGCTCAGGAGGCTGAGGTAGGAGACTCGCTTGAACCCAGGAGGCAAAGGTTGCCGTGAGCTGAGATCACGCCATTGCACTTCAGCCTGGGTGACAGAGCGAGGCTCCATCTTAAAAAAAAAAAAAAAATATTTTTATGTCAGAACAGAAAAAGAAACCTCTTCCATTAGGGTACCGACTAAAAATATGAAGAAAAATTATAATCTGGTACTCTCTATAGGATTATTGTAGCCAAGAAATAATGATTTAATCTGCATTCAAAAAAAGTTAGGGCTGAAATCTAGTATTAAGTGTTACGCTTTGCCCTTGAAACAAGCTTCTCTAGCGGCTTTTTTTTTTTTTTTTTTTTTTTTTTTAATTAAAGAGAAACTATAGCAAGGCCAATTTGTGTGCCAGGCAAGTTTTAGGTTTATTATGCTTACATGGTTATTTGCATAAAATACAGCAAGAATTCATTGGCCATATATACTCCTTTTAAGTTGGCTTTGCTGGAACTATACCTAACAATAGGCTATTTTAGTTTAAGTCTTGGAAAAATAACCGGTGCCTCCAATTTGTTGTTGTTTTTTTTTTTTTTAACTCTTATTGAACTTATGCAGACAACTATATCATCACAAAATTACGATCTGAATTTTGGTGAACCCAAAAGGTAAATCTGCTTATAAAAACACACTTTATTCCTCCCCCAAAAAAGACAAAAATAAAAAATAAACATACTTTAGCCAAATAGCTTAAAAGAAAAAGATTTTCTTAACCCTTCTTTAACCAGGGCAGCAACTTTAAAACCAGATGCTTGTTTATCTTGGAAATGCCACTTACAAACCAAACAGCTCAATGAGCTGTCTATCAGGCACTTTAGCATTTAGTAGCTCCTCACAATTAGTTGTAGAAAAGAGAATCTCTTATTAGGTGGCAAGATTTTATGTAAACCATTTTTATTTTATCACAGAACTCTTTGGGGAAATATTATTTCTATTAGCATAGGGGTAGCTTCAGTTAATATTTCATAGCAAGGCAATAAATGCCAAGTGGAAATTCTCTAATTCAGTCATTGTCATTGAAAAGTACTCACGATCTTTGTCATCAGCCCCGATAAATGTTCCACACAAAGGGCTACGCAGTGGAGGATTTGTCCCAATTAGCACTCCAGCTCCTACCCTATACTTTGTGGGCTTAGACGATTTTACTAGTTCCTATTTAGTGTGTTCAAATAACATTTCCTAGAAGAGCAGATTTACATACCCTCAGTTTTATAGTACTAGGAAAAGGAAAACATCCCTCAGTTAGACATAGTACCCATTTTCATAAGACATTTAGGTAAAAGGGGTTACAACTACCTTACATAAAGCTTGTTTAAACATCATAAATTGTATAATTCTATTAAACTCTATGTTTTTATGTTTGGGTCCCAAGAACCCTTTTTCACCCCCAGTCTATTTTACCTTTTCTGGTGTAAAGAGTTTGGGTTCCCAGAAGGGAGTTGCGTCTGTAAGACCTATGAGGGACAGCAAATTGGATAAGTCTTCTTAAACAGTCCTATGACTCTGTGCAAGGGGCACTCATGTAAAAGGGGGCCCCTTAACCCCCGAATTTACCATGACCTTGAGTAGTAGGCATATTTGGTGGGAAGATACCTCAGTTATCATAAAGCCAGTCCAACATGGCTTGCATATGAAGCATGTTAATGCTTCACCTGGGGTGCTTCACTTGGTATTTTGTAGAGAGAGTTGGGCAGTCCCCTTCTCAGGGCAAACAGACCTTATGGTGGCATTTATCCAGTCCACTAGGCTGATTCTTTTCTGAGGAATAACCTTCTGTTCATTTGGATCACATATGCTCATCAGTGATTGTTCAGTAGTGAGCTGTGCGTCCTGTATTAATCCAAACAAGCTCTTAAATTCTGTAGCATTTAAAACGAAGAATTTTGTCCTTAAAGTGGTGGCTTTTACAATCCACTAAAGATTTTTTAAAGAAGCCGAATGATATCAGTCTACAAAATGGAACAATTTACATTATGCCCTCTGGTTTTGAATGATTACTTGGCTTTACCACAGGGTTCAGAGTTAACTTTTGTTGCCCTGGCTTGCTTTCTTTTTTAATCCACTTAGTTTTATCTGTGTAATTCTCTTTCATTATAAAGCTACTCTTAGTTTCTTAACCAAAAAACTTACATTTTTTGAAAATTGACATCCTTGTGTTCTATAAAATTTTGCCAAAAGCATATTTTACGCTCCAACTATTTTAAATTTTAGTAACCCAAATTTCCAGTGGGGGAAGAAAACAGGTTTTTAACATGACTTTAAAATTTTAAATTACTGGGGAGAGTTTTAAGATTAAATTTACCAAATTTATTTTACCGAAGATTACCAAGGTCATGTGAATTAAAAGGCATCTGAGCTAGCTTCTACCAATGTGATAAGCACTTAACATTTTTTAAGTTACTTGATTAGAGCTCTTTCATGTAGTTTGGTAGTAAAATATCACTTCCCCATGACAAAAATAAAGATAGAGATATAAAAAGCATGCAGAATAAAAAGGCAGGTTCAAAAGATATTTTATTTGCCTGTTTTCAAGAAAATTATCTCACTTATTTTAGACAATTAATAGAAGTAACAGGAGCCAACAAAAGGTAAAGAAGAAAGCTACCATTCAAGGCCTTGCCTTTTCACAATAGAAAGAGCTGAACTTCTGAGCTATCAATCTGAAGAATGTTAGAGACAGATGATAGAATGTTAAAGTTTAAAAACTTCATGCATTAAAAGTCAAATATTTGTAATAAAATCTTGATTTGACTATTTAGTTTTGTATTAGTGTACTTTTAAATATCAAAGACACATCTCTACAAAGACTATTATAATTTCCTTTTCATTATAACCAACTGAATTACACAACTGTCAGAGGCATGTGAACCAGAGCAACTCTATCTTGAATAAGAGCTGGGTAAAATGAGGCCAAGACCTACTTGGCTGGGTTCCCAGACAGTTAAGGCATTCTAAGTCACAGGATGAAACAGGAGATCAGTACAAGGTACAGGTTATAAAGACCCTGCTGATAAAACAGTTTGCAGTAAAGAAGCCAGTTAAAACCCATCAAAACCAAGATGGCCATGAGAGTGACCTCTGGTCATCCTCACTGCTACACTTCCCCCGGCGCCATGACAGTTTACAAATGCCATGGCAATGTCAGGAAGTTGCCCCATATGGTCTAAAAGGGGAAGGCGTGAATAATCCACCCCTTATTTAGCATTTAACCAAGAAATAACCATAAAAATGGGCAACCAGCAGCCCTCGGGGCTGCTCTGCCTTATGGAGTAGCCATTCTTTATTCCTTTACCTTCCCAATAAATTGCTTTCGCTTTACTCTATGGGCTCGCTCTGAATTCTTTCTTGCACAAGATTCAAGAACCCTTTCTGGAGTATAGTGCCGCAAGCACAGCTCACTGTAGCTTTAACCTCTCAGCCTTAAGCAATTCCTCCTGCCTCAGCCTCCTGAGTGGCTGGGGACTACAGGTGCATGCCACCATGCCCAGCTAAGCTAATTTTTTCTATTTTTTGTAGAGACAAGGTGTCACTATGTTGCCCAGGCTGGTCTCAAACTCCTGGGCTCAAACAATCCTCCTGCCTTGGACTCCCAAAGTGTTGGGATTTCAGGCATGAGCCACCACACTGAGCCAGGTGAGTTTTGACAAGCATATACACCCATATGGCCCAGCACCTCAGTCACAATACAGAATGTCTCCATCACCACACATGGTTCCCAACTCCACTTCGAACCCAAGTGCTACGGAGTCACTGATTCTGATTTTAATATGCTGTATTATTTGCTATAATACAGCATATACATTTCATGTACATTTTTGTGACAAATGATATGTTTTTATTTTCATTTTTATTGGTACAAAATACTTTCTAATTTCCCTTGTGGTGTCTTCTTTTACCCATGGTTACATAAGAAATGTGTTACTTAATTTAAAAATATTTGGGGATTTTCCAAATATCTTTTATTGTTGAATTTATAAAGGATCTATCCAACAAACTGTTGAGCTCACTTAATAGTAGTTACAGTTCATAATGAGATTCTCTTGGATTTTCCTTATAGATATTTCATCTGACGGTATAAATTTTACATCGGTCAGAATCCCCAGTGTAATATTAAACTGTGGAGGTGATAACAGGGATGTTTGTGTCTGATTTTAATGAACCTCTTTTAAGATTTCACTGTTCAGTGGGAAGTTTGCTATAGTTTTTGAGGCAATACACTTTTAATAAATTAAAGATTATTTATCATAAGCAGAGTTGGGATATTTGAGTGAATTTTCTAAATCTACTGATATAACAACATGATTTTTTTCTTTTAATTTGCCAGTGCGATGGATTACATTGAAGATTTTTTTGCACTCCTTAGATAAACTCTATTGCTCTTTTTATTTTGAATAAAATTCTGGATTTATTTTGCTTGCTATGTTGTATTTTGATAGTGATTTTAACATATCTGAAATATGTTTGGGCAGAAGTGAGGTGAGAATCAAAATATGGTTTATTCTACAGCTGTTTTTTCTTGTACCATTTATTGAATGATTCATGTTTCCTATTACAGTATGTTCTAAATAATTTTTTTATCTTTCCTTTCTTATTGTTATTTAATTTTTATTTTTTGAGACAAAGTCTCATTCTTTCACCCAGACTGGAGTGCAGTGGCATGATCTCGGCTCACTGAAACTTCTGCCTCCTGGGCTCAAGCAATCCTCCCACCTCGGCCTCCTGAGTAGCTGGGACTCAGGTCCAGCTCAGTAACTGGGACAGGTATGCACCACCATGCCCAGCTAATTTTTTTTTTTTGTAGGGATGGGGTTTTGCCATGTTGCCCAGGCTGGTCTTGAACTCCTGGGCTCAAGCCATCCTCCCATCTCAGCCTTCCAAAGTGCTGGGATTATAGGCATGAGCCACTACACCCAGCATGGTCTTTTTTTTTTTTTTCAATATTTTCATTGTCATGTGTAGGGAGAACCCCTGAAACTATTGCTATGGAATAAAAGATGAAACGCTTCTGATTATTGTAAATACAAAATTGCATGCAGGACTGTGTAAAGACAATGCCAGGTTGGGCTGCCAGAACAAGCCAACAGCGTGATGTGCTTCCCCCGTAGAGAGCCTATAAACGGAAGTGCAGTCAGGGAGGTTTCACATCACCAACATTCCTATCCCAGAAAAGCAGATGTTCATAGCTCTGGGAATGGAATGCGACCCTTGTGGAGAGCCTGTAAACAGACACATGAGGGGCGCCAGTTCATATGGATAAGATAGGGCTATAAACGCCCTCATCTTGCCACAGCTCTTCCAGGTCTGTTTAGGGTTAAGGCATAATCCCTTCTGAGAATTTTTGGTCTAACTGGTTATCTAGCTTCACGTCCTGTTTCTATTGATTGTTTGCAACCAGCTTTTGCTGCAACTGTTACTGCTGATTAATATCTTGCTAATCATAGGTTACGGATAGACTGTGTTTCTGTTTTAAGGCTCTGTTAGAAATTGCTGATGCACACACTATATTGTAAATTCTGATCTCTGTATACTGTACTTCTGAATACCAATGTTATGTTAAAGAATTACTTCATCCCCATGTGACCATCTCACCTCATAATCAAACGACCCTAAATCCCTCACTAACCGACCCCTGCCCTCACTAAACTTAGTAATAAATGCTGGTATATCCAGTGCATTGGCGGCATTGCAGGACTAGAAGGTGGTGACCCCCCTGGACCCAGCTTTCACTATCTCGTGTGTGTCTTTTATTTCTCAACCTGCCGATCCACCTGGGAACAAAGAAAGAGCCCTGTTGCACTGTGGGCTGCTGGCCAGATCCTGCAATATCCTGTAGTTTTAATAAATGTATTTTAATGTTACTGGCCACTTCAGATTTTTCTTGATTGTTTAATCCAATGAAGGTTTTAAAGATTTTCTCATACAGGGAAATGTTAAAATATCACTCTCAAAAGGATGTCTATGTCTTGGCCAGAAATATTACTCAGTGAGAAATGATTTTAGGCCATAGGGAGATCTCTTTATCTTTGCAAGGGCATTTACTGCCTTAAATGCATTTTAATTGATAGGAAAGAGAGAAAGTCCAATGTAGGTCCACCTGCATGATAACTAAGGCTGAAATCCAGTTCAAGCTGGGCCTGGGGACAGCAGCAGGCTCAGGTGACCAGGGAGGAACCTGGTTCAGCTTCATTCCCTTCAGAATTCTCCAAGGACAAGGCTCCCACCTTTCTGAGCAGGCAGGACTGTGGTCAAGCCCATGCCTTTGCCCGCACATTAACAACTGTCATGAGTTTATGTGTTTTCTTTTCGAAGGAGGATGCATTCAGACACATATGTGTGTGTCTCTACAGACGTACATTCAGGAATATGGAGCATCGCAGCTGGGAGTGTACGCCTGCTCCTCACAGTGATGTGACCTATCCTGACGTGTTTTCCCTCGACGATGTCTTGGAGAGCTTTCCATGTGAGTGCATGTAGGTCCAACTTGGTCTTCATAACTGCTGCGTGGTGTGTCACGGTACGCAAGCACCACAACATATTTAGCCAGTCCCTGACTGATGGGCATCTAGGTTGTTGCCAATTATCCACTATTCCATTGACATAGGAATCTTGCAAGATAAAGTTGAAAGGTAATTCAGTGGCATTTGAGGCTCTCTGTAGTGTTCTGAAGTCTTACCTTCAGGTAACATGCCTTTTCCCAAATAGTACATCCAGTCAAACTAGTCTAACATGATTTTCTAGCTCAAAGTCTGCACAGGTCAATCCTTCCACCCAGAAGACCCACTTCTCTTCTTTTCCTCTTTCTCAGTTTGGCCTGTCTTAGAAGGCTGTCTTCTATTCCCACTCTTCTGTGAAAACTTTCCTCTTCTCTGGGCTCCCAGCCTACGGTAGTCTTTCTTTCACCAAATGTCTATTGTATTCTGTACGGCTCATTCAATATTTGTACATTTTTTTGTATTATAATGTTTCATTATATTAACAGTCCTCATGTCTTCAACTAGAAGCTAATTTATTGAAGTAAGATAAATTTTCTTGCCTTTTAGCTAAAGTCTCAGGTCTATTTTCTTTCTTCTCTCTAGGCATCCCTTGCCCTAAAGCTAGATAATTCTGTCCACATTATTTCTCTGCTCACAAACCAATATGATGATGATGATGTTGATGATGATGATGTCATCCTCAACAACTCCCTCATGAGTGGCATCACCAGCCTTCCTCAGCTTAAGTATCACAACAAGGAGAGCATCTTCGAAGGTGACTCCTGCCTTAGGCCTACAAAAGCCCTCCCTTTTCCATTCCTCCACTCCAGGCAGGGCCCCTCCCCATTCCATGAGCCTGTTAGTTGGGAGAAGCTAGACTACATGGTCACAGGTAAATCCCAAAGTGTTAGAAGCGCAACCCAGGCCGGGCGCGGTGGCTCACACCTGTCATCCCAGCACTTTGGGAGGCCAAGGCAGGTGGAACATTTGAGGTCAGGAGTTTGAGACCAGCCTGGCCAACATGGTGAAACCCTGTCTCTACTAGAAAAAATACAAGAAGTAGCTTGGCGTGGTGGTACACGCCTGTAATCTCAGCTACTCAGGAGGCTGAGGCAGGAGAATTGCTTGAACCTGGGAGGCAGAGGTTGCAGTGAGCCGAGATAGTGCTACTGCACTCCAGCCCGGGTGACAGAGCAAGACTCCATCTCAAAAAAAAAAAAAAAAAAAAAAAAAGAAGAGCAACCCAATATGGGTCTTCCTCACTCACCTCACACCCCGCCATGGGTCAGAACGGCCTCCTTGGCAGCTCCCGCTCCTCTAGCAGCCCTGCCATCCCCAATCTTCACTTGTAGCTGCACAGCTGGAAGGAAGCTTGTGCCCAGGACTCACACTTCCTCCTGACAGCCTCCAGCCAGGCAAGCACCGCACTTCCGCTCACCGCCTACAGCCTCTATTTGTCCCACCGCCCCACATAACTGGAAGAGAGACTGGGAAGGGCAGGGCACACGGAACACCTGAAGATCACTCCTGTCTGTGCCCCGGAGCTGCTGGGATCAACTGGGGGCTCCAAGAAGTGGAGGCAGCAGGAAGCTAGGAAAGGCAGGGAGTGCCTGGAGGTATTGATCCAGGGATGGGGCCTCAACCAAAAACATCTGCCCCAGTACCCTCTGAGAATGCCGACTCAGTCACCCTGCCTCCAGTTCTACCAATGGCAGAGGCATCTGGCTTACTGATTTTTCTTTTTGAAAATCGCAGGTCTTCTGAGAAGTCTAAGTGGCCTCCTCTCTCTCTCTCTCTCTCTCCGAATAATTCAAAGAGGGTTTTCCCCACAACCCCTAGGTGAGGTCAATGAAAGAAGAGGCACTTTGTTTGGAGAAAATAGAGAGGAGTCTTGGAGGATGGATAACTGTAGAAAGTGGGCATGCCTGGGCAAGGTACAGCCACTCTGAAGGTGCCTCAGGTGACATAAAGTGGACAGCAGCAACTTGGGAGGAGCAGGAAGCCCCTCAGCCAGCCCTGGAGAGGAGTAAACCCTCCTCCCCTCCTCCCCCCTTCTCCCTCCTCCTCTCTTCCCCCCCTCCCCTCCACCCTTCCTCCCCCCTCCTCCTCTCTTCCCCCTCCTCTCCTCCACCCTTCCTCCCCACCTTCTCCCTTCTCCCTCACCTCCTTGCCCCTTCCTCATCGCCCTGCTGCTGGAGCACAGGTTTCAGGTTGGCTTCATATTTAGCTGTAAATCCCAAGAGAAACATGGCAGAGTTAAAAATTAATTCGATTGGCACATTTCAACTACTTTGTGGATTATATAGGCTTTTCTAACTCTGCCTGAGGATTCAAACAGCAACTTCAACTCTTTCTATGGAACAAAATAATAATGTTCTAAGTTCCAAAGTCCAGGATTATGTTTTTTTAAATAAAGCCTATTTTCTTTTTTCTGATTATAAAAATAATACATGTAAAAATGGACTTTGAAAAATATGGGTAAATATACAGAAACCAATATAAATCATCCACGGTTTCACTTTAGAACCACAACTCATTCCTTAACTGGGACAGGGCACACTGCCAGCTATCAGGAAAAATTCATGTTTTCAGCTCCCTGGGTCCACAGCTGGAACTGATTTCCAGCATCTATTGCCATCAGATCCAGCTAAGGACTGCCTCCTAGCCAGTGAATTTGAATAGTGGTTGTACAGGCCCCTTCTAGGCCTGGCCTAAGGAGAGCCTCCATGCCTTCCCTTCACAGGCCCTTCTCCTCCAGCCAGCTGGGTGGAAGGTGCTCTCTGAGGCAACCTTGGAAGCCACATATTGAAGATGGAAGTGCCCTTCAGCCTGGGTCCTGCCATAGGTCTGTGGAGGAGGCCCCGTGCTGAGCAGCTCATCCACTCTTAGTGCAGAGTAAGAAAATGCTCTTCTGGCTGGCCATTGTGGCTCACGCCTGTAATCCCAGCACTTTGGGAGGCCAAAGCAGGTGGATCACTTGAGGCCAGGAGTTCAAGACCAGCCTGACAAACATGGCGAAACTCCACATCTACTAAAAAATAAATAAATAAAATAACTGGCCCTGGTGGCATGCGTCTGTAGTCCCAGCTACTCAGGAGGGTGAAGCAGGGGAATCATTTGAACCAGAGAGGTGGAGGTTGCAGTGAGTGGAGATCTTGCCACCATACTCCAGCCTGGTGACAGAGCAAGACTCCATCTCAAAAAAAAAAAAAGAAAAGGAAAGTGCTCTTCTCCCGCATGACAGTTGTCCTGCATTTGGGGTCTGCTCCTTTCTACATTACCCTGTCCTGCCAACATGGCTAAGGACTGCCTCAATTTCTCTCCTAAACTGCACACTGTCTACTGCAGGCCTAGCATGCACAGCAAGCCCTCAGCAAACTCAGTTTTTCACAGTGAAATGGTTCCTGTAGGATCCTTTCCCTTTGACAGCTGCAGAAGCGTCAGTGCTAGAGCCGAGGCTTTGCTGTCCAAGAGCCCTACTGCCAGCCTCACTGGGAAGCCTTTGGTGGCTTCTGGAGTTTTCCCTTTCCTCCTTTCCTCCACTAAGAACAAGACCATAAACATTTCAAAAACACAGTGAGGCCTAACAGAAAAGGAGTTTAATACTTATTTCACAATTCCAGAGCCTCTGGGGAAATGTCCCATCAGCATATCTAAATCCTAACCAGTATCTTCTAGCAGAAGTTTTGGTGCCACAAGCAGACATTAATGGGTTGATTGAGACACAACATCCTTGTCTGCAGCACACACTAGTTCCAAGCATGTGGACAGGGGGCTTGGAACACGTGCAAAAGCAAATGCTCCACAAGAAAAAGAACAACAGGAAAGTGAACCTAGAGGATTGAGAATGAAGAGTGAGACAATATAAGAAAGAAAATGTTTCCACCATTAGGAAAAAAAAAACAAAACAGAAACATTGACTTTGATCTCCATTGTTAGAAAGAAAAAGAAAAAATCAGAGACAAATATATATTAAGGAAACAGTAAAAAGATAAGACCAAAAACATGAAAGGAAAGCTGAAGATCCAGGTAGAAACTCAAAGGTTTTGCAGCCTTCCCATCACCACTGGCTGGGAGGGCCGGGCAAGGCTGGATTCTCCACAGTTGCTGGAGGTAATGAGCCTCCTGGGACCTTTCACCCACTTTCTCATCAGTGAACATACCTGGGCCTGGGATTATGGTAACTATTCTGGAATTGCCTCTTCAAACCAGTCTAACAGCTTGCTCAAGGCACAGTGATGCAGGACCAAGATGAAAGGAAACAGAAGTATGTTAGGATCATTGCTAGGGTCATTGAAATACACCCTGAAACTGCACCTTCTGCCACCAAACAGACGAACAGATTGAGGGTTGCCTGCCAAGGGGACTTATCGCCTGAGGCCCCAGCCCTCCCGCTGCAAGTCAGACCCTGACAAGGGCAGTGTGGGGCCAGGTGGGATCTCAGCAACCATGTTAATATGAGAGGCAGGAGCTGGTTTGGGACAGGTCCTAAGCCCTCACCACCACACACCAGTTTCCTAGAACCACAGGGTTCTGTCAGTGTCAGAGCAAACAGTAGGACGAGACAGGGCTGTGAAAAGGGTCTAGAATCAAGCCCATCACCCTGCACATCTTGGAGGAGAGCTACTGTTCACTGTAGAAGACACCCCTCCCTGGGCATGATCAGCGTCTACTTGGGCAATGCTGTGCTGTCCCAGAGTCTTGCCCTGCAAAGCACACTTCAGGGCAGGGCAGGGCAGGGCCCCTTCCCGGTAAGTCTCATGCCTGCCAGGCCACCAAGAATCTGCCAGCCCCCATCAGGCTGGCTCCTGCACTTACTCCCCCGGCTATGTGTCTCAGAACTGTTTTGTGTTAACACAGTGGGAAGTACCTTACATGATGTAAAATAACACCAGGACCAGCCTTCAACAAAACTGTGAGGTAGGCGCAGTTTACGTTGCCCATCTCCCGCTTCTGTGTCTCCATCATCCAGCCCTCCATTCCCATCACGGCCCTGCCTTTGGCCACTGGCATCTCTCTAAAACGACCAGCTGCTGCAGGCTGAGGATGTGTATGTCCTAAATGAGTCTCTTAGAAATAAAAAATCTACAAGGAGGAAACAAGAATAATAGTATTTCAGGCCTTTGAAAGATGTTGAAGACATACAGACAGGTACCTGCTAGATCCTTCCCAAACTAAGTTGTATGAACAACTTAGTACATGTTTTAGACTTTTTGTGCCCAAGGACATGAGTCTTCAAAGCTGACACACTTTCCTGGGTCTGGAAAGTTTTGACAGTCCAGCTGTGGAAGTAGTTGTGGTGCATCACCCTGGAAGTGCAAACCGTTAACTCCATCTGCTGCTGCAGCCCCCGTCAGTCCAAGCCTGACAGCTGACCTGGACACTCCATGCAAAAAGCTGCTAATGCAACCATAAAGAAACCAAATTTGAAGAAAACCCAGGTGATTTTTAACAATTTTTTTTGTAGACAAGATCTTGCTATGTTGTCCAGGCTGGTCTTGAACTCCTGGCTTCAAGCGATCTGCCTGCCTCAGCCTCCCAAAGTGCTGGAATTACAGGTATGAGCCACCACGCCCGGACAACCCAAGTGATTTTTATGAAAGGCTTCCACTTCCTCCTTCACCTGCTTAGCGCATTCCCAGCATTATGCCAGCCTGGCAAAGCCAACAGATCTGTGTTGCCCTCCACCTTCCGGCCCCTTCCACATTCTGCAGGAGACCCTATCAAAAGAAACAGCAGGAATCAAGGAGGAAAACCAGGAGGGAAACAAGGGCTGGATGGTCTGTGTGCTGGCATGTCAGCCCTGAAGACCAGGAAGCCACCACAGGCAAAGCCCTGGATGGAGCGCCTCTCCCCACAGCCTGCCCACCAACCAGACGAGGGGGCCTGGCTCCATGAGGAAACCAGGCGGGACTAACAGCTGCCATTTGGCAGCTTTCCCGTTCTTTATCCAGAGTTCTTTTCCCTATGCTGGACTACCCCTTGGGCAAGCATGCCTGATTCCAGGCAACTACTTTCTTAACTGAGCAGTATAAAGATGCCCATTGAGAGACAGAGATTCCTCAGTCCCCATTCAACCACTGACACCAAGGCCACTGGAGGAAGTCACCATCCTACATTGTCCTTCTCATTGCCTATTTCTTGGGTGAAATGGGTCTCCATGAGCACGGATCCCAGGAGTCTGGGTCTCAGTCGATACAGGATGAGGTGCACCACCAAAATAAGAAGCTGGACAAAACACAGATCATTATAAATGGGCTAAATCCACCTATTAAAAGACTGAAACACCTGTAATCCCAATGCTTTGGCAGGCCGAGGAGAGAGGATCATTTGAAGCCAAGAGTTTGAGACAAGCCTGGGCAACATAGCAAGACCCCATCTCAAAAAAAAAAATTAGCTGGGTGTGGTGGCACACTCCTATAGTCCCAGTTACTTGGAAGGATGGCTTGAGCCCAGGAGTCGGAGGCTGCAATGAGCTATGATCACACTACTGCAATCTAGCCTGGATGACAAAGACTCTCTCAAAACAACAACAACAACAAAAACCCTTCAGTTTGTGTTGTTTTTCAAATCCACCTGTAAATTACTTACAAAAGGCAAATCTTAAAAGAAACCATCATGGAAAGATTGAAAATAAATTAGTGGAAAGCTGTCTATCAAATACGAATCAAAAGAAAGTATGTGTCACTATACCAATACCAGAAAAATAGAAGATAAGACAAAAAAATTATTAAGAGAGTTAGAGGGACACTACCTAATAATAACAGAAGAAACTCATCAGGGTGACCTAATGACATAATATATCAAATTATAGAGCCTCGAAACCATAAAGCAAAAGCTAACATAAATTACAAGAAGAAATTCACAAATCCACAATTATAACGGGAGATTTTAAGCCGCCCTAAATGAGAAACTAAAAGATCAAATGTAAAATTAATTAAATGATAGAATGATGGAACAATGGCATTCAGAGCCAATCCAAAGGTTCACAAACTCTACACTGAGGCACCCCAGAGTGCCGAAGTGGAGACATGGGAAGCTGCCGGAGACTTCAGCTGCAGAAGACTTTAAGTTTCCACGGAAAGAGCTGCACAAAACATCTGGTCAGGAACCACGCAAGCTTTGAGTTTGAGAGTTCATAGGTTTAACATCAGATCACACTACATTCTTTTCATAATTTCATATCTTTGTGAAGCTGGGGTTTCAGCCATTGCTGTGATAAACAGCAAGTAGCCTGGGAAAATCACAATGGAACAAGAAACGAGCGTGGCAGGAGCCTCCAATCTGCTTCCAAGAGTTGAGAAGTGATACAGTACCCAACACACACATACATCTCATGAAGAGGCAACTGTAGTTATGTAAGAAGCTAAAAATATTTTTTCTTTCAATTACTGTACATGTATTATTTTTTCAAACAGCTACAAGTTGTTAGGATGCAAATACTAATTAAGTCACTTGGATCTAACTACTTAATAAACAAAACCATTAGGTATTTCTTTTCATCTAAGGGTACCACACAAATAATTACTGAGTCACTAAGGGTGACGTGAGCAGAGAAAGTTTGGGAATCTCTGGCCTAATCGAATAATGTATATAGAAACATACACTCCAAAACTGAAAATACCTAGCACTTTGGGAGGCCAAGACCAGGGGATTGCTTCAGCCCAGGAGTTTGAGACCAGCTTGGGCAACATAGAAAGACCTTGCCTCTACCAAGAATTAAAAAACAAACAAACAAACAAAAAAACACAAAAAAAAAACTAGCCAGGCATGATGGTGTGCACCTATAGACCCAGCTACTTGGGAAGGAGGGGGCTGAAGTGGGAGGACTGCTTGAGCCCAGGAGGTCGAGGCTGCAGTGAGCCGTGACCACGCCACTGCACTCCAGCCTGGGTGACAGGGTGAGACCCTGGCTCAAAAAATAAAAAAAGAAAAAACAAAATTGGAAGTATACATTATTTTCAAGCATACAGGAAACTTTTTAGAAAATTTTAGAAAAGGCTGGGCGCGGTGGCTCACTCCTGTAATCCCAGCACTTTGGGAGGCCGAGGCAGGCGGATCACGAGGTCAGGAGATCGAGACCATCTTGGCTAACACAGTGAAACCCCATCTCTACTAAAAATACAAAAAATTAGCTGGATGTGGTGGCAGGCGCCTGTAGTCCCAGCTACTCGGGAGGCTGAGGCAGCAGAATCACTTGAACCCAGGAGACTGAGTTTGCAGTGAGCTGAGATCGCACCACTGCACTCCAGCCTGGGCGACAGGGTAAGACTCTGTCGTAAATAAATAAATAAACAATAAAATAAAATAGACTAACCCTGCCCCACCCTCCTGAAAGATTGAGCAGCAAAAAAGAAAAACAAGTTACAAATAAGCAAACAAGCAAATTTAGAATGAGAAGGGGGCATGTTTACATACTCAGCAGAGATTTTTAGATCGGTAAGGGAATGTTACAAACAAGTTTTATGTCAATAAATTTGGAATCTTTAATGAAATAGAAAAATTCCTAGTAAAATGTAACTTGCCAAATTTGGTCAAAGAATGAATAGAAAGAGTAGAAGAATAGAAAGAAATGGATTCCGCACTCAAAAATATCCCACCTTAAAGAAAAATCAGGGAATAACGAATAAATTAGGAAAATACATGAATCTCCCATGCAAAAGAATTCTAGATAATTTATGTAGCCACTTTGCCCTCAGGAAAATGAAGCATAACTTCCCACTCCATAGATGTGGCTTTCTTTCAAAGAGTGCAGTACAGATTAGGGGTGTGAGGAGGAGAGCGACCTCACAGTGGAGAAACCGACAAACACTACCTCAGCCAGATGTTCAAGGCCAGTATTGATGGTGATAAGTCATACGGATACTACCTGCCCTGATATAGTGTGATGAGAACAGCACTTCACCTCTGTGGCCTTCTTCCCCAAAACCCATAAACCCAGTCTAATAATGAGGGAAGAAAACACCAATCCCAACTGAGGGGCATTCTACAAAATACCTGATCAGTACTCCTCACAACTGCAGAGGTCATCAAAAACAAAGTCGGACAAGCTGTCACAGCCAAGAGGAGCCAAAGGGGACACGACAACTAAAGGTGATGTGGCATTTTGTAGAACACTCTGGGACAGAAAAAGGGCGTTAGGGAAAAACAAAGTAAATCCAATAAAATATGGACTTTAGTGAATAATAACATCTCAATATTCATTCATTAATTGTAACAAATGTACCCATGCTAATATAAAGTGTTAATAATAGGGGAAAGTGTATGTTGGGGGGAGGAGAAGATGGAAATTCTCTGTATTCTCTATCTGCTTACTTTCTCTGTAAATCTAAAACTTCTAAAAAATAGCCTAGTAATTAAAAAGCCATGATTGCTTCATACAGATGCAAAAATTAAAATCCAACAATTGTTCATTATTTGTAAAATAGTAGGTTCTATTGATTGACTTTATTATTGAATAAATACATTAATTATTTTTAAAAAGCTCTTGGCAGGCCAAGCACAGTGGCTCATGCCTGTAATCCCAGCACTTTGGAAGGCCAAGGCAGAAGGATTGCTTGAGCCCAGGAGTTCAAGACCAGCCTGGGCAAGAGAGTAAAACCCCACCTCTACAAAAAATACAAAAATTGGCCAGGTGTGGTGGTGTGTGACTATAGTCGCAGCTGCTGTGTAGGCTGAGGCTGGAGGATCACTGGAGCCCAGAAGGTCAAGGCTGCAGTGAGCTGAGATCACATCACTGCACCCCAGCCTGGGTGACAGAGTGAGACCCTGTCTTAAAAAATAAATAAATAGGCCAGGGGCAGTGGCTCACGCCTGTAATCCCAGCACTTTGGGAGGCCGAGGCAGGGGCATCACGAGGTCAGGAGATCGAGACCATCCTAGCTAACACGGTAAAACCCCGTCTCTACTAAAAAATACAAAAAAATTAGCTGGGCGTGGTGGCAAGCACCTGTAGTCCCAGCTACTTGGGAGGCTGAGGCAGGAGAATGGCGTGAACCCGGGAGGCAGAACTTGCAGTGAGCCGAGATTGCGCCACTGCACTCCAGCCTGGGCGACAGAGCAAGACTCCAACTCAAAAAAAGTAAATAAAAATAAAAATAAATAAATAAAATAAAATAAATAATAAAAGCTCTTAGCAAATGTGGAATTAAAAAGAATTTCCCCAACCTGGTAAAGGATATCTACCAAAACCATCAAACTTAATTGTGAAACATCAGAAGTATTCCATTTAAAGTCAGCAGCAAGACACGCGTCCCTGCTCTCACCACCTGATTCAACATTATACTGAAGGTTAACTCAGTGCAATAAGATAAAGAAGCAAAATATGTTAGGATTGGAGACAAGTGGGGAAAACTCATTATTTACAAATGACATGCTTGTTTACCAACTAAATCAAAGCAAACCCACAGAGTAGCTATGGATTGCAACTCCACTGCCTGCCTCTGGCCTCAAAAGAACAGAGGCTGTGGCTCAGGTCCTTCTTTACAGTTTCTCAAGCCATCTCCTACTGCTTTTCCTTCTCCTTTCTACCAAGGGGATCCTCTGTCTACCTCTCCACTGTAGAGGAGAAGGGAAGTGGAGAATTCAGTAGGTCCTTCTGCAAGTTCCTTAGGATGCACTGGCTCTGCAGTTTGGGGAGAAGAACTAAAAGGTTTGTGTCATTCACAACCCAAACCAGACTTCATGACATACAGTACCAAACAATCCTGTAGTGCGATTGTGCCCATCAGCTCTGTATTCCCCAAACACCTCCCCCAAACCCCCAACGCACCATGTCCTATAGTTAGGGCTTCCTTCCCCCACGTCACAACCACAGCAGCTTTGTCCATCTAGGGGACAGAAAATTCTGGAAACAGGTCTCTCCCAATACACCTTGAACCCCATAACTCCCTCTGTACCACCCAGTCCCAATACTAGGGAAAGCTGGGGTGACACCCAATATACCAACCAATACTGACTTTCTACCATCTGGCAAATGGATTTTGAAATAGAAATTAAACATAGTTATTCAAAAAATAAAGAAAGTTCTACTTCTCACACACCCAAGCTTGTGGTCTGAGTCTCATCCTTGCTACTTGAACACTATAAACATTCAGGATTCATGACCCTTAACTTAAGCCCTGGGCTCCACAGCCTGGACGATCTCCATAAGTGATGACCTCCCCAGCAAGCTGACGGCTTCTCAGAACAAGGATGGTGGGAGGGGAGGTAGAAACTTTCATGGTTACATTACACAGTATGAAAAGATTACATAAGGAAACCAAATCTTGTGTGCAACACACACACTTTACACATCTGGCCTTGAAGATGTAAAAATTTACAACCTATATTAGAATCCATATTTATGCAGACTTTATGAAAACACAAATAAAAATCTATTTTAAGGATATGGTAAACTCATAAAGAAAATACAAAGTTCAAATCTCAGTGGATATATTTCTGAGAAACTTTCTCTTCCTCCTTATACCCAGGAGTTTTATCTGGTTTGGGAGGAGCCATGCCTCTGATCTAGAAAGTTTTTTTAAATTGATACAGGATACTCATACATACTTATGGGATGTATGTGATATTTTGATACATGCATACAATGTGTAATGATCAAATCAAAGTAATTAGGGTCTCCCTATCACCACAAACTTTTATTTCTTTGTGTTAGAAATATTTCAAATCTTCTCTTGTAGCTATTTAAAAATATACAATAAACTATGGATAACTATAGTCACCCTACTATGCTACCAAACACTAGAACTTATTCTTTCTATCTGTTTGTTTGTACCAATTAATCAACCTCTCTCCATCCCCTACACCCTTCCCAGCCCCTAGTTACCATCAATCTACTCTCTACCTCCATGAGATGAAATTTTTTAGCTTCCACATATGAGTCAGAATATGTGAGCTTTGTCTTTCTGTGCCTGGCTTATTTTACTTAACATACTCTCCTCTAAGCTCATCCACGTTGCCACAAATGACAGGATTTCATTCTTCTTTTTATGGCTGAATAATATTCCTTTGTATATATATATTTTATTTATATATATATAAAAAACACACATATATACATACACACACATATATATAACACACATATACACACATACACACACACACATATATATATATCATATTTTCTTTTTTTTTTTTGAGATGAAGTCTTGCTCTGTCGCCCAGGCTGGAGTGCAGTGGCCCAATCTCGGCTCACTGCAAGCTCCACCTCCCGAGTTCACACCATTCTCCTGCCTCAGCCTCCCGAGTAGCTGGGACTACAGGTGCCCGCCACCACGCCAGGCTAATTTTTTGAATTTTTTTAGTAGAGACGGGGTTTCACCGTGTTAACCAGAATGCTCTCGATCTCCTGACCTCGTGATCTACTCTACTCGGCCTCCCAAAGTGCTGGGATTACAGGCGTGAGCCACCGCACCCGGCCATGTATCACATTTTCTTTATCCATTCATCCCTTGATGGGCACTTAGGTTGATTCCATACCTTGGCTATTGTGAATAGTGCTGGGATAAACATGGAAATGCAGAGACTTCTTCAATATACTAGCTTCCTTTCTTTTGGATACATACTCAGTCATGGGATCGCTGGGTCATATGGTAGTTCTATTTTCCATTTTTTGGGAAACATTCCTAGTGTTTTCCATAATGGCTGTACTACTTTGTATTCCCACCAACAGGGTATGAGAGTTCCTTTTCTCTGCAATCTTGCCAGCATATGTTACTTTTTGTCTTTTCGAAAGCAGCCTGGGGTGAGATATCTCATTGTGGTTTTGATTTGCATTTCCCCGATGATGATTGATGTTGAGCATTTTTCATATACCTGTTGGCCATTTGTATGTCTTCTTTTGAGAAATATCTATTCAGATCATTTGCCATTTTTAACTCAGATTATTTAGGTTCATTTGCTGTTGAGTTGTTTGAGTTCTGGTTATTAACTGTTTGTTGGATGAATCATTTGTGAATGATTTCTTCTGTTTTGTAGGTTGTCTCTCACTCTGCTGACTGTTTCCTCTGCTGTGCAGAAGCTTTTTAGCTTGATGTGATCCCATTTGTCTATTTTTTAGAATGATGAATTTTGTACTTCATTACTTACTAACTCATTTTTCCTGGAAGGAGCTTTCCAAGACCTTCTAATTCATCTGCCTATCTCCAGAGTTGATTAACTGAGTTTTCCAGGCTTCCAAGAAAAGCATGTTGCATATCACCTGTCTGAAAGTGTTCTACCATCTACCTTCACCTTGTCTGCTTTGTTATCTCCAGCCCAGTCATACACTTGGACTGTGGGACTGAAATTTCCCCATAACTAGGAGATGGGAATCACGTTCACTCAGCTATAATTGCCACTTCCTGGGAAACCCTTTCTCTCTCCTGTTCTTGGGGCACTGCCAGCCAAGTTTCCCATCCCTGAGCCCTCAGTGGGGCTACCTGCCATCTATCTTCAGCTCCAGGTCACCAACACCAGCACTTTATCTGTGAGCAGCAATAAAATGAATTCATCTCCTATAATGATTTTAAAGGGCCTGTGCTATTCTTGGAGTGTGGAGAAGGGAGAGGCTGGGCAAATAGTTCTTTAGGATCTTAAACAAAGGCTTCTTGCTTCTATTAGTTCTCATAAAATTTTTCATGGAACTTTATAAAGAATATTGAATAAATCCTCCCTTCCCTTTTGCCCAGAGTCAAGCTATGGAGCAGAATGAACTCCAGGTTGCAGGCCTGGAATTGGTCCTTGTGTTGTCACTCACTTGCTCTGAGATATTGTGAAAGCCACTCCACCCCGCTGAATTTCCATTTTCCCATCTGTAGAGCACTTAGAGCAATTGTATCTGTCAGAGTGCAACCAGAGAAACAGAACCAAGGGAGATATACAGTTAGGGACTGACTGCACAGAATTGGCTGATACAGTTCTGGGGGCTGCCAGGGGCAGGCTGGAGCTCAGGGCGTGAGCCCAGGCTGCCGTCACAGTGGCAGTTGTGCCGTCTTCTTCAGGAAGCCTCAGCTCTGCTCTTACAGGTTTTCACCTGTTTGGATCAGGCCCACCCAGGTCAGCCAGGACAATCTCCTTTGCCTAAGGTCAACTGATTATGGACATTAGTCACATTTTCAAAATACCTCACAGCAACCTCTATGACTGTTTGGTTGAATAACCCGGGACTGTAGCCTCACCAGGTGGATGCATCACGGTGACCCTCACAGCAATGTTTGTTCCTGCCAACCCCGAATAATGGGAAGTGATACTTGGGAGGTTTTAAACATGCTCTTTTAGAAGCTTCAGAAATGGTTGAAAAGAACCTAAGAATATTAATTTCTAAACTGTGAACATTCAAATGCTCCTATATTAATTAGCATACATACATATAATTCCACATAGTTGTAATCAGTGTACGCAGCACGTAACTTTCTGCTCTTTTCCCCTAACTTCATTTGGTGTAAGCGTGTCCTGATATTGATATTTTCTACATATTGAGGTCACTTTTCCCAATTATTTTATAGCGTTTATTCATGTTAATGTACTATAGTTTTGAGCACTAACCCCTCTTTTGGCCATTTGAACAGTTCTAAATGTCTGCAACTTAAAAAGCACTATTGTGAACATATTTACACAAATCAGTGTTTAACTTTTGAGTCATTTCACTAAAGTATAATTGGTCCCAAATGTGGAATTACTGGACCAAAAGATGTAAAGAAGCTTGTAGCCACCATTCTGTACAGCTGGATTGCTTTACAGAAGGGCAGGACTGATTCATAATGCATCTAAAAATGTATAAGAACATTTGTTATCCTAAAGCTCTGCTATCATTTCAATGGCTGTTTTCCTAAAATTTATTTAACTTCAAAAAGCACATGTTGATCTTAAAAGATGCAGCCCCTTAACCATCAGAAAACATCTTTTCCCAAATACAGTCATGTGCCACACAATGTTTCAGTCAATGACAGTGGTCCCATGAGATTTTAATGGAGCTGAAAAATTCCTATCATCTAGTGAGGTCCGTCTCATAACACCACAGCATTAAAGCACATCACTCGTGTCGGGCGCGGTGGCTCACGCCTGTAATCCCAGCACTTTGGGAGGCCGAGGCAGGCAATCACAAGGTCAGGAGATCGAGACCATCCTGGCTAACATGGTGAAACCCTGTCTCTACTAAAAATACAAAAAACTACCCCGGGGTGGTGGCGGGCGCCTGTAGTCCCAGCTACTCAGGAGGCTAAGGCAGGAGAATGGCGTGAACCTGGGAGGTGAAGCTTGCAGTGAGCAGAGATTGCACCACTGCACTCCAGCCTGGGTGACAGAGCGAGACTCTGTCTCCAAAAAAAAAAAAAAAAAAAAAATCACTCGTATGTTTGTGGTGATGCTATTGTGAATAAACCTAGTTTGCTGCCAGTCATTTAAAAAGCAAAATAAATAAAATTTTAAAATAAGAAAAATCTTATAGATTATGGATATAAAGAAAGAAAATATTTTTATACTGCTGTACAGTGTGTGTTTTAAGTGTTATTGCAAAAGAATCAGAAAGTTTTAAAAAGAGCCTGGCATGGTGGGCTTATGACCGTAATTCCAGCTACTGGGGAGGCTGAGGCTGGGGGATTGCTTGAGATGAGGAATTCAAGACCAGCCCAGGCAACATAGGGAGACTTTATCTCTTAAAAAATATAGCTAAGTTTAATTTATTGAAGAAAGAAAAATATTTTGTATCAATTTAGTGTAGCCGAAGTATACAGCTTTGTTGAGTCTACAGGAGTGTACAGTAATGACCTAGGCCTTCACGTCCACCCACCGCTTACTCACTGACTCACCCAAAGCAACTTCCAGTCCTGCAAACTGCATTCATAGTAAGTGTGCTATGCAGGCATGCCACTTTTTATCTTTTACCCTCTATTTTTACTCTACCTTTTCTACCTTTAGATATGTTTAGATACAGAAATACTTATCATTGTGCAGTGATTACCTACAATATTTAGTACAGTAACATGTGGTACAGGTTTGTAGCCTAGGAGCAACAGGCTATACAATACAGCCTGGTATGTAGTAGGCTATAGCACCTGGGTTTGTGTGAGTACATGCTATGGTATTCGCAGGACAACAAAATTGCCCAACGATGCATTTCTCAGACTGTATCCCCGCCCTTACGCAAGCCATGACTGTAGTGATGTTCTGTCCTGGTTTCCTCCTGTGTAAACCCCCACAGCATGTCCCGCACTCACTATACGCTGCCTCCTAACTAGCATCTCTTCAGCTAGATCAGAAGCTACTGGAGAATAAAAGCCATTCTTACTACTCCTTCAGAGCCTCCAAAGTATCAAGGCCGTTGCAGGCACTGCAATTACAGTGGGCCCTTGAAGAACACAGGGATTGGGGTGCCGATCCCCTGCACAGTTAAAAACCTATGTATAACTTTTGACTCTCCTAAAACTTAACTGCTAATAGCCTACGGTTGACTGGAAGACTTACTGATAACATAAACAGTCCATTCACACATATTGTGTATGTTATATGTACTATCTGCTGTATTCTCTTACAATATAGCAAGCTAGAGAAAAGAAAGTGTTATTAAGAAAATTATAAGAAAGAGAAAATACATTTATAGTACTATACTGTATTTATCAATATTGTGAATTTGCATGGTCTGTTTACAAGATGAGTTGTCCGAAATGATGGCAACCGCAGCTGCAGACCTCAATCTATGGTACATAGCAAGAAATTCAACTGTTTCTTGTAACGTCATTATTTTTCTCTGTTTTTCAGGAGTACTTCCAGCATCACTAGTCACACTTTGTATGGGTCCCATGGTGTTAACCAAGGTATTGCACTCAACACGATGAAAAATACACAGGAACCCTGAGAGACCACATTTTACCAACGGTAATTTGCAATTTACTAGAGAGATGAACTGCTCATGTGGAGACGATGAGCGTCACACAGCGTTTTTTTTTTTTTTTTGAGACGGAGTCTCGCTCTGTCGCCCAGGCTGGAGTGCAGTGGCGCGATCTCGGTTTACTGCAAGCTCCGCCTCCCGGGTTCACGCCATTCTCCTGCCACAGCCTCCCCAGCAGCTGGGACTACAAGCGCCCGCCACCCTGCGCGGCTAATTTTTTGTATTTTTAGTAGAGACGGGGTTTCACCATGTTAGCCGGGATGGTCTTGATCTCCTGACCTCGTGATCCGCCCACCTCTGCCTCCCAAAGTGCTGGGATTACAGGCATGAGCCACCGCGCCCGGCCCCACACAGCGTTTTAGGCAGATACACACTTGAAGTCACATTGAGCTCACCACTGGCAATGAAATGATTACAGCATTACAGTAAGCACTGTAGTTGATTTTATGCACTTATGATTTAACTGCATCTTTATATTTGTTTACATGCTCCTGACTGCAAATGGCCCCATATACTCTGTGTTATAAGTTTTGATAAATTTTAACTTTTTATTATAGATTTCTATATATTGTGTGGGAGTAAACGATAAAATAAACTAGTATCTACATATATTTTATGCATTCATGACATATCCAACTTTTTCTTAATTTTTTTGATATTTCTAGGCTATGCAATTCATCACTGAGTTTTTTCTAATTGTCACAAACCTCAAAAAAATTTTCCAATATATTTATTGGAAAAAATTTCTGTATAAGTGGACCCAGGCAGTTCAAACTGATGTTGTTCAAGGGCCAACTGCATACCTGCCTGAGGGGCGCGTGGCAAGGGTGAGATGAAGGTCCTCCTCGGCTTCCTGGCGTGTATATAATATCGGGTCTCCACCGAGTTCCCAAAGCAGGCCAACTATGAAAGAACCTTCAGGCTTGAAAGGACAGAAAACGTTTTCATAATTTATTGGTTAGATACTGTATATGCTAATGCTGTACTTACTGTTATTAATTATAGCTGGACTAATTAACATCTTCTTTCGGATTTAACATGAACTTAACAAAGCCAAGCTTGATTTTCCAAATCAAAAACAAAGTGGTCTTCTAGAGTGGGCACTTCTGTTTGAGAAAATGGTCTTTTGAGGGAGAGTAGGGGGCCCTAGAAGGGCTAACAATAGCAGGCAGCTCTCCAAGTAGGAGGAGAAGACCATCATATACAACTTTGTGGAATGTGTCTGTCTTTATGACCATGTTGCAGGGCTAAGAATTCATGGCACACAGTTGCAGCATCATTGACAAGGTAAGTCGAAACCTCAATAAATCACCTTTTTTGTGTGTCTCCCTTCTTATGCATTAATAGTCCTAGTCAAATAATCTGATTCCATGTGGCTGAGACCAAAGAGGCCAACAAAACAAGGGTGTTTAGATCTTTCCTGTTCCCCAACCTCCAAATCTAGGTGATCCCATGAGCTGCAGATGTCTTGTCTTTGCTGATCACATCCAGTAGAGAATTGCTGAATATCCTGCTTCCTTTTATTTTACAGAAGGAGTTTACGTGCTGCATTTAAAAACAGAGTTCATAACCAATATGAAATTTAGCGGAAGTAACTTGACCTCATGGGGTTTCTGGGAAAACTCAGAATTCAAATCACTTCCTTGCAGCCTCTCAAGTGAGTCGAAAGCAGAACCCCCTACTTCGTGCTTCTCTCGCCTAGAACTCACTGTCACTGTCTGCTGGTCCACTGCTCCCAGTCACTCCAACGTGAGGAAGCTGGCTTCAGAACAAACCACAAGGAATCTGGTTTATGAAAATGGAGCAGTCTCCTGATAACATCTGGCCGTTCATCACTAGCTTCTTCATGTAAAACCCACTCTAAAAAGAAATGGATCCTACAGGTCTCCTACTGGATGCACACAAATGGCTGAAAACTGCCATTTGATTTGATTTATTCTCTATATGCTAGAAGTTCTCTATGTGGTTTGTTGGGCTAATGACCCTAAGGAGATTGTATTAGGGTTCTCCAGAGACAAAACCAATAGGATGTTGAGACAGAGAAAAAAAAGAAAGAGAGAAAGATTTGAAGGAATTGGCTCACATGATTGTGAGACTGGCAAATCCAGTCTACAGGAGAGGCTGGAGACCAAGGCACAGTTGATGTAGCTAAAGGCCAAGGGCAGTCTGAAGGCAGAATTCCCTCCTCCTCGGGGGACCCCAATGTTTTAACTTCTTTAACTGATTGGGTAAAGCCCACCCCCATTATGGAGTGGACTCTGCTTTACTCACATCTACTGATTCAACTGCTAATCACATCTGAAAAACACCTTCACAGAGACTTCTAGATTGGTGTTTGGACAACTGGGTGCCGTGAGTTAGCCACATTGACACATAAAATAAATCATCCCAGAGATTCATGTAGACTTCCCAGAGAAGGGAAAGGTTGCACCAAAAGTGAGTGGAGTGGCTGAGCTGAGACAAGTGTGTTCACTTCCACAGGGTGTGCCTTTTTCACTGCTTGCTGGGGCCGAGGGGATGATGCTCTTGGCACAGGAGCTCAGGGCAGAGCCCCCAGCCTGACTCCTCCTGACTAGCCTAAACTCTACCCACACTAGTCTGTCCCAGGCATGGAGGCAGGTAAAGGAGAAGAAAGATGCCCCTATGTTGCCACTCAAGTGCTGATAAGCTTCACAGGCATTTTGTGAGAAAACGTGTGTGATCTTGGAGATCTGAGCAACTGCGATTGTCTAGACTGGGACCAACGCTGGCCCTGCAGCTGAACAGAGCAGCCCTCCCACATGTTGATGACAGCCTCAGGCCAAACAACCTGCCACAGAGGGTAGAGAGCAATGGACAAAGCCCAGGATTCAGTGAACTGAACTGGAAAATCTTTCACAGAGATGACAGGTGCCCAGACCCGAGATGGGGGTCTCTGGAATTGGAAACTGACAAAGTGGATGTAAACTGTGTCCTGCTGGCCTCATTCTCCTCTGCTAATTCAGAATCCTGATGCCTACAAGGCCCTCAGCAGCCTCGACACGAGGAGAGGTGGAGTCTCTCTCTTTCCTCTCCTGGGATCCAGCCCTGGCCACACCCCACAGCTCACTCCACATCACCAGACACAAGGGTTTGCGGCCACTCCCTGCAGGTTCCTGCTGAACAGCTCACTTTTCCAGGCACCACCCACAGCCTGCAGGTGCCAAAACCTCAGCACTGACAGAGGTCTGTGAAACAGGCATTGAAGCTTTCCTGTCAGCATCCCCGGGCCAGGGACATGGTTCATGAGCTAGGCTGTGAGACCATACACATTACAACATACTCTCCTGTCCTCCCAGGGACTAAGGATTTGGCCTGGACCAACCTTTGTGTGCCTGGCACCTTCTTCTCTGTGAGGGGGTGCCTCCACCGGCTGCCTTCCTTTTGGTTCACTCTGGTAGTTAACCAGACATGCCTGGACAGCGCTTAATCCCGGTGCTGGACATAGTTAGGCTCAAGCTGGAAACCCTGCCATGCTGATAATGTGTTCCTCTGTCCTTGTGTAAAACACACACATGCTAGTTACATTTAAGAATGTAGAAATGGCCAGGCATGATGGCTCACACCTGTAATCCCAGCACTCTGGGAGGCCAAGGTGGGCGGATCATGAGGTCAGGAGTTCGAGACCAGCCTGGCCAATATGGTGAAACCCTGTCTCTACTAAAAATACAAAAATTAGCCAGGTGTGGTGGCACGAGCCTGCAGTCCCAGCTACTAGGGAGGCTGAGGCAGAAGAACCATTTGAATCCGGGAGGTGGAGGTTGCAGTGAGCCAAGATCGTGTCACTGCATTCTAGCCTGGGCGA
Organism: Pongo abelii; assembly: GCF_028885655.2. Lineage (NCBI taxonomy): Eukaryota > Metazoa > Chordata > Mammalia > Primates > Hominidae > Pongo > Pongo abelii. The sequence goes on from NC_071999.2 coordinate 27,784,339, forward strand.
CAGGGCAAGACTCTGTCTCAAAAAAAAAAAAAGAATGTAGAAATAATTGGAACTGTCATGACTGTGGGGTCATCCTAATTCGATATATTGCTTATAGAATGAAATCTACATCTTTATTTATGAAAAGTTTTCTGTGGATGACAACAATACACAAGAACCAGAAGCCAGCACTCGCTGGGACGCTTGAACTTGCCTTTGGTGAGCCGTGCACCTCATCTCGGGCTGCCCCTGCTGGTGTAACTGGCTGTGCGGGCTCACCCACACTCCCACACCCCCCTTTTTCTTTAACAAGTGAGATCCTTTCTCAGGGGGTGGCTAGGAGATGTTTGCCCCTTAGTCCACAGGTAGGAGCTATAAGAGCACAGCACCCCATTTTAATTAAATGCAATAAAACTACCACATGAGTACATAAAGGCAAGGCAAAGTGACAGTGTCCAGACCAGCAAGTGCTAGAGTCAACAGAGATCTTAAATGGCATCTAATCCAGGGCCCCTGACCTTAGAACACACCCCCAGGGAGCGGCCTCAGTTCCCTCTAACCACTGCAGTTAGATTCTCGGGGCCGCCCCGGCCTCCATACGGGCAGGCTGAGGACCAGTGATGTGATGTGGTCCGGGGGTTCTCAAGCCCACTGGTTCATAAGAAGCACCTGGGGAGCTTCATAAAGATAAACCTCAAGGACTTGTCTCAGAATTACTTGGACGTGGGGTCTGGAAATCTGTATTTTTAAAGCTCCCCAGGAGATTGTTTCAGGTTTGGGACCCATTGATCTTCTCAGCTCCAACACTGTCTGAGGCCACAGAAAGGCGAAATGTTCATTCCGTTCTCAGCAAATTCAGTGAGCAAACAAGAAAGCAGGACTAGAATTCAGGTCTACAGAACTCGCAGTTCAGCATCATTTATGAAAAATTATTATATCTCTCTCTCAAGCTAGGAAGAAATATATGTTAGTGGTCACAAAAAACTAAAACGTGTTGTTTCTACTTCATCAAGGAACACCCCCTCATCTAGAAATAAACTCCAGCCCCAAATTGAGTGTTTTCAGTTGCTTATAAGGAAGACCTTCCTAACTGCAAAAGTCAATTACTGGAATCAAGGGTGACATGGGAGGGCTCCTTGTAAAATGATATTTGTAAAACATTCTTTCACTTCTCCAAGAGAATTGAGATGCAGAAGCCACTTTGACACGCCTGTCACTGTGGCGGTGTCTTTGAAAGACCTGAAGGAAGTACAAGACGTGGCCTCCAGGAGCACACCTCCTTCCCAAATGATATGGAGCCCTCAGAGGGTGGCAGGGCAAACACAATGATGCCTCAGTCCTTGGGAGAGTAGGGAGAGCGTTGCTCAGACAATGCTCCTTTAGCAAAACAAGGCTGAAAGGCAGAATACGGCTCCAAGCCCATCCAACCCTAGAAGAAGGGAAACAGTCACTGTTTGATTTTTCTTTTACATTTTCTAGTTCCTCGTTACTTGGTGCTGTCATTGTTGGAGTGTTTTGTTGTTTCTTTTGATTTTTGTTAGTTTGCTTGGGGTTTTCACCCAAGCAATCCTTTGCTCAGTCAGAAATGAAGTATTTGACACATGGTTGCAAAGCCTGGGGCTGTTCTATAAATTCCTGGTGCTTGAGTGATTCCAGGTGTCCTGCATGAATGAGGATCTCATCCCTGTGTCTGGAGCCCCGAGTGTTGTAGAATGTGCTCCCTCTGCTGGTTCCCTCTGAAAACGAAAACTTGGTTTTGAAATGGACTTGAATTCCCACAGTGCTCTCTCCTCAGATCCAAGAATCTGACCTCTGCAGAGTGATTAGAATTTTCTGGCTAAAGTGATTTTTTTGTTTAAAACAACAACAACCTGACTCCTAGACTCATTCAGGCTGACCACCTTAGACAAATCCGGCTCACATGGGCCCTTGGAAGAGAATGATATGGTGAAAAGAGAAAATCAGAATGTGTTTATTTTCATAGTTGGCCCAGCAACGAGCAGAGCAGGGCAGCTTGGGCAATGTCCCAGATGTGCCCATGGACAAGCTGTAAAGGACTCACACCTAAGGTATCTAGGAGGACGAGGGCCACTGGAGTCAGCAAATAAAAACATCAGAGGGCCAGTTAAATATGCATTTCAGTGAAGTCCTGGTTACTCATGAGGATGAGGCGGGAGGATCACTTGAGCCCAGGAATTTGATGATTGCACCACCGCACTCCAGCCTGGGCTGCAGAGCAAGACTGTCTCAAAAAAAAAAAAAAAAAAAAAAAAGTACATTTCAGTTAACCAACAAACAATGTGTAAAGTATAAGTATGTCCCATTTAATACTTGAGACATAGTAATAAATCTCACAAGGCTCCCTGCGTTTTATCAGGCAACCCTAAAGGTGAGGAAAGAGGAACTAGGAGGAGGAGAAAGCTCAGTCTAGAGGCTTAAAAGGCTCTTGGATGCCAACTGCTCAAACGTGCTGGTGCCTGGAAGCTGGTGACATCTGAGCCACTAGACCGAAGATGATAGACCGCCCCACTGAGACCCCGGCATAAGTTTTCTGTGTAGGGTGCTATTGCAAGAGCTCAGACTGGGACTGTTCTCTGCCATTTTTGCAGGGCTGATTTAAATCTCACCATCTTGTCTTTTTTACACAACCTATTTATTACGAGACACTTTAAAGAACCTTAGTAAAATACTTTGGTCTTATCATCTTCAAAGTCTTGGTTTCAATCCCAGTGTCATGGAGCTCTTCCCTGCAGTTTTACCTCCTCCTGCGGCTGCAGGCAGCCAGGCCCTGCTCCTCCATTTATCAACTGATTAATCAAATGCCGCTGGTCCTGCTTGTCTGACTTTGCCTGTTTCCCAGGCTATACTCATGCTGGTTGCATATTAACACATACTGTGCTTCGGCAGCCAGTGGCTTTATTTCCTAAGGGGACATTTCACAGGCACAAAAAGATCACCCATAAATTTACCTTTTTTCCCTCACATGAACCAGTAGAGGGTGTCCTGAGGTTAAGCTGGGCCTTTCCCACTTCCATCTCCCTGCACCCAAGTCCACTTTAGGAGCTGGCCTGGCACCACCCAACCTGCGTGAGTGGTGGATGAGACCTCAGGGCCTCAGCCACCACCACCTCTCAGGCAGACTTTCCAGGAGAACCTGCAGCCAAGCAGCTACTGGTTTTCTCCTGGTCATCCCATGACAGCACAGTTGTTTTTTCATTCTCTTTACTTGTTTTTTTTTTCATGCCTAAAGTCTCTAGGTGTGTTTTTAAACCCTTCACTGGCAGTGGCCAGCCCACTCTGTGTGCCTTTCTGGGTTAGCAAGGACTAAGTCAGCGCCTGGCATGTGTGAGACTGGGATGTGGGCTGTGCTCCTTCTCTTTTTTTCCCACTTCTTCCAAGAGTAAATGTCTTGTCTTTGTGAAGAGCTGATCCCAAGATAGATGTGTTCACAGAGCTAGACCAGCTTGTTTCATGCTGACTTAGATGTTGGGTTACCGTAGACAATTATTTAAAGCACCTCAGAGAGAAAGAAAGGCAGACAAGATAATGAAGTAATCATTATCATCTGCCCCTGCCCTGGAGGGACACTGGCCCCAAAAGGACAAGGTCATTCTAATGCACCCCAAAACCCAGCCTGGCATCTCACAAGGAACAGATCTGGCATGAAAATGTGGGGGGATGAACACAGCTCTATTAACTAGAAAAAGAACCATGCCGGGCGCAGTGGCTCACACCTGTAATCCCAGCACTTTGGGAGGCCAAGGCGGGTGGATCACCTGAAGTCACAAGTTTGAGACCAGCCTGACCAACATGGGGTGAAACCCCATCTCTACTAAATACAAAAAATTAGCCGGGCATGGTCGCAGGTGCCTGTAATCCCAGCTACTTGGGAGGCCGAGGTAGGAGAATCGCTTGAACCAGGGAGGTGGAGGTTGCAGTGAGCTGAGATTGTGCCACTGCACTCCAGCCTGGGCAACAAGAGCGAAAAAACTCTGTCTTAAAAAAAAAGCCATGATCTCAAATCCTACTTTTTAAAAAATTAATTTAGATCATCGTTTAAGAATGACAGCCCCATCATTATTAGATTGAAGCTAATCTTTATGACCAAGGCAGCCAGGTCTTTGTGACCTTCTCTCATTCCCTAGCTCCCGCTTCCCTATGCAACTCTTAGAGCAGCTTGGTTCACCCTGGAAACACGGATAAATATCCATGTATCAGGGGCGTGGAGAGGGGAGGAGACATAGAAATTTCTCTAACTTAGATTGGGTGACTGGCATTTGTCCTTTTCCTGGTTTCATCTCAAAGACTCTTGATAGGGCAAATAAATAGTGTCTGAAATGGTCTCAGGGAAATTGGCAGGGTGGAGGGCTCAACTGCATCTGCCAGAAGCAGGAGCCTCCTGGTACAGATCTGCTCCTGGCAGGAGCCAGCACAGGGGAACCCAGGCCGGAGTCTCAGGCTGGAACAGTTGCAGGCCAAGCAACTTCACAAAGTCAGGAGGGCTCTTGTTTTTTGCGACAGACCCTCTCATCTTCTCCTAAATGTTGTTTCCATCATGTTGCTCTCATTCTCAAGGGCCTCAAAGCACAAGGATAAAGCCCAGTGTCTGCAAAGCCTACCTGGCTTGACAGCCAGACTCCTGCTGTGCTCTGATGGGACTGTCTGCTGGGCCAACGTATTCCTTCCTACACCTACCCTGGACTCTGCAGGAGCCAGTCTCCTCCTGCCTCCTTTTCTCCCACATCACACACTGCCCTCCTCTTCAGCTTACCCAGCCTTCAGAATCCACTTGAACTTGAGGCCCTTCCAGAATTGCTCCTCTTTCCTTGCCTAGAGCTCATCTCTTCCTCGCTGCTCTGAACAACAGGTCTGACCTGTTGAGCCAGCACTGGACTTGGGCTGGCTTCGGACTCCTCTTACGTCAATATTCTCATCTAAGTGTGATGTCTTATCTCCCCAGACAGGTTGAAAGCTCTTTCAGGGGATGGGCCCGGTATGATGCTGCACACATATCACAAGCCTCCAATCAATAGTTCAGGAATAAATAAATGTTTGTGTGTCTGTGTTTGTCCCCCCAGCTCTGGAAAGCGTGGGAGCCAATGACCAAGAGGGCAGCCTCTCACTTATCAAAGAGCCACATTCCTCCCGAATTAACGAGCAGGGATTTGTGTGAATAATGGTTTTTTTGTTATATACAGTTTACATACATGTATGTGTTGTGTATATGTTATATGTGTTATAACTTTTTTTTTTTTTTTGAGATGGAGTTTCGCTCTGTCCCCATGCTGGAGTGCAGTGGCACGAACTTGGCTCACTGCAACCTCTGCTTCCTGGGTTCAGGTGATTCTCCTGCCTCAGCCTCCTGAATAGCTGGGACTACAGGTGTCCACCACCACGCCTGGCTAATTTTTGTATTTTTAGTAGAGACGGGGTTTCACAATGTTGGCCAGGATGGTCTCCATCTCTTGTCCTCATGATCCACCTGCCTCGGCCTCCCAAAGTGCTGGGATTACAAGCATGAGCCACCTCGCCCGGGCTTATATGTGTTACAACTTTCTATGATAAAAGTAGAGATGATTCACATGGGGTGAACCTGTTTTCATTCTAAGATTGAAAAACAAAAATAAAAAAACTCAGAATGAAGTTTGTTTTTCAATCACCTATTAAATGGAAAATGGTAATTTTTCTGAAAAAGCATCTCATTATGGGGGACTTAGGGGAATGGAGAGATGTAGGGCAAAGGACCCAAAGCCGCAGATATGTGGGGTGAGAAGTCTAGAGATCCGAGGCCCAGCATGAGCCCTATAGTGGCAACATTGTATTAGATCCAGGAAATGTGCACAGAGTAGATTTTCCATGCTCCTATCACACAGGCCCTCTCCCCCCAACCCCACACAAAGGTAACTGTGGGAGGGGATGGATATGTGAATTTGCTTGAGAATCATAACTATCTCACTGTGCATAAGTATATCAAAATATCATGTTGTACACTTTAAATACAATAAAAAGCATCTTGTTACACAACATAAGTCACAGAGAATGAACACTGTGGGAACCTAAAGTACCCCAGCCATTTTGACATTTCGGGGGAGTTGTACCCACTGGAGGAGAAGGTGTACCTGTCTGAGCCCCTCACAGGCCCGCACCTGCTTCTGGAAACACCACTGCTGATTCCCATCAGTCATGGTGTTTACAGCTCCAGGCAGGATCATCGCTGTAGCTGACTTGCTAATTTCTGAAAAGCCAGTATTTCTTTTCTGGAGGATGTTCATATGCCAATCTCAGGATTTCCTGTGCATGAGGAAATGAGGACACAGTGTGGAAGCGTGCGTGCCTGAAGCTTTCTTTTGTTTTCTCATCCTGGCTCCAACCCCAGGCGGCCCTCCTCTCGTCGGGAGAGGAACACTGGCCGAGTCACAGCCAGGCGTGCTGAGTAGATACAGGTGCGTAGGGAGGGCTCCAGGTGGGGACTGTCCCATGTGTAGGAGAGAATTCCAGGGACAGGGAGAGGCCGAGTGGGCAGCAGAGGGACAGGCCAGTCGGACGCAAAGCAGGAAGTGGAGCTTCCTCTTCCCATTGTCATCTGGATCCTCCTCCTCCGTGTGGGGATCCTCACAGTCACACCTCGTTGAGCCAGCTGGTGGCCAGCCTGCGCACAGGAGGGACCTCCTGGGGCCCTCAAGGGAAGCCACACACACAAGGCCCCAACTCAGCTGCTCTCCCAGACTCTTCCCCACTTTCTTGGCGGGTGCAAACGGATGGAAAAAATCTGAATAACTAATCCTAAGTAGTATAAGTTATGCCATTTCCCCCAGAGAAACCTCTTTCCTCTAAACTCTGAAGGCACTTAGAGCCCATACCAGTTAGTGCTAAATTATTTTCCCTTTTGGCCTGTTTACTATTGGTTCTTCACTAATCTGGTCTCTCCAACTCAAGTCCAACTTTCTAGAGGGCAGAGGATGGCATGATTTTAGTACCATATCTCCCCACCACCCCCTGTATCTAGTACAGCTTAAATACATGAAGTATATAATTTAATTAAAACAAGCTGAAAATACCTATATCATGACATCCTATCCCAAATATATAATGTTCGTCAATATGAGCAGGTATAATAGAGAACCTTGTCGTGGACAGGCTTATTTTGAAACGCAGCAAAACCTCAAGCAGAAGCTGCTACTAGCACATGTGGGCTGAGGAAGTCTCCCAGCTGCAGCCTGACCTCTATGGCCAACCCTCTAGGAGCCATTTGCAGTAGGTGGGATCAGGGTACATTGCTCAGAACATTGTGGGTGATGGCCCTGGGACTGAACGTGTCTCAGGAGAAATCCAATTCCTGGTTCTATAGGCGAGTGCCTCCAGATGCCTGCGTCACAGTTACCCAGGGCCTACTCACCTCAAGGCAGAGTGGGGTATCCAGATGACTAGAGGCAGCAAAGGACACGATTCTGGAGTTAGGGTTGGGGGATGGCCCCATTTTCCTTCTTTGGTAGAAGTCAACACTCCAGGACACCTGAATGGCACCAGAGGCTGCCACAAGGGCCATAGCAGTGACAGCTGAGACTGGTCCCTGGCAGAAGCCAAGAACTCTGCAGGATCAGAGAGGTGCCAGAGAACCTGATCATGGAAATGTTTTCGTCCAGGCTGGTGGTAATAAACGGTCTTCCACCCTTGATACCAAAAGGAATAAGCAGCAATCCTGGGCTCAATGGCTCACACCTGTAATCCCAGTATTTCTGGGGCAGAGGTGAGCAGATCGCTTGAGCCCAGGAGTTGGAGGCCAGCCTGGGCAACATGGTGAAACCCCTTCTGTACCAAAAAAAACCCACAAAAATTAGCTGTGCCTGTAGTCCCAGCTACTCAGGAGGCTGAGATGGGAGAATGGCTTGAGCCCAGGAGGCAGAAGTTGCAGTGAGCTGTAATCACACTGCACTCCATCCTGGGCAACAGAACAAGACTGTCTTAAAAAAAAAAAAAAAAAGTGGCAATCTTCTCTAAGGATCAAGTGAGGGTGCCATCAGTTAGTACTTTCTAAAGCTGTGTCATCATCTCTTTTTAGCCCACTTCCCCTCCCCCCTCCCCATCCCTCAGTCAAGTCCCTAGGATCTGAGTTTGCTTTTGGAGCTTGAACTGGCCTTGAGCTCAGAGACATCTCTCTGGAGACCCTGCTTCTCTACTCTACATCTGTCCCAATAGTTGGAGCAGGGGCTGGAACAGCTTAAGGTGAGCAGCAGCCATCTGTTCCCAAAAAAACCCTTAGCTTGGATTCTCAGCAGACAGTGGAACATCAGTTTCGTACACATTTTGTATTTCTCACCCCATCTGCAAACCTTTCCTTTGAAGAGTATTCCGAGAATGGAACGCAGAACTCCCCAAAAGCACACTGTTGCTTGGGTTTGGACTAGAATTTAATGTTCCCTCCGACTCTAGAGAATCCATGATGTGTATCTTTACACCAGATGCCACTAGGAGTGTTCCTGCCCCTTATCATTTTAGTTAAGAAGTGACTCATTGCTGTCATCCTTGCTTCACAGAGGGAGGAACCCAGGCTTCAGATTCTGCCCTTTTGGAAAGAAAGAAGGAGGGAGAGCGGGGAAAGACCTGTGTGTGCAGCACTATGGAGACAGTTCACTATGTCGAGTACAACACATTCCCTTAGTCTCATTTGAAAGCCATGATGAACAGAGGTGTGGAAAATCTAAGATCACAAATATGTCATGAGAAAGTATCTTTGTTCCTACTGCTACTTTACAAAACCACATCTCTAACTGCTAACACTTCAAATTCCCTCAAAATAAGCTTCTTTTCCCAATTGTCCCTCACTACCAACTATAGTCATGCTCTGAAATTATTATGGAAATTTAGCATCTGAAAGAAAAGGGAAATTATAATTAATTCCTAATTAGAATCGAGCACAAGCTTTTTTTGTTGGTTTGTTTATTGTGACGGAGTCTCGCTCTGTCGCCCAGGCTGGAGTGCAGTGGGGCGATCTCCGTTCACCGCAAGCTCCGCCGTCTCCCGGGTTCACACCATTCTCCTGCCTCAGCCTCCTGAGCAGCTGGGACTACAGGTGCCCGCCACCACGCCAGGCTAATTTTTTTGTATTTTTAGTAGAGACAGGGTTTCACCGTGTTAGCCAGGATGATCTCAATCTCCTGACCTCGTGATCCGCCTGCCTCGGCCTCCCAAAGCGTTGGGATTACAGGCATGAGCCACCGTGCCTGGCCGGGCACAAGCTTATTGTTTTTCTTCTACCTTTTCTAAATGTACCCAATGCTCTTCATGTTTTCTGCCAGATGTTCTAGTCACTGCATGATGGGATTGTTACTCTTGCCGCTTCTCTGGACTCCTCACTCTTAGTCATTTTAAATATGGTCAAAATGACAATCTTTCTTACCATATTTGATATATAACTTTCAAAAAGAATAAAACTTAGCACCCTCCTATTAGTCCTTATCTAAATGGAAACTTATTAGCAGAGCATCAAGGGCCCAATAAAGTGCCCCCTCTTTTGAAACTTATCTCTACTCCCTTTCATATATTTCAATCATGTCAATTTCTTATTGTTCTTCTAAATAGGTGCTGATTACTAAACTCTGTTCGTGGGTTTTATTTTTTATGATCCTCTCCATTAATTAATATTCTTCACTGACTTTAAGACTTCACGATTCATTCTTTTAAAAGAACGTGTTTGATTTCCTCCACTGTTAACTGTTAAATATCTCTCTAATAATATTGTTTTCAGGCTATCTTTCTCATCTGGAGTAATTATGTTTCAAGTGTCAGGGGGAAAATACCTTTTCTATCCTGTGCAAAAACTCATGCTGGGCACTAAGAGCATGGAGCATGTCCCAGTTATCTACTGCTGCATAACAAACCAACCCAAACTTAGCAGTATAAAACAACCACTGCTTTAGTATGCACATCAACTGTCAGGGTCAGAAATTCTCTTCTCCTTCATGTATAGAGTCTCAGCTGGGAGTGACATAAATAGGTGGAGACAGATCTCTCCAGCCCAGTCCAGCCAACAACAGCCTCCGCTCCTGCGCACCCGCAGCCTGGGGCCCCAGGTTCCTGCGGTCTCGCCGACCCTAATCCTCCCATCTCTCCTCCCCACTCCCTCTCTAAATTGTTTCAGAATTCCAAATTCTTATCTGGATCCGGCAAATTAATTCAGCTACTCTTCAGAGTCTCTCAGTTATTCCCAAATTCTCTCGGAAGCTTGAATTTACCTATCTAAATCCATTCTCAAAAACACATTGGCCTTTTCTAGCCGGGACATCTCCAACAGCAGTTGCTGTTAGAAACTGCAATTTCCCCTTCTCTGCATACACATTTTTATAAATTGATTTATTGGTAGGCAAATTACATTTTTTAAAAAAGGCGTGTGTGGGTTTTCAGGGAAGCCTGGACAGGACGTGGGCGCGCCGGGAGCTCGCCGGAGCAGCTGGTCTGGCTCTGGGAGCCCAGCGGGCACCAGGGCTGTACTCACCTGGACGCCGGACCCGCCCCCTGGAGACCCCGCCCCCTGGCGTTCGGCTACTAAAGGGAAGGGGATTCCCAGGGGGTCCCCAATCCTGGACTCTCCCGACCCCTAGCTGTGGGTCCCGCTCCCTGCGCGCGCGCCGGCGGGTTTCCTACCCTCCGAGGCGTCCGCTGGCCTGCGCCCTGACGAGGACCTGGGCGGGGCGGGCGGCATTTAAGGCTGGTGGCACCTCCCGGGTGCAGCGGCTGGCGATCGGCCGTGGAGGTGCTTGCAGGGCCCGCGCCGCCGCAGGTATCTCCACCGCCACCACCTCAGCCACTGCCACTGCCACAGCCACACGAGGCCCCCCACCGTGCGCTCCGCCACTGCGGTCCCGGATCCGCGCTCCACGCCCGCAGCCCGCGGCGCCACCAGCCCAGCATGCACCAGGTGCGTGCAGCCCCCGCGCCGGCCGAGGACGCGAGACCCTGGGCCAAGGCCCCCGGGGACCGGAGCAGGCTGACAGGAAGCGAGGAAAAGGCGAAAAGAAGAAACGCCCCGTCCCGGGGCAAGAGGAGGCCGCCTTTCCTCTGAGCGCCCCCCGGCCTGGGCACCGCTTCTCTGACTCCCCGCCACGGCTCCGTGCGGCCGCTGGGGCTGGCTGGGGAAAGAAGCCAGTCCAGAGGTGCGAGGAGGGGCCAAGGGGTCCTAGGCCCGCTCCATGGCACCTGCGGGCTCCGACTCGGAGGATGGGGTGACATGGATGCGTTGCGGTCTGAAAAGCCCTCCGGTTAGGGCCCCCTGATCAGAACCGAGGGTCGTAAGCTTAGTGGGTGCCCCCTCCCCAAGAAACAGGACGCACAGCTGTTGTGTCCTCTGGGAGGCACACCTCAGAGGAAACCTCGAGGTTCCTTAGGCACCTCGAGGTTCTAAGGAAACCTCACAGCTCCTTGGAGGCATCAGTCAGAAGTTGGGGGGATAACTTCCCACCTGCTCCACCCAGAGAAGGGTCACCCTGAGGAGCTGCTGGCTGGCCTGTGTCCACCCCGCCTCCTCTCTACACGGGCGGAGAGGAAGCCAAGGTCAGCGGGAGGTGGGGGAGAGACTCCCCTGTCCGACTCCTTCCGGCCTCCCCAGAGGAGGGAAGGAAAGGGAGAAGGGGCTCCTGACTTCTGCAGGTCCTGACCCCGCAGAGGGGCGCTCAGCACCTCTTTGGAAACTCCATTTGGGGCCAAAATTGCACCTGGGCTTCTCTTTCAGAAAACCCCGGAAATCTACTCCGTGGAGCTCAGCGGAACTAAGGACATCGTGAAAACAGACAAGGGGGATGGCAAGGAGAAGTACAGGGGTCTGAAGAACAACTGCCTGGAACTCAAAAAGAAAAATCACAAAGAGGAGTTTCAGAAAGAACTCCATCTGGTCAGTAGCCTTAAGCCACAGGGGTCCTGCCGGCTATGGCCCTTCCTGGCAAGAGCTTGCCCCTAGAACCCACCTCTTACCACAGACATTCAGTCTGAGGGATTTGAAATCCCCTTGAGATTGGTTTCCTTGTGTGTGCTGTGTGGTGTCTGCGTGGTGTGTCTGTGTGGTGTATGTGTGGTGTGTGTGTATGGTGTGTATGTGTGGTGTGTGGTGTATGGTGTGTGGTGTGTGTGTATGGTGTGTGGTGTGTGTATATGGTGTGTGTGTGTAGTGTGTGGTGTGTGTATGTGTGTGGTGTGTGTGTACGGTGCGTGTATGTTGGTGTGTGTGTGGTGTGTGTATGTGTCTGGTGTGTGTGTATGGTGTGTGTATGTGTGTGGTGTGTGTGTGTGGTGTGTGTATGTGTGTGGTATATATGTGTGTGGTGTGTGTGTGGTGTGTGTATGTGCGTGGTACGTGTGGTGTGTGTGTGTAGCGTGTGGTGTGTGTGTAGTGTGTGGTGTGTATGTGTGGTGTGTGCTGTGTGTGTGGTGTGTGTATGTGTGTGGTGTGTGTGTGTGCGTGCACGCGTGTGTGTGTGTGTGTGTGTGTGTGTGTTTTGAATGGTGTGATAGTATCCACCCAGAGGTCAGGGCCTCTGCAGGATTCCTGCATTCTGGTTGGAGGCAGGCCCTGTAGAACTCAGAAGGAAGAGCCTCTGATTCCAGGCCCCACAGGCATGGCCAGACCTCTCTCCCCGCAGCTGCTTCAGTTGAGAGTTAAGTAACCACTTGCCAGTTTTCAATTGATTAGTAAAACTATCTGAGCTGTAACTTCTGAGGAGGAAAACTGAAGCCCCTAGGCCATGCTAGATTGCAGGTATGAAACCACATGGAAAAGCAATTTCAGTGGTAAAAATGTGGAGCTTGGATTGGGAGGACCTCAGGCCCCATCAGAGTCCCACTTCTCCACTGAGCTGAAACTGGCAACAAATGACTGACCCTCACTGAAGGTCCATTTTCTTTATGTAAAATGGGAAATAAATAATTTGTTGGGGTTCTATGAGGGGAAAAATGAGATGAGGATTTTGTAATTCGCGTGCTTTAGGGGAGTACAATATTATTATTATTAAGGAAGAGCTCTGGAGTTATTAAAACTAGCCTTTTTTTGTTTTTGAGACAGAGTTTCGCTCTTGTTGCCCAGGCTGGAGTGTAATGGTGCTATCTCGGCTCACTGCAACCTCCGCCTCCTGGGTTCAAGCGATTCTCTTGCCTCAGCCTCCTGAGTCACTGGGATTACAGGCGCCCGCCATCATACCCAGCTAATTTTTGTTGTTTTTAGTAGAGACGGGGTTTCCCCATGTTGGCCAGGCTGCTCTCGAACTCCTGACCTCAGATGATCCATCCGCCTCGGCCTCCCAAAATGCTGGGATTACAGGCATGAGCCACTGTGTCCAGCCCAAACTGGCCACTTTAATAATAAAACTGCCTTGGGTCTGAAATGTGACAGATTTTATCTTGGGAACACCGAAGGGGAAACTTCTACACGAAGCTTGAGATGGGCTGGATTGTCCCCACCGTCCTTGGCAGATCTTAAAGCTCTGTGACTCCCGAGGGGAGTCTCTTTTGTGCTAGAGAGCCATTTGTTAAGTATTCAGAAACTTGACAGGCTGACTGACATCCTGTTAGCAGCTTCAAATTTGGTTCTAGTGAGAAATCAGCAAACTCTACTAATCCGAGCTTTGTATTTATCTTTCCTGGAGAGTTTGTTAAACATTTCACAGCACACCACTGGGCATTTGTCCGTATCTATCATGACAGACATTTAAGAACACATCCCTGAAATTGGACTGACCTCAATTCAAATCCCAGTGTAACTGAAGTTCAGTTTCCTATTTTGAAAAATACAAGAATTTTTTTTCTACCTCTTAGGGTTACTAGGAGGATTAAATGAGATAAAAGGGGGAAAAGACAGCACAGCACCAGACGATAGATAGTTCTTATTATTTCCCATTATCTCTAGCATTTAAGATTGAAGACATATCTGTTTTTCCCTTGACATTACAAGGGTCCTGTAATTCTCAGCAGCATATTGAATGCTTTTGCCTCCCAACGTTTCTTGGCAAATTAGTGCCTAATGACAACTGAAGTATCCCGGCCTTTGGATAAAAGGGCCAGGCAATGACCCGAGGGGTGGGTGGGGTGCTGCCCTGTGCTAGTCCAGTGCTGGCCAGCAGAGGGCACCCCAGATACACACCACCACCTCGACCCACCCCTCCCCATGCTCTCATCCCCAAGCCCATGGTGAAGGGACTTTAAAGTCTGAGGTCCATGCATGCAAACAATGGCTCCGATCATCCACTACCTGTATCTGCCCAAAACTTAGTGGGTTGTGCTGTGCTCTGTGCAGAACACAGCCTTAATCTTCTGAATCCCCAGCAATATCACACTCAATCAGTATTAGTAGAAGGGATGAAGGAGCAAAACAGAATCTGGCTGAGAAGAGGGCTAGAAGCAAGATAATAATGATAATAATGAATTCTGTTTTATTGGAAGGCCTAGTCTCTTACTGCAACGTGGAACTATTTTTTGCATGTACTTAAGAAAAGAGATGATGTAAGCACCAGTCAACAGTATCAATCTTTGTTTCAGACAATGAGGGTTTAAAAAACCCTGAGTGCTGGACTTTCTAGGGGGAGCGAGGAAGACTTACCCTAGGTTTTCTGCTACAGGAAGAGACTTCTTGTCCTTTAGCCCAGTGGTTCTCAAAGGAAGAGGAGAAGAGGATTCCCCCACCCCTCTCCCAGGGGAAAAATGGAAACATTTTTGGTTACCACGACTGAGTGGAGGATGTTAGTGGGTGGAGCCCACAACAAATAATTATTTGCCCAAAATAGCAGCAGGGCCACAGGTGAGAAACCCTGCTGTAGTCTAATGATTCTGTAGCAGAATTCACAAGTGGCAGCCACAATGGTGTGGGTTTACTCAGCAGAACTTTTACCTGCAGGATTTCTCTGCCCAGTGAGCTCCCTGAGCATCACAGCTTGAGTGAGGGAAGCTGCTCTTCCCTGCCAGAGCCCACACAGCGAAGGAGGAGGAGTTGTGCCAGCCTAGGAAGCGGTTCTAGTGTGGTTTTGCCATCAGCCCCAGCCAATCCTAGGGTTCAGGCCTGAGGGAAGCCTCCAGCTCACTGACACCTGGAAGACGAGGGTGCCAGAACCTGTATGCCCTGGAGTTCAGATTGAAGCAAGGTGCATGGCTTTGTTCAGAAAAGCTGCAGGCAGCTTCTGGGTAGTAACAGCAAGTGCAGGATTGTGCTGACTCAGGGACAATCACTCCTGAGGCAGTGCCATCCTTTGCTGGGCAGCTGCCTGGCACAGGGGTTCTTTCTCTCCCGTCCCCCACACTCCTTGATCCCCTCCCAGCCTCAGGGCTGCTACTCCCAGATTCCATGGCTGGTCAAAGCTTGGGGCTTGAGTCTTTTGGAATTATCTAATTCACTCTGTTCTTCCTTTCATGGACTTCAGGATGACCACAAACTCAGCAATAGGGAATTGGAAGAGAAATATGGCACAGATATCATTATGGTGAGTCATGGGAACGAAGGATTTGGAAGAGAAGCCTCCCAACTCTACAGAGGGAAGGCTGTGTGTGGCGTGGGGGGGTGTGGAAGAGTAGCGGCACCTTCAGGAGGAGGGGCCCCTGCAGCACCTTTGAGACTGCAGTTATTTGCATCTGGACACAGTTCAAGTCAACAGAAAAACCTGCTCTGGGGGCTCACACTGGCCTGGCAGTGAGGGGGACCAAGAGGGACAGATGACCCCTGGCCTCAAGGAGAAAGTGGCCGGGTAGGGGAGGCAAATGTGTACGGAAGTGTCCTGAGAGTCACTCTATCCCCCTGGGATGGCCACAAGAAGTAGGAACGCTATGCTGGGAGAAAGGTGGATTCTGACGGAAGGGGCCAGAGCTGGCTCTCGGGCTGCTGCCATGTTTGCACTGGGACTCAAAATGCTTCTGATTTAAGCTGGTGGGGGACCCCAGGGCCAGTAAGCACAGAGTCTGCTTGGAGAGAATCTGGGCTTGCCGGAAGCTAGTATATGTGGAGAGGGGACAGGTGCAGCAGGAGTGAAGCCAGGAAGGGTGAACCTGTCAAAGTATTCACATTAAACTAATGAGTAGGAGCTGTCTTAGAGGCAGAAGGGACATAGTTTCCACACAGGGAGGTGATTTCATTGGTTTTCAAAAGGCAGTTCTCGTAGAAGATTCTTTTTTTAAAGTGAGAAATGGAAGGGTCTAGAAGAATGGAACAATAGCCCAGGACTGTGAAATGAGGATCTGAAATAGTGTCGAAAGACCTTACAGGGGCGGGACGTGGTGGCTCACGCCTGTAATCCCAGCACTTTGGAAGACTGAGATGGACAGATCACCTGAGGTCGGGAGTTTGAGACCAGCCTGACCAACATAGTGAAACCCCGTTTCTACTAAAAATACAAACAATTGGCAGGGCGTGGCGGCACATGCCTGTAATCTCAGCTACTCGGGAGGCTGAGGCAGGAGAATCTCTGAAACCCAGGAGGCGGAGGTTGCGGTGAGCCGAGATCATGCCATTGCACTCCAGCCTGGGCAACAAGAGCAAAACTCCATCTCAAAAAAAAAAAAAAGGGCTGGGCGCGGTGGCTCACGCCTGTAATCCCAGCACTTTGGGAGGCCAAGACGGGCAGATCACGAGGTCAGGAGATCGAGACCATCCTGGCTAACACGGTGAAACCCCGTCTCTACTAAAAATACAAAAATTAGCCGGGCGTGGTGGTGGGCGCCTGTAGTCCCAGCTACTCGGGAGGCTGAGGCAGTAGAATGGTGTGAACCTGGGAGGCGGAGCTTGCAGTGAGTGGAGATCGCACCACTGTACTCCAGCCTGGGCGACAGCGCGAGACTCTGTCTCAAAAAGAAAGAAAGAAAGGAAGGAAGGAGGGAGGGAGGGAGGGAAGGAAGGAAGGAAGGAAGGAAAGAAAGAAAGATATTGCAGAGAGACACAACCAGCAGGACTTGCGGGGATTTTTATTGAGCCCCTCATCTCGCTAGTCACGTCATAGCAGCAGGAGGAGGAGAGCTGGTCAGGTGATGGGCTGGGGTGGGGGCAGGGAGGTGACAGCAGGGAAGGCAGGAGGGTGGAGGCGATGATGAACTTATTGTGAGTTATACCAGAAGTCTCTCCGGAACACCCCTGAGGAAATGTTCCGCAGTTATTCGGAAAGATGAGTCTGGGGTTCTGGAAAAGGAATTGAAGTGGAGGGACATGGGATCGAGGTGGTGAGCCTGAATCTGGCCATTCAATAGATATTTGAATCACTACCACAGAAAAAGCATGAGACCCAGGAGAGAACACAAAAATGACCAAGACTGGCCTGTCATGGTGGCTCAGGCCTGTAATCATAGCACTTTGGGAGGCCAAGGTGGGCAGATCACTTGAGGTCAGGAGTTCGAAACCAGCCTGGCCAACATGGTGAAACCCTGTCTCTACTAAAAATATTTTTAAAATTAGCCAAGTGTGGTGGCGGCTGCCTGTAATCCCAGCTATTTGGGAGGCTGAGGCAGGAGAATCGCTTGAACCCAGGAGGAGGAGGTTGCAGTGAGCCGAGATCGCACCATTGCACTCCAGCCTGGGCAACAGAGCGAGACTCTGTCTCAAAAAAAAAAGACCAAGACAGAGTCCTGCCCTTTAAGTAGCTTACAACGTAATTAGGGAGAAGAGCTGTCTACAGACTTGTCCACCAAAGATCGTTTGTGGGGGGAGATTCCTGTGAACATGTAGGGTTTCAAAGGTGAGGGTGCCTCATGGATGGCAGGCCCCCCAGGGCAGGGGCTGCTCACATGGGCTCAGGGCTTGGGTAGGACTTATGCCTGTCAAGATGAATGAGAACTTAGGCTGGATGTGTAGAAAGGTAGAAAAGGAGCAGGTGTAAGGATGGAAACTAAAGCCACATGCTCTCTATGCAGAATTCCAGAAGCTTCCCTATTTCCTGGGGAGTTACTGCATTGCCCTTAGCCCTGGTGAGCAGCTTCTTCATTCCAAGTCCTCCTTCATCAAATTAGTCCCCTCGCCAGATAAACCTCTAAGAAACTAAAACCCCTTAGCAGAGCAGAGTGCAGTGGCTCTGAACCCAGTCACCACGTTGAACCTGGTCGCTACCATTGACAGGCCAGGTCCCTCCAGCAGGTTATGTAATTTCTCTGTGCCTCAAATTCCACCTCTGCGAATGATGAGACCAAGGAATAATGGCCCCTGCCTCAAGGGTTATTTTAAAGACTAAATGAGTGAATATACAGAGCACAGTGCCTGGCTGGTATTAAGCATTACATAGTCTTTCAAAAAAGCTGGGCAGCTGGAGAAGTGAGGCACGGTCTGCTTTTCTCGGGACCTTCTTTGGGCATGTTAATGCCTCACCCCAAGCTGCAAAAATATGCAGCCCAGCCCCTGAGGGAGGAGGAATGTCTAATTCATATTTGTTTTGGTTGTGCATGTGCTTTGTTTGGCTTTCCCAGGGTCTCTCCAGCACCAGAGCTGCTGAGCTCCTGGCCCGGGATGGGCCCAACTCCCTCACCCCTCCCAAGCAGACACCTGAGATCGTCAAGTTCCTGAAGCAGATGGTGGGGGGGTTCTCTATCCTCCTGTGGGTGGGCGCCTTTCTCTGTTGGATTGCATATGGGATTCAGTACTCCAGCGACAAGTCTGCATCCCTGAACAACGTAAGGCTGTGGGGTGTCCCCTCCTGGTTTTGCTGGCAGAGCCATCCAGTGAGGCCTCGGGGACACAGCTGGGGGCTGGATGCCACTGCCTAGGTGTGGGAAAGTCAGGCATTTTCCCAGCTGTAAAACAGAAATTCTATCTGGCTTTCTGATGTTCCAGAGGCAGTGTGGGCATGAAGAGGGATACACAAGACACCTTGAATTTTTAAGGGGGAGAAAATCTGCATCCATATGAAGTAGTGTGGGGCTCTGTCTCCCCCAAGCTAACCTCTTCCTTTAACACGGAGAGCGGCTGTGCCTGCCGAGACATGAGTACCAAATCCACAGAACTGAATTGGCCGACGTGATGCCAAGAGACAGAAGCCAGAGGCAACAGGCTACATGTCATAGGATTGGATTGACATGAAATGTGCAGAACAGGCACATCCTTGAAAGCAGGAACCAGATCCATGATGCCAGAGCACGGGACAGGAGCAGGGAGTGACAGCAGAGGGACCAGGGGGATCTCCAAGCAGGATGGAGATGCTCTGAGGCTGCGGTGGAGGGTGGTTTCACGGCTCTGTAAACTTAGAAAAAAAAATCAATAAGTTGCGCACTTAACATAGGTGAATTCCATGGCCTGTAAATTATACCAGGTTATAACTGCCAGCGTTGCATCCTCCCGTGGAGAGCTCTAGCCCCAGGGCCTGGCTGCTTCCCGCTGCCGGTTTCTCTGACTGACGCCCTCCTTCTCATGCAGGTGTACTTGGGCTGTGTGCTTGGCCTGGTGGTCATTTTAACGGGGATCTTTGCTTATTACCAAGAGGCAAAAAGCACCAACATCATGTCCAGCTTCAATAAGATGATCCCTCAGGTGAGTGGCAGCCACCTATCCTCTGGCCTCTGGTGACTCCTGGGTGAGGAAGCCTCAGCTGGGAGGGGCACAGGGCCCTGAGGGCTACGGGTTCCCACTTCCTTCCCTGTCGGAGCAATCGTGGGCGAATTAACCCATCTGTCAGAACCCCAGTTCCTCACAGGATTTTGATGGTCAAATGAGGCACCACCCAGGGCAGTGCTGGTTAGCGCAAGGCATCTTCTGTTCCTGCTCCTCAGTGTTTGTGGATAGTCCTTCTGGGTTCTGGAAGGGACCTGTGGAAGGTCAGGGAGTGTTCTTTCACTGGCAGCCAAGGAGGCCAGCCTGCAATTGTTTATCTGTGACCATTTTTGCTCCTGAGCCCCAGAATGCATTTGGCAGGGAAGCCCAGTGCTCTCTTCTTCCCCAAAAACCCCTGTCAGGTGTCCACACTGTCTCTGGCCCAGAGAACTGTGGGCTAGAGGAGAAATTCTGGGTGGAAAAGACGCCTCCTGCCAAGCTTGAAGCAGGAGATCACCTTGTTAAAGTTTCCCTGACACTCGCAAGATTATCACCCTCCCCAGCCCCATCTTCAGTGTTCTGCCCAAACGCCCAGCCAGGATTGCTCACCCTTAGTGGTCTCCTTTTCCAGGAGGCCCAGGTCTCTGGCTTGGCCAGATCTGGCCAACAGCGACTCTTCTGTTCCAAGAACATCTCCATGAGCTCAAGAAAAAGTAATTCTTAGAGTCTTTAGGCCTCAGGTGAAGCAGTCTTCTGTTTCATTCTTGCTATTCTGACAGCCTCAGGCTCCAGCAGCAATACTTTGTCCACAGGGCCAGATGCAGGCTGCTTAACAGCATGGACTCAACAGTGACAGTGACCAGGAAGTTCCAAGGCCTCTGTCCTGGGGTTCGGTGCAGCACAGACTTGGGAGGAGGGCCGGTGTCCTTCCAGGATCTGAGGCATCTGTCATGGTTTTCTTCTGCAGCAAGCTCTCGTCATCCGAGATTCTGAGAAGAAGACCATCCCTTCAGAGCAGCTGGTGGTGGGGGACATTGTGGAGGTCAAAGGAGGAGACCAGATCCCCGCAGACATCAGGGTGCTGTCTTCTCAAGGGTGTCGGGTAAGCATCAGGGGGCATCCATCCCAAGGACCATGTTCTAAACTCGCTGGCTCTGTGGTCTTTCCCAGCATCAGTATAAGAGGCAGGGAATGAGGTACCCAGCTGTGAACCATTTTCAACGTTTCTTTTAGGTGGATAACTCATCTCTCACGGGGGAGTCTGAGCCCCAGCCCCGCTCCTCTGAGTTTACCCATGAAAACCCCCTGGAAACGAAGAACATCTGCTTCTATTCCACAACGTGTCTGGAAGGTAAAACGCCTCTGGCTCTCAGCCCACATGTCCACCTGTGTCCTTTCTCCCTCCTGGGCTCTCAGGTCTGTCCTTTGCCACACCCTGTTACAAAGCTCATCCCAGAGGAATCGTGGAACTGAAGGGCCTAGAGGACGATGCTTTGCCTCTGGAATGTGGTGTGCCTATTGATTGTGCCAGCCCCCAGAGAGGGCTGCAAGCTGGCTGCACTCCCCTCCTAGCTGAGGACCCCTGGAATAAAATGTCTACTTCCCCTGTAGGCACTGTCACCGGCATGGTCATCAACACGGGTGACCGCACCATCATTGGCCATATTGCCTCCTTGGCCTCAGGAGTTGGAAATGAGAAGACGCCCATTGCCATTGAGATCGAGCACTTTGTTCATATTGTGGCAGGAGTGGCTGTCTCCATTGGCGTCCTTTTCTTCATCATCGCTGTGTCCCTGAAGTATCGAGTCCTGGACTCCATCATCTTCCTCATTGGCATCATTGTGGCCAATGTGCCTGAGGGCCTCCTGGCCACTGTCACTGTGAGTCCATGCCGTTAGACAGCCTGCACCCGGCTCTGTGGACAAAGCATTGGTGCTGGGGAGGCGCCCACACAAACTGCAATCTCCCCTAACTCCAGAGCACCACGCCCTCCCCACCAGGGACAACCGTGGAACATTCTGAATAGACTGTTCCTTACAGAGACAAAAAAAAAAATGGTCATATTTTTAATATTTGACTGCGTTTTCCTTGAAAACATTATGCTTTCAATCTGCAATTCACACAGCTTACTCTGCCCCTTAAGATCTAGATAAGACAGACTCCACCATTCACAGGTTTTCTAGAAGCCTGATGCCTTCCCCACATTTCTTTGGCAGTTTCTACAACTTAGGCATTTAGGCACATTGCCACACTCCACTTACCTCTCTTAGGGAAAAAAAAAAATTCCTCCAATTTTTTCCTGCTGAGGACTCCAGCCCTTTCCTGGCCAACCCTAGACCCAGCTGTTTGTATGGGCCCATGTCATTCAGTCCCTAGAGAAGAGCGCCCTCCTCCTCAGTCTCTCCTGTGGGGGTCCCAAGAGGTAGGAGAGGAGGGGGTTTATGTTTCCAGTTTTGTGACTACATGATCATTGGCCTGCTATTGTCCTGACCAAAGAAAAGAGAAGAAGTTTTTGAAGTCCAGGTCTCTTCTGACTCCAGGAGATAGTAATTTGGGGAAATTGGAGCCAAAAGAACCCTTTGAGATCTGGGGGTTTAAAAGCATCTTTAAAATATGGAGCTTTTAAAATGAAACAACATAAAGGCTGCTGAATTCCTCAAAGCAATAAGTGTGTCCTTTGGGACAACCTCTTTGGCATGCACTGGTCAGTCTCTTACACACTCCTGCTTAGGGACCACAGGAAGTGTCATGATTGTACATGAGCACCAGCCACAGCAGCGTGTCCGTGTTTGCTGCCCGTGGGTCCCTTGTTTTCTTCAAGTCATGAAGGAACAAGAACAGTGTCTCATATTTAATCTTTAAAAAAGGATTGTGGCATAGAGGGCTCTTGGTGGTGTATAAGTCACCAGGTCAGCTTAGCTGCACCAGCAACCACACCTCTCCCCTAGAACTAGTCCAGCTGTCTCCTAAAATTCAATCACAGCTCACATTGGCTCTTTCTGTATTATTGGACCTGAGTTCAAATGAAGATTTTTCCCAAAGCGTCCTTCCCTCTCCTGCTAGGTGACCCTGTCACTGACAGCAAAACGGATGGCCAAGAAGAACTGCCTGGTGAAGAACCTGGAGGCTGTGGAGACCCTCGGCTCCACCTCCATCATCTGCTCGGACAAGACTGGGACACTGACCCAGAACAGGATGACAGTGGCCCATCTGTGGTTTGACAATCAGATATTCGTGGCTGACACCAGTGAAGACCATTCAAGTAAGTCTTATGGAGAGCTCGGTCTGGCCAAAGCTGTGGACTCCATCCTGGGGCTGAGCTGAGCACACAGCAGGGTCTGTAGCCGGAGGATTGCTGGACAGTGACTCATGGACAGCCAGCTCAACCCACAGCAGCCACCGTTCTTTCTCTGTCTTCCAGACCAAGTCTTTGACCAAAGCTCTAGGACTTGGGCCTCCTTATCCAAGATAATAACATTATGTAACCGAGCGGAGTTCAAGCCAGGACAGGAAAATGTCCCCATCATGAAGGTAATGCTTCTGCAGCACTCGGTCTTAAATCACAGGCAGTTTGTAGTCGCTTGCTGGGGTCTGATTGGGTGCTTGATTTCGTCTCTCCAGTTGCTTAAAGTTTGTTCAGTGCTTGCAAGAGCAAGTTGGACTCACAAGACATACAGAAAGTTTTCTTTATGCACACTAGCTTTGAGAATACAAAGATGCTTAAAAGGTTTCAGAATATTGCTTTAGGGTCTTTGGAAAATTCTGGAAATGAATGCACCTCTAAGTTACTTTCCTGACTTTTCTGTCAGCTAAGTGGATGTAATCAAAGTTCCTTTTAATATACATGCCATTCATGGAAATTTAAAATGTGATTGGATAAAAATAAAAGGACTCCTGTTAACTAGAATATGGCTGCAGACAAAGCTCTAAGGGGTCTTGGAATATCGGAACATACAATAAACTCTCCCCCCTCCGCTTCCCTTCCTCCCTTTTCCTCTCCATCTCAATGAGTCAGTGAATCTCGGTTCTACTGGCTTTTCTATTTGCCATCTGTTTCCTTCCCTGACTCTTTTTCTTTCTTACTTTTTTGTTTGTTTGTTTGCTTTTCTCTCCGTCAGACAGCTCATGAATGCTCTTTTTGGCCAATTGCTTCTTTGTCAATATCTTCCAAATCTTTATGTCCAGTTCTAATTTCTTACCTAAACTCCAACCTGAATGTCCGGCTGGCTGTGTGCTTCCACTAGGAAGTTGCACAAATCATGCTCGTTAACTTCCACCCGTACCCAGCCTAGCTGCACATCAGTGCCTTGCCCCAATTTTCTAATTTTCTATGATATAACCATTCTATTTGTCATTGGAACAGAACATTTGGCAGTCATCTTTGACTTTATCCTTTCCTTATATCCAGTGAGTCACCAAGTTCTATCATTCTTGCTTCAAAATATACATAACTTCACTATTTGTCAGCAGTACCTTCCATCTAAATAGCTGATTACCGGTTGATTGGAATTAAACCTCCTTGATTCCAGTTTATCCCTCCTGGAGTCTTTCTCAAATGCCACTAATTTCCCTTAAGGGTGCTTTTATAGTCACTTAACTTTGCTCAAAATCTTTTTGTACTTCCCTGTTTTCTGCTTCTCAAGTCTAGACCTCAGGCTACCTTTCAGGGCCTTCCAGGTCTTGCCACACCCTCCACGTCCGCTTTTACCTTGAACACTCACAGACGAGCCTGCCCCTCATGCCCCTGCACCCGCATCCTGGTTTCTGGAAGACTTTCTTCTCTGTGTATCGGTAACCCACCTATCTATCAAGATCTAGTTCGTAGCTGCTTTTTTCCACGAAATCTTCAGTCTTCACAGAGGTCCAGCTTCTCCAAATATCCCTAATGCCAGTAGGTGGCACTATTGTTTACACGCTTACCAGGGTCTTGCAGCCCTCCCTGATCACGTGATAATGTCTCTCCAACTAGATGGTAATGGGATCAGGAGGTGTGTTTTGGGTCCTATGCTGAGGGCATGTTGGTTCATTAAATATGTGCTGCAAATATTTTTCTTCTTTGATTCCCAGAAAGCTGTGATTGGAGATGCCTCAGAAACTGCTCTTTTAAAATTCTCAGAGGTCATTTTGGGTGATGTGATGGAAATTAGAAAAAGAAACCGCAAAGTAGCTGAAATCCCTTTTAACTCTACTAATAAATTTCAGGTGAGTTTTTCCTCACAACCGGTAATCTCTGTCATCGGCAGCATGACCTTTCTACTTGCATGTATCCTTTGCTTACCTCATATTTTGAAGGATACCTGACTTCAAAGACAGTCGTCAGGGATACAGCACCCGGGCATCTGGTCCCCAAGGTCAAGCTCGCTTGCTGGCCTCCTTCCTAGCCCTGAAGCAGGGCAGAGAAAGAAAGAAAGGCAAGGACCTCATCAGGGCCTGGCTGCTCCTATGAATGAGCTATCTCTGTCACAGGCACACACTTTCTCTCTCTCTCACACACACATACACACACATACAAACACACTCACACCACCACTATTAGGTACCTTCTGCCATGAGGAGCAGCAGCCACACTCCAAAGCATAAATGCCAAGTGGGCAGTGGGGAGGCTGAACACCTGCTCCTCTCACCTCTACTGCATCAGGCCCTTGACCTACGTGGCCTCGTTCCATGTTCGCATCCAGCCTGTGAGGTAGGACTGACGAATCCTGACTCATAGAGGGAGAAGCAGGCCCTTAGAAAGTGTGGAGAGACCAGAGTCACACAGCTCCCAGTGTTCCCAAGCCTGACACAAAGTCCACGATTCTTCCACCATCACACAGAGGGAGTGCGGCGCAGTTCAGGCCATGGGAGAAAGCCCTGCCCTTTGGGGAGACCGGTGAGCGGCCCCTCAGGTGACAGCCCCGTCGTTTTCCGGGGCCAGCCCCTGTGCTGTGGTAGAAGACGGCCCTCCTTGCCTGGTTATCTCAGCAAGCAGGGCTGGCCCACAGTCAGCCATCACAGCCTCCCCATGTTAAGACAAATGACAGTTGGGAGCCCCAGGTCCCCATGCAGATGGGATTTTCCACAGAGCCCACACTGGATCTGGACTTGGGCTTTGCACAACAGTGAAGTATAGAAATAGAATAACCACAACTGTATGTGTGGAGATTTCTGGTGATTATCCACCCCTCTTAGTTCAGATGGAATTTAGGGTTAGAGAAGAACTCTTTTTTTTTTTGAGAAGGAGTTTCACTCTTGTCACCCAGGCTGGAGTGCAGTGGCACGATCTTGGCTCACTGCAATCTCCACCTCCCAGGTATAAGCAATTCTCTTGCCTCAGCCTCCTGAGTAGCTGGGACTACAGGAATGCACCCCCATGCCCAGCTAATTTTTTTGTATTTTTAGTAGAGACAGAGTTTCACCTTGTTGGCCGGGCTGATCTCGAACTCCTGACCTCTGGTGATCTATCCACCTTGGCCTCCCAAAGTGCTGGGATTACAGGCATGAGCCACCAAGCCCAGCCTAGAGAAGAACTCCTGTGTTGCAAATGTCTTCTTTGTGGATAGTGAGCCAACAGAGAATCACAGTTAGCTAAATAGACAACTAACCAGAAACATATGATGTAAAATACTCAAGCCAAGAAATCACATCTCTTACATAAAACCTCAGTGAAAATAGAGTGGGCAACAGTCCTAAAAGACTGTTTTAGGACGAGTATTATTATACTAATAATACTAGTAATAATAGGAGCTGTTCTGTGCTAATTTCCACACGTATTAAATCATTCATTCTCACGACGATGCTGTGGGGTGGCTAGAGGATGAGGAGGTTGAGGTGCCACGCATCAGTGCACAGTGTGAAGATGGGGTTAGATGATGCCTCCATCAGCAGCAGGACTTGGAGCCCTGCTGAAGCTCCGTCTCCCAGGGTAAAGGCATGCCCTGTTGCAAAAGGGAGAAAAAGCAGGTTCCATGAGGCCTCATGTACAAGTTGGAGGACAAAGTGGCTACATAGAGTGGGACTAGAAAGGGGAGAGGGGCCTGTGTGAGTTCCTGCTGAAGAGGTCGGAGGTGCTGTCTGGATGCTGTTAGGGTCATTTTATATCTACACATGAGCAGTGCTCAGCCTCACATGAGCAGTGCTAAGCCTTGGAAGGAGACGTCTCTGCGGGAAGGAAATAAAATGGAAAGCCTATGTCTTATTGATTAGAATGGTGATGCCCCAAACACACTGGTCTGTTAAGACATTTAAAACAGTTTATGGCAAATTGGAAAATGTTTTATAAAGTTTTATATAAAGATGAATGTATTTAACTTAAAAGATTATCCTTTGTAGCCTCCATGATTAAGGGCAGGGACTCTGGAGCCTGCCAGCCTGGGCTCAAATCCCAACTCAGCCACCAGATAGCCACCTGTTGCTCAGTAACCTTGAGTGAAGCATTGAACCTCTGTGCCTCAGTTTCCTCCTTTGTAAAAGGGAATAATAATAGTACCCATGGCCTTAAAGTTGTTTTGAGGATAAATAAGTCAATGTGGACAGCACTTAGACCAGTGCCTGGCATGTGGTACACACCATAAAAGTTTTTCATATTATCCCTATGTTTTAAATGTAAAAAGCCTTATCTTGGCCAGGTACAGTGGCTCACACCTGTAATCACAGCACTTTGGGAGACCGAGGAAGGCAGATTGCTTGAGCCCAGGAGTTCAAGACCAGCCTGGGCAATATACCAAGACCTTATCTCTACAAAAAACCAAAAAACGAAATTAGCTGGGCATGGCGGCACATGCCTGTAGTCCCAGCTACTTAGGAGGCTGAGGTGGGAGGATTGCTTGAGCCTGGGAGGTCGAGGCTGCAGTGAGCTGTGATTGTGCCACTGCACTCCAGCCTGGGCGACAGAGTGGGACCCCGTCTCAAAAAAAAAAAAAAAAAATTAAGAGAGAAAGAAAAAGAAAAGTCCTATGTTTTAGAAAGCGATAGGGATAGTAAATGGGAGGTTTTTTGTTGGTTTGGTTTTTGTTGGTTGGTTGGTTTTCTCAGTGTCTTTACTTGATCATTAAAAAGAGCAGCAGCAGCAGCTGGTAACCCTATTTGCCCTATACTTCTTTTTGTACTCATCTTTGATACCCAAAAGTCTAAGAAATACTGATTTGTAAAGAATTGTTATACCCAAAATTGTAGCACTTTTCTTTGCAACATATTTTCTCCCAAACACTCCAGCTTCCTGAGATTCATCTTGAGTGCTTAGAAGAGTACCTGGCTTATCAGAAGGGCTAGATAAGAGTTAGTCATTTTATTCTTGTATATCGATTTTTTTGCATATCTTATTAGGATGGATCTAGAATTAGAATTGCTGGGCCAAGAGCATTCCTATTAAAATGGAGACTCCTGTGACTCGGCTGTCTTCGTGAAACACTATACGTGGAAGTGTCCACTTCCTCACACCCCGCCATTTTCTATGACATCCAAGCAGGAAAACTGGATGGACAATGAGGTGAAGGGGTGCAGAAATTCCTGTTGCCTCCTGCCCTCCTGAGCTCAGAATAGTTTGGGTCTGAAAGATGGCTGCTCCCCACAGGGAGGTAGAGGAGGTGAGATGCAGAGGCTCGCAGCCCCCTAACTCTCACGGGCACCCTGGGAGATCTTGTTCAAGGCACAAGATTTCACACGCTGACGGCCACATCTAGCCTGCCCAAAGCAGCCAATTTTGCTTGAAAGATGAGCTCCGCTTATCCAGAGTGGGTGCCCCACTCTGGGCTGGGGCCAAGTCTAGAGCTCTTTGTCTTACTTGGCCACAGAAAGAAAAAGGGCGGAACATGCTGAGGATGCCATTGTGCCTCTTCCTCCTTTACATTTAATGGAGCAGTAGAGAAGAAGGAATGCGTTTTTCTGTAAGTAACACGCTCGGTTCATTCCTTCCCAGCTCTCCATCCACGAGACAGATGACCCCCACGACAAGCGTCTCCTCATGGTGATGAAGGGGGCCCCTGAGCGCATCCTAGAGAAATGCAGCACCATCATGATCAATGGCGAGGAGCACCCACTGGACAAGAGCACCGCCAAGACCTTCCACACAGCCTACATGGAGCTGGGCGGGTTGGGCGAGCGTGTGCTGGGTGAGTGCGGCGGCAGGGCCCTGCCCATCACCTGGTGGGCACAGAGATGAGGCAGGCGCCTTGAGGACTTGTGACCTAGCCGAGTGGCCATGGCATCCGCGTGAAGCGTGTAAAGGAGAACATGATAAGCAGGATGGGAACAAGGAGAGGACGCTGTGTGACAGCACCAAGCAGGGTGGGGTGGCCTCCAGAGAGGCAAGCTCAGGGAAGACTTTATGGAAGGAGTTAAATTTCAAACTGGGCCTTAAGTGACTGCATTTGAGGGGAGATAGGGGAAAGTATCCAGGGCCCAGGGAACAGCACAGGCCAATACAGAGGCAGAACGGCGTAGGGCACATTGGGTGTTGCCAGCAGGTGAGATGGCACCGTCACAGAAACAGGGTTCAAGGGCTACACTGGAGGTCATGAGATGGAGGTCTTGAACATCTGGGTGAGGAGCCAGGTTTCATCCTGCAGTCAGTAGAGAGCACCGAGGGCTGTGCCGCTAGAGTGAGCTGGGCAGTCGCAGGGCTGGAGAAGACTTTATGGAAGGAGTTAAATTTCTTTAACTCCTTTAAATGTCTTTGGTGGCAGCAGGGAGAGGAGAGATGCACACTCCATAGGAAGTGGCTGCCCTTGCTCAGGCAAAAGGGATGGGAATTTTATCAGGGTGATGGGAATGGGAAGGAGACATCAGGGCAAGAGAATTCATAGAGGTAGAGTTGGTAAGATTTAGAACCGATTAGAGGAGGATAGTCAGTTTAAAAATGATTAAGCTTCCCATTTAACAACTAGGAAGAGAGTGATGCCAGTGATGCAGACGAAGTGTCAGGAAGAAAGGAACCTTAGAAATGCAACAGGAGGAGGACCCAATGGGGGTGCCTGCGGTGTTGTCAAAGGGGACAGTGTGTCCTGTTGTCAGCACCAGGGCTGGCGGAATGGTGCCCCATCAGGACCACAGAATGACAAATTCAAGGAAACAGAAGTGTATGGTTGACGATCCGGCTCATTAAACACCATGGAAGTCCTCACCAATATAGATGCAGTCTGTGGAATGTGTGTTTCTAAAGGCTATTGGAGTTAGCAAAGCAGATAAAGCATATAAATGAGATGGTGATGCTTTAGGCATCCAATAACCCACGGCACCAGGTATTCTACACGGGATCGATGCCCACTTGCGTTTGATTTCTCAAAGCCTGCTCCACTGACATTTGCAAAGCAGTGGGCCAGGCTGAAAATAAATTGGATGTGAAAGCTGATCACACAATCTTGGAGGTCCCACCAGACACAAGAGTCCCTTCCACCTTGGCCTATGAGAGGCTGATGCCTTCTGAGAAAAGGATAGCTCGGCCCCATTCCTGCTGGCCTTTCTCTTGGGCTTATCTTGATCTAATACTGAACTTTGTGCCTCTCCACTGAACCCCCTTGTTCCTTCACATGCTGTTTTCTCTGCTGAAAGTGGCCTTCCCACCGCCACCCTCCCTTTTTTCCCTAGAAATCATCTGTGCCCCTCTCAAGCTTCAGCTCACATGTGACCTCCTTGGGGAAGTCTCTCCTGACCCTCCAGGCAGCTGAAGTCTGTCTCTGCCCTGAGATGTACCCTGTGCTTGATCCCTTTAACTCTGTGCCCTGCTAAGCTTCAGAAGTTGAGACTGTGTACGCCCTAGAACTCGGCAATATAGCAAGATATATTTCCAGAACACAGAGCCTAATGAACACACAGTGAATTATATTTGGATGAAATATGTCTTTCCTAAAAAAATTGCATTATGGAGTTGAAGAAATTAAATAATTCTGGCTTATTCTGATGTATTGGTAAAAAAGTAGAGGACAGAGGTTTATCAGCATGTTCTCCTCTTATTTTTTTTTCATTTCCTATTCTAGTTTCACTGACTCCCTAATTCGTCTGTATTACAGGTTTCTGTCATCTCTACCTGCCAGCAGATGAGTTTCCAGAAACCTACTCATTTGACATAGACGCTATGAACTTTCCGACCTCCAGCCTCTGTTTTGTGGGACTCCTGTCAATGATCGATCCGCCTCGGTCCACCGTGCCAGATGCAGTCACCAAATGCCGGAGTGCAGGGATCAAGGTGGGAGTTATTTTTCTGACTCAAGAAGTTCTCTCTTTATGTCGTTTTCCTTTCTAATAATGTTTTTCATAGCAGACGGTCAGTATTTAGGTGTCTTAAAGTAAATATCATAATTCCTATTCTATTTCTAGTTTCACTGTGCTAAGTTTACTGAAACTGTCCCACAAAAATGAAATGATTGTGTCTATGTGGAATGAACCACATAAACAGTAAATGCAATGAGAAGAATCTTCTAGTGCCTTGAAGTGACCATATCTCGCCCTAGTCCGTGGTAGATACTAAAAGGCTTTATTGGCTGGGCGCGGTGGCTCACGCCTGTAATCCCAGCACTTTGGGAGGCAGAGGCAGAGGCAGGTGGATCATCTGAGGTCAGGAGTTCCAGACCAGCCTTGGCCAACATGGCAAAACCCTGTTTCTACTAAAAATACAAAAAATTAGCCAGGCGTGGTGGCACACACCTGTAATCCCAGCTACGCGGGAGGCTGAGGCAGGAGAATCGCTTGAACCCAGGAAGCGGAGGTTGCAGTGAGCCGAGATCATGCCATTGCACTCCAGCTTGGGCAACAAGAGTGAAACTCTGTCTCAAAAAAAAAAAAAAAAAAAGAAAAGAAAAAAAGAAAGAAAAAAGGCTTTATTACTCAATCTTGAGGCTCAGCCCCCATAATCCATGTTCATCATTACTAGGTTAATATTAAGACTGTTGAAGTAACATGGGGCTACCCCGAAGTAGACACTCACCAGCCCTTTCACAAATAAAGTGGTATCAAAGGGGAAGGGCTTCCTTTCATGTCAGAGGAGGAAGCGTATGAAGCTTAGGAGCAAGGGTAGACCCAATGGGATTAGTGTTTCCTCCAAAGACAGTTGTCTTGTAGAGCCAGAGCTGCCACTGTAATCACCAACCACATTCTCCCAGGGCACTACGGAGTAGGTAATACTGAACCATACCCACTGTGGCCAACCGAGTTCTTCATTATCCATGGGCCTTCTCGTTGTCTGTGCTCTAGGTTATTATGGTTACTGGTGATCATCCCATCACAGCCAAAGCTATCGCCAAGAGTGTGGGGATCATTTCAGCCAACAGTGAAACAGTGGAAGACATTGCACATCGCCTCAACATTGCTGTGGAGCAAGTTAACAAACAGTAAGCACAGGAGCAGCATAGCAAAAATTCCAGTTCATACCCATGGGGCCCCACTGGCTCTAAAGAGCTGCACTACTTGGAACAAATCAGCTTTTTGCTCTCAGAGTGATGCTGGGCTGGTTTGAGCTATAATTTGCATATCCATCTATTCACTCTAATTTCACTGAGCAGCTAATATGTGCCAGGCACAGTATTGACACCATGAAATAACCCTTTATGTGTTCCTTGTTTGAAATTTCAAAATCCAGTTGTGCCCTGGGCACAAAACCTATGTGCCCAATTTAGAATAAGAAAAACTGAAACAAAGGGTTTATGTGAAATTACTTGCCATAGATGCAGTTGCATAATTTGGAATCATAGGAACCCTGTGGGTTGTTTCATGCACCCCCCTTGGTAAGCATCTTGGGTATTTATCCACCCGGTTTCATAACGTGTAGCTATGTAAACACACCCTTCTTTTTTATTTGGTAATAAATAGAATGGAAGCTTCCTAAGGAAAGTTTTTTTTCCTTGTTTCTCCTAATTCTTTTAATCATGTTTATCCTTATTCTTTTAATCATGTTCATCCAACTGTACATTCACTCATGTATTTATCCTTTCAACAAGTATTTACTGCGTGCCAACTACATACCAGGCAAGACCTGGAACTACAGTAGCAAACTGAACAATACTATCCACACCCTTGGGGATCTTTCCACTGAGCCAAGGAGACACAAACAAAGCTAACAATGATGTGCTCAGTGTAATGAGGGAGACACACAGGGCTAGGGAGCTGGGCGTGCGGGAGAGTGGCCTGGACTGTGCCTGGTCTCCATGAGTCAAAGACTCCAAATTCTCAGGTTGAGAAGAAATGTTCATTAGCTGGGTTACGCTTTCACGCATGCGGGAGATGAGGGAAAGACCAATGCACCTCTTCAGTTTCTCCAAGCACTTAGGTCTTTTAGGGACACACAGCTGTCAGGTCATAACAAATTACCAAGTTAGACAACCAACCAGGGTTCCCGCCTCTGGGCACAGCAACAGTACCTGAAGTCTAAGAGTCTTGCAGTGCCCTTTAGTATACATAACATCTCTCTATGAAAACAAATTTGGAGCTTGTTTATTTGTTTGGTTTTGTAAGATAATCGGATTATACTTTTTTTCACTTTAGAATTTTAAACAAATTTTTGTTTGTTTGTTTGTTTGTTTAGACAGAGTCTCTCTCTGTCACATAGGCTGGAGTGCAGTGGTGTGATCTCTTAGCTCACTGCAATCTCCACCTCCTGGGTTCAAGTGATTCTCCTGCCTCAGCCTCGTGAATAGCTGGGACCACAGGCACCCACCACCATGCCTGGCTAATTTTGTATTTTTAGTAGAGGCAGGGCTTTGCCATGTTGGCCAGGCTGGTCTCGAACTCCTGACCTCAAGTGATCCACCCACCTTAGCCTCTCAAAGTGCTGGGCTTACAGGTGTGAGCCACCACACCCGGCCTAAAAGAAATTTTTTAAAGAGTAGTCAAGTGCAGTAGTGAGAAGAGGGGAAAGAGTAGAAGAGTTTGATCTGTAACTGACTGTGAACAATCAGTTGAGCTAATTCACTACTACCTTCAGACCAGCCAAGTCTTCTTTTTTTAGATACAAGGTGTCCTGTCAGATCACCCAGGCTGGAGTGCAATGGTGTGATCGTAGCTCACTGCAGCCTCGACCTCCTGGGTTCAAGGGATCCTCCCCTCTCAGCCTCCCAGGTAGCTGGGACTACAGGCTTGTGCCACTGCACCCAGCTTCATTTTAGCAGATTTTTTTTTTTTTTTTTTTTTTTGAGATGGAGTGTTTCTCTGTTGCCTAGGCTGGAGTGTGGAGTGTAGTGGTGAAATCTCGGCTCATTGCAGCCTCCACCTCCTGGGTTCAAGCAATTCTCCTGCCTCAGCCTCCTGAGTAGCTGGGATTACAGGCACGTGCCACCATACCCGGCTAGTTTTTGTACTTTTAATAGAGACGGGGTTTCACCATGTTGGCCAGGCTGGTCTTTAACTCCTGACTGCAAGGGTTCTGCTCGCCTTGGCCTCCCAGAGTGTAGGGATTACAGGCGTGAGCCACTGCGCCTGGCCCATTTTAGCAATTTTTAATGAAAGTTGTATATAAGATATCTTATTCCTGCATCTTCTCAATTGCTTCTTTTTTATATTTGCCTTTCCTTCCCTACTTAGGAAGATTTGTTTGGCCTTCCATTCAAGGATCTGTTGTGGTTTTTGTCCAGTTTTAGCCTGGTGTTGGCCACGTGCTGGGTGATGTGCACATGATGGTCTTGCCCTTAGCCTCCTCCTGTGCTCCTGTTCAGTATAGATGGCACATTTATTCCTATAAACCTGGACCGCTTAGCCAATGTGCTGACCTGCATAGTGTCCTTGTGCAACCTCAACATCCTCATCCTTTCGGATGGGCATGGATGGAACTGTGCTTGGAGCAGACCCCAGAATGTGCTTCTGTCTCAGCTCTTTGGAACGAGAGAAAGACATAATCTTCCCACGAATGTGGGAAGGTGCATTGAAATGCCTTTTACGATTCTTGCCTCAGTCAAAAGTCACAAAGGGACTGAACTTCCTCTTGGCCACTGCCACTCCGTTCATGGCCACAAAAGGGAAGAGTGGATTACACATTTTTGTACAAATCACCACATTGAGTGAAGTAGATGCTTTTGTGGATGTTTTCAGTTATTCACTTCATCAGCTCTAGTTTCATGACCATATAAAAATTGCATCTTAGCACGTGTAAGGGGAAAGGAAACACCCCTTCTTTCTTCTCTTACTTTGTTTTTTTGTTGTTGTTTTTTTTTTTTGCCAGCAGTTAAGAAGACCTGTAGTTTGAGTCAAGTGCTAGAATTCCAATATTTAGCACCAAGAGGTAAAACAGACCTAGAAAGCTCAAAACTTGCAAATTGTAGAGAAAAAGACCTGCAGTGGT
Source organism: Pongo abelii (assembly GCF_028885655.2). Lineage (NCBI taxonomy): Eukaryota > Metazoa > Chordata > Mammalia > Primates > Hominidae > Pongo > Pongo abelii. The sequence continues at coordinate 27,819,024 of NC_071999.2, forward strand.
TTGTACCTACATTGTTTAAGCTGAGATTTGAAGGCTGAAATGTAGTGTTAGCCACAAGAAGCTGAGGTGAGAGATGCCCATTCCTGGTCAGGGAGCCAGACCCATGAAGGCCTTAGGGTATGGGGGATGGAGGACGTCAGAACTGAGAGCATCCAGCGGGCAGGAGGGAGAGCCCAAGGTGAGGCGAAGCTTGACAACGCAGGCCCCACCTGGGCTCACTGGCTAAAGTTAGGGATTCTGGGGTCTGCTCCAAGCACAGTGGGAAGCCCCTGAAGAGTTTTAGCAGGGGAGTGGCTCAGGCAGCTCTGCATAACCAATAGGCCCTAGAACCTTACTTTTATAGTCAGCAGGCAATAGCACTGCTCAAAGACTTCAGTAAACTTCTGCCTACATAGCACATTGCACAAAGATGACACTCTGTGAATCTGAAATACCCAACAGCAAGTAATTATTACCCCTTGTTTGGGCATAAAAGAATTCTAGGACCCAAAACACATGAACAGGCAGTTTGGGGGTTTTATTTTTATTTTTGTTTTTGAGACAGGGTCTCACTTTGTCACCTAAGCTTGAGTGTAGTGGCATGATCGTGGCTCACTGCAGCCTCAACCCCCCAGGCTTAAGCAATCCTCCTGCCTCAGCCTGCTGAGTAGCTGGGACCACAGGCACATGCCACCATACCTGGATAATTTTTAAAAATTTTTTGTATAGACAGGGGCTCTCACTATGTTGCCCAGGCTGGTCTTGAACTCTTGGCCTCAAGTGATCCTCCTACTCAGCCTCCCACAGTGCTGAGATTACAGGCATGAGCCACTGCGTTTGGCCATGAATGGGCAGTTTTTTAACTTCCTTTTACTTCTGAAGTAAAGTGATGCTCTGGGAAATACCACTCTCACCTGTTCTAGTAGGGATAAGGCTGCCTGGTTTTTTATTCCTATTGTTATATGGTACCAAGAAATGGTGTTATATTTTAGCCTCAGTTTGCCCTCTTGAAATGGAGACTAAGGTGTTCCCAGGACTCCTGTTCCCTCACTAGAGCATTAGGTATCAAGGACACTGGGTTCCATCCAGGTCAAGTCAGAAAGGCTTCAGCCAGCATCCTGCCTGGAACAGTGTTTCAACCTAAGATCTGCCCTTGGGCCTCACCCAGTTTCTTCTGGCTCTTCTAGGGATGCCAAGGCCGCTGTGGTGACTGGCATGGAGCTGAAGGACATGAGCTCGGAACAGCTGGATGAGATCTTAGCCAACTACCAGGAGATTGTCTTTGCCCGGACATCCCCCCAGCAGAAGCTGATCATTGTGGAGGGTTGTCAGAGGCAGGTGGGTGGACAGCAGTGTCCAGAGGACTGACAGGCCCATCACTGTCCATGGGCAAGTGCAGAGGTCTGGATCTTACATCAGGCTATGGTGCCTTTGAAACTTCAAGAGAGAGTTCTTGGCTCATCCTCATCACTTGACCTCTCCACCCTCTCAGGTGGGCTGGCCCCTGTCCTCCTTTGAGACCCCCACCACATGTTCCCCGAAAGGCTCACCCCAGCTCTCTGCATTTTGTCATGAGAGCCTGGTGAAGCATTTGCCACTGTGGTAGTTGTGAGTAAAGAAAGATTTAAAATGCAAAGATTTAAAACAAAAAATGTGAAGACATAAGATATAAAACACCTGCACATTAGGTTTTCCTCATTTGCACACATCTTGTTTGGAGACACTTGTTCCTGCTTCTAAGATTTCTCATCTTTATCTTTTCCCCTAAATGGGCCTTTCCGTTCAGCCATAATCATCCTCGCAACCTCAAGAGAAAGGGAGGTCGCGTTGCTCTTGCCAGGCCTGCAACCCATTGGGCCTGCTCACTCCCACTTTCTCCCTGGGTCTCCCGCCATAGGATGCTGTTGTTGCTGTGACAGGGGATGGAGTTAATGACTCTCCGGCTCTAAAGAAGGCAGACATTGGGATTGCCATGGGGATAGCAGGTTCTGATGCAGCCAAAAATGCAGCCGACATGGTCTTGCTGGACGACAACTTCGCATCCATCATCACAGGGGTGGAGGAAGGTGAGTGAGCCTCAGGGGGTCTTCCCAAGGGCTAGGGTGGTCTGGGGGACTAGAAGTAAGTTCTGAAGGAGAAACCTCTCTGCCTAGGTCGCCTGATCTTTGACAACCTCAAGAAGACTATTGCTTACACCCTGACCAAGAACATTGCCGAGCTGTGCCCCTTTCTGATCTACATCATTGTCGGGCTCCCCCTGCCCATTGGCACCATCACCATTCTGTTCATTGACTTGGGGACAGACATTGTAAGTGACACTGAAGGGAACAGGGCGTGATGCCTGCCCCAGGGGAGGTCAAGTTCAGGGTCACTACCTTCAAGGGCCGGGGATGGACTAACTCAATGCTTCTCAGCTTCGATGTGATGGGGCCTGTAGCTCTGCATTTCTCACGGGTTCTCAGGTGGTGCCCATTCTACCGGTCCACATGCCACTCCTCAAAGCAAGGGACCAGAGGCATCTGCCAAATGTTTGGAAATTAAAAACCCTCTATAGTGAGCTTTTTTTTCTTGAGAGAGAGTTTCACTCTCATCGCCCAGGCTAGAGTGCAGTGGTGCTATCTTGGCTCACTGCAACCTCCACCTCCCAGGCTCAAGAGTTTCTCCCACCTCAGCCTCCCAAGTAGTTGGGACTACAGGCTTGTGCCACCACACCTGGCTAATTTTTGTATTTTTAGTAGAGATGGGGTTTCCTGGCCTCAAGTGATCCACCTGCCTCGGCCTCCCAAAGTGCCGGGATTGCAGGCGTGAGTCACTGCACCTGAGCTACAGCAAGCTTTTCAAGACGTGAGTCTTCATCCTCAAAAAAAAAGAAATGCCATTGGTCAGTTTCAGCCTATGTGCCTCCCTTTTCTTTTGGGAAGATGAAGCTGTCACTCAAATTAATCACCCAAATAACCACTGGGGGCCCAGTGACTAAAGTGATAATCTCACAGCCACCCCTTGTTAAGTAAGAGAGTCTGACATGAAAGACCTTTACCTAAACACAGTAAGAAGTAACAGTTATGAAGACTTTATAAAGCCTTGCCCTACAGTAATGTCACCTAAACCTTCCCCTTTTCCAGTATCCATTTAAAGAAAGCCCCGTCTGAGCTGCCCATGTGGCTGGGGCTTACATGGGCAAGCAGGGAAAGCAACAGACAGTAAGCTGAATTCTTAGCAGGAAACTGGCCCTTCAAATTGCCCCCTTCCCCTCTCTTGTTTTCTACAACACCCAGGTAATCCCTAATTCCTAGAGAGACTGGAGATGGCTTTCCCTTTGAGGGGTATTGAGGTCCCCAAAGTTGATGGATCATTTTCCAAGCCCTTCAGATTTGCTTGCTTTGCTCTGCTGCAGTGTTTCTCCAAGCCTGGTATGGGCATCACCTGGGAACTTGTTAGACATGCACACTCTGGGCACTGGTGGACACCTGTAGCCTAGCTACTCAGGAGGCCAATGCAGGAGGATTGCTTCAGCTCAGGAGTTTGAGTCCAGCCTGGTAAACACAGAGAGATCTAGTCTCTTAAAAAATAAAAATTAAGAACAAATAAAATAAAAATGTTATTCCAGATAACTGGACTAGGAATGGAAATAGGTTGTACACCCATTGTCTTTTAAAAAAGACAAAGAAAGAAAGAGAGAGAGAAAGAGAGAAAGAGAAGGAAAGAGAGAGAGAAAGAGAGAGAAAAAGAAAGAGAAAGAAAGAAATAAGGAAAGAAGGAAGGAAAGAAAGAGGGAAAGAAAGAAAGAAGAAAGAAAGAAAGAAGGAAGGAAGGAAGAAAGAAAGAAAGAAGGAAGGAAGGAAGGAAGGAAGGAAGGAAGGAAGGAAGGAAGGAAGGAAGGAAGGAAAGAAGGAAAGAAATGCAAATTCTCTGGCCCCAGCCCAGTCCCCCTGAATCGGAAGTCTGGAGGTGGGGCGCAATGATCTGTCTTTTAGCAGGTCCTCCCACCTGGAGGGAGAGGATGGCACAAGAAATTCTCCCTGTAGGGGAAGAGTGTTTTATAACCAGCATCCTTCAGAACTGCCAGCACAGGGTGATAAAAAGCAGCTGATTTCTAAAGGCACTATTCTTAAATTCCCATACAGACAACACGCCCTCTACTACCTATAGCCTGGATGGGCCAGCTCCGTGCCCCCACCCCATCCAGCAGGTACCCCACCCACCCCAGCTCCCCTCCCCTACTGTGAGTAGAGCAGAGCATCCTGGGGTTAGACCTCACCAGCCTCTTCCCCTCTAGATCCCCTCCATTGCCTTGGCATATGAGAAAGCTGAAAGTGACATCATGAACAGGAAGCCTCGCCACAAGAAGAAGGACAGGCTGGTGAACCAGCCGCTCGCTGTGTACTCATACCTGCACATTGGTACGATGAGGGCGCATCTTCCCCATCACACCAGGGACTGCCCCGAGAATTGAATTCACTGGAGTCAGGGGCACAGCCAGAAAGTGTGGTTTTCCTGTGGGGTCAGGGTTGAGGAGGGAGGGGAACCGAGAGCAGACAGGACGAGGCAGTTCCCTGAGGCCATCATAGAACCTGTGTCCTATCTCTCTTGTTCTTTCAGGCCTCATGCAAGCCCTGGGAGCTTTCCTTGTGTATTTCACCGTCTATGCACAGGAGGGCTTTCTGCCCTGCACTCTCATGAACCTGCGGGTAGAATGGGAGAAGGACTACGTGAATGACTTGGAAGACAGCTATGGGCAGGAATGGGTGAGTGGCAGGAGCCCTGCCGCAGAGTCCACCTGATTCTCTCCATGCTCATTGCCCTGCCCAGACTTACATAGAACCTCCATGTCCCTGAACAGCCTGGGAAAGCTTCAGTTAATAGGGCTCAGGGCCCCCTTGCTGACACGTGTTTGGCCTTTGCCGGGTCTCATGGCGCAGCCTCCTCTCTTGGACTAGACGCCAAGAGGTCCCTTTTTTTACTTTAGCTTTGCCATTGGTATAGAAGAGTGACCAGCCCAGCCACACCCACAGTGGGGCCACATAAATTTACATCTTTCAGGCCAGGTGCAGTGGCTCATGCCTGTAATCTCAGCACTTTGGGAGGCTGAGGAGGGAGGATCACTTGAGCCCAGGAGTTTGAGACCAGCCTGGCCAACATAGTGAGACGCTGTCTGTGTTAAAAATAATAGTAATGACAATTTTTAAAAAATTAACATTTTTCTGTACTCAGCTGGTTCAAGAAAGAAAAATGTTTCTTTCCAAACACTAGGAGGTGGTCCACTCTCAGTCCGGGTGAGGTGCGGAAAGAACATGAAGCTTTGGAGAACTGCATTGCAATTTCCTAAAAGTTTTCCTTTAGGCCTCAAAGTCTCTTCCTTCTCTGCCCGTTAACAGACAAAGTACCAGAGGGAATATCTAGAATGGACGGGCTACACGGCTTTCTTTGTTGGCATCCTAGTCCAGCAAATAGCAGATCTGATCATCAGGAAAACCCGGAGGAATTCCATCTTCCAGCAAGGTCTCTTCAGGTACTGCCCGTGCCCGGCCTCCTGGGGCAGCCCTGGGCCTGCCATGCAAGGATGACGATGATTTGTTTTTCACAAGACCGAGTTCTGGCCACACTTGTAACCCCAGAGGCACTGACTCTTCTGGTGGCATGGTCTGCTGGGTGTATGATCATGAAGCCACAAGAATCCCAAGTCTGTCTGCTTTTGTGTGTCTTGCAGAAATAAAGTCATCTGGGTGGGGATCGCCTCACAGATCATCATTGGTCTGATCCTCTCCTATGGCCTCGGAAGTGTCACAGCCTTGAGTTTCACCATGCTTAGGTGAGTTCGCCCTCAACAGCATGGAGGAAAGAGCCAGCCTCTGCTTTGAGCTGTCGCAGCCTAAATAAACCTGAGGATTCCCAGGGTTCTTCCCCAAGTCTTTCAAAAGACATCAAACTGATCCCATGCTCTATGAGCCCAAAGCTTTGATCTGCATTTTCCAGAAGTGGAAATGGGTTTTCTAGACCTCACCAACCCGCCTTCATCCTCGTCCAACAGGTTGCTTCAAAGGCAGACATTGCTTCTAGCAGTCACAGTGCAGGTTAAACAAGGAGCTTTCCACCTTTATGTTGTGGGACCTCGTGGATTTGTTGTTCTTTGCAGTAAAGCAGGACAAATGAACGAGAACCCCCATTCCCACTGGGCAGGGTTAGGCTATCCCTGTGGATGAGTCAGGGCTCACCCTCCACCTCTCTGCTTCCAGGGCTCAGTACTGGTTTGTGGCTGTGCCGCACGCCATCCTGATCTGGGTGTATGATGAGGTGCGGAAGCTCTTCATCAGGCTCTACCCTGGAAGTGAGTAGCCTATGATTTTAGAGGCTCTGTGTACCCACTTCAACAGACTCTCCATTTCTGATGTGCTTTTCTCTACCTCTACAGGCTGGTGGGATAAGAACATGTATTATTAAGACCACCTCACTTCCTATGTCTCTCAGCGGCACGTTGGGGCACACTTGTTCATCTTCTGACCGTTTGCTGGGCTATTCCCCTGCAGGGCAGACATCATCAAAATTCATACAAGAGGAAATTTTCATGCAGCAAGCTGTATGCAGGATGCTCACTGATGTTTTGCACTTTAAAACTGAAATTCAACTCTTTATATAGGATTTTTATTTTCTATCTCCATCTCCTCATTAAAAAATATGTACATTTCAAGGTAATGATATAGGGAAGAATGTGTTTATATGTATTTGAAACTCCTTGATGTTAATAGTCTTGTGTAACCCTGGCATCTACTGGGGCCTGCATTAAGCTCTAGCTAGGATTGCTCAGAACTCCTTTCCACACCCTATTAAAGGCCCCATGACCTCCCTAAGATTTCTGCAAATCCCCCGAGAAGGTATGTTTTCATGGTCTCCTTGCTCAAAAAAGGCCAATTCATCCAAGGGTCTGCAGGAGATGGAAGTGGCGGCAGGTTTACATCACAGCAGCACGCATGACCTCAGCTTTGACTTGTTTAACTCTGAGACGTCCTTCTTGAAGGCTCTTGCCACAGTTTCCCTGGCCACGTCACCCCGTCCCACCTCTGGTCATCTCCCCAGCCCTTTATGCCCCTGTCGCCCTCCACCCCTACATCAGCTCCTCCAAAACTGAGCTCCCAGTTCATTCTGCATATCCTAACTCAAAATGCTCATTTTATCCAAGGGGGCTTTCTTCACCAGGATTCAACCCTAGTAGAGAGCTGTTGTGGTTTCAATAGTAATATTTATTTCTTGTAAAACAGTTGCCAGGTGCTCTCCAGCAATTACGTTTTGTCAGTCATGTTTCATGTTTTAACTTAGGTGTATTCAAGGGTGGCACACCCATGTTGACAGGCCCGGAAAGGCCTCATTTGTAACTAAAAGATGTTTTATAAACCAGGTTTAATTGTGGTGTTCTAATTGATTCACATTTTTCTAGAATGACAAGCATGGGACAAAAAAATAAGATATGATTTCTTATTTTCTTTTCCTTGCTCCTTCTGGTCATTTTACTTATCTGTGGAACATCTGGGAATGTAGGATTTTTCTTCTGAACTCTTCCTCATGGCCCCAGGGCTCCAGCTGGGGCCTCTGATGCGCCTGCGATTCTTGGTCGGACGCCTGTGGGAGGGCCCGTCTTTCTGCAGCAGCACTCGAGAGAAGGGTTCTACAGCCTTTCCATCAACTGCACACCTCACACTAACTCATTTGACAGAACCTGAGAATTATGTTTGGTTAAGCTTTCCTCATCCAGTAGCCTGCCCGGTCACCTCTCTCTCTCCATTAACAGTCTTTCACTCCGGGGCATCTGGGGCTCTAGGTTGGCATCTCCGGGACAGGAAAAGGCAGGCTTAGAGTCACCATGCCCTTGGGGTCACATGTAGGAGCAGGAAAGAGGGAAGGAGACTATCCTTGTAATTTTATGTATATAGATTCCAGTGCATATTGTGTGCAGCCATGCAAGCTAGAATAATGTTGCTGTCCTCAGGAGATTTGTAATCTATGTTCAGCCACAATTATCATTGGACTAATCTCCTATCAGTAGTTCCAGTGAACTGGAAACACTTCCCAGAGTGGTTTGGGCAGTGTGGTCACGGCTTTCTCGTTCCAGTCTCGACAAGGCAGCTAATGCTTTCTAGACTTCAGCTAAGAATAACCTTACTTACTCTTTCCTGAGAGGCTGCGTGAATGCTCATGGCTGCAATGCTTGGCAGCTCTTGGTCCTGCCAATGCCAGCAGGACAAGGCCATCAATTTAGCACAAAGCTGCAAGGTTTAACTTGGGGTTGGATTAGGGTTGAAAGGAGTTAACTTGGAATTAGAAGCGTCTTCATAGCAGGAACTATGTATGAAATAATGTTCGTATTTGTGCTTATTTACTCTTGCAAAGAGTTGACACTCAAATATTTATAAAATTAACAAATAACTAACTTAAGAAATCCCAGAAAAGACACTAGCATTATCGAGTAGCTTTATTAAGTTGTAGACAGAAAAAGGCAATAAAATCCCATTTCAGAGGGTGTTTTTGAAGGAACTATTTAATTGACCCACTGAAGCCTAGATAGCTTTTATTATAGGAAAAAAACGATGTCAATTTAAATCTAATTGATGTGGTAGAGTATCTCAGAGACATAAACATGACGCTGAATTCCTAGAGTCTTTGCTTTTTAAAACAATCTAATTTATTCTGATTGTAAAATTACAGCTCTAAATGAGCTATTTTCTTAAATAGAAAATTTAGAATAAATGAGATTAAAAAGTAAATTAAAATCACCCTGAATCTCACTATGTAGTCATATACCTAAATGAAAGAGTAATTATTTCTTTGGAGTTTTTCCGCACATATATTTATTTTTAGGTAAAATTAAATGAAGTTTTCAATTCTGCCTTTTTTATTTAACATCAAAAACATGGTGTTAATGACTGCACAGTATTCTAGATTGAGAGTGCTTTCGCTAACTATATCTGCCCTGTGAGATAGCTCATTAATTTCCTACTAGGCATCTTTCTCAAAAAGGCTGCATCTTATCCTCAATATTATATCACACATCTCCATTTTATAAAAGATTCCTCAAATTGAAATTAACGCATTCAGAGCATTCTTAAGGCTCTGGCTACACATTGCCTAATTTATCTTTAGATAAGCTGTATCAGTTTACACCCCCACCAGCAATAGAAAAATAATATTTATCTTGCCTATCATTAAGATATGAATGCTCAGTCAGCCATAGAGCTTTCTATAATTTGACAAAGATGTAGGAAGTGCTCCTGTATGGCTTGAGAACATAGCCCAGAACAAGATAGAGCATGGAGCCAGTACACCAGTAGAGGGGTGAAAGGAAAATACAAATTGTGATAAGGTCTTGAAAGGCATAATGGGGCTTAGATAATCAGGTGATAGGATTGAGGGCGGTCAGCTAAGTCCTTTTAAATAGGGTAGTCAGCAAAGTCCTTTTTGTTGTTGAGTGTGAGATGAAGTCTCACACTGTCGCCCAGGCTGGAGTGCAGTGGCACAATCTCGGCTCACTGCAACCTCCGCCTCCTGGATTCAAGTGATTCTCCAGCCTCGGCCTCCCCAGTAGCTGGGACTACAGGCACCCACCACCACGCCGGGCTAATTTTTGTATTTTTAGTAGAGACGGGGTTTCACCATGTTAGCCAGGCTGGTCTTGAACTCCTGACCTCAGGTGATCCGTCCACCTTGGCCTCTCAAAGTGCTGAGATTACAGGCGTGAGCCACCATGCCCAGCCTAGCAAAGTCCTTTTTGAGGAGATGAATGCAAAGAAGCAGACAGGATGACAGGAAGAGGGAACAGCATGAGCAAAACTCTGAGAAGTCAGAGGGGCCTACCAGGAACACACAGCCAGGGAAGACCTGGCAATGGGGAACTGGAGGGACAGGCAAGAATCTCACCCTAGAAGGGTTCAGAGACCAAATGAAGGAGGTTGCATTTAATTTCCAAACAAGCTATTAGGCCCAGTGCAGTGGCTCACATCTTTAATCTCAGCACTTTGGGAGGCTGAGGCAGGAGAATCACTTGAGACCAGGAGTTTGAGACCAGCCTGGGCAACACAGGGAGACCCCATCTCTACAAAAACGAATAAACAAGCTATTGAAGACAATTAATAAAAGAGGTGACCTGATCCAGTTCACATGTTCAGATCACTTTGGCTTCTGTGTAGACGATGGGAGGCAGACCAGGCTGTGGTAACTGGTGTGAGTGTACCTTCAACGGAATACACAGACTCAATGGAGGAGTTTCTTAAGCGGGGTTGCCGCTAGGTGACTCAAGACATAAATGTTCAACTCAGGCTCCTAGAAAGGCTCACAACTGCCCTGACTGCCCACATCACAATCAAGATAGAGACAGAAGAGATGCTCAAGCAGGTGTCATCTCGCCAGGAGTCTAGAACAAGATACATGTCTCAATGCACATGGCTGCACTCCTTAAGAGCCTGGGCAGGTGCTTCTGACTCTACAAAGATCATGAGTTCTCCACATTTGTTCGTTCTGCTATCATCGTTCCACTAGTGGCATCTGATGTCTCTTAAAAAGACAGTGGCCGGCCGGGCGGGTGACTCACACCTGTAATCCCAACAATGGGAGGCCGAGGCGGGTGGATCACAAGGTCAGGAGATCGAGACCATCCCAGCTAACACAATGATACCGCATCTCTACTAAAAATACAAAAAATTAGCTGGGCATGGTGGCGGGCACCTGTAGTCCCAGCTACTCAGGAGGCTGAGGCAGGAGAATGGCGTGAACTCAGGAGGCAGAGGTTGCAGTGAGCCGAGATCACACCACTGCACTACAGCCTGGGTGAAAGAGCAAGACTCCGTCTGAAAAAAAAAAAAAAAAAAAAGACAGTGGCAATCACTCATGTTTATTAAGTATCTATTATGTTCTGGGTTCCTAACAGCATGATCTTATTAACGCTCGCAACGGCCCCGTCTGCTGTGGCATCAGCCATGCTTTACACTCAGGAAGCTAAGCCTAGAGGCCCAGTGACTTCCTGGCACTATGATCTCTCTTGCCCAGTTAGAGGCTCCGCTGTAGAATCTGGAAAGTGGTTTAGGGACAGTTTGCCCTTGGATGGAATATAGATGCCTCTAGAGCATAGCCTGCAGGTGCTGAGTTCTGTCTTACAGCTCGGCAGGTTACTGATAACTGAGAGCAACGCAAAGTATTTCTGTAGATATGCAAATGAATCCTACCCAGTGGGTGAAGATCTTTCCTCCCTGGAAAAGCCAGTTTTGCTCCCTTTGCACAATCAACCAACATTCCTGATTCCAGATAAACGTGTGCCTCTTTGCTCCTCTCAGTAGATTTTAACAACTGCCTAGTTTCCTATTTAAGTGGCGAGCTTTAAAAAAAACTTTAATATGTGTTCACTCATATCTGTATGAAAAAAATTATCCTTACACAATGATAAAGGAGGAAGAAAAGCACGATTCTCTCCTCATTTAGGGTCCTTCTCAGCCCCTCCGTGGAGCCAGGCACCCAGCCAGTCCAAGCTCCTGAACCCCCGCACGCTCCGGGGCCATTCTGCTATTGGGCAGGGATGCTGTTTTTTTCTGCTTCAGACCAGTTCTCTCAGCAAGCTCCTTCTTCCCCATCCCCATTCCTACTTTCCCACCCTCCCCTCTGACATACCAGAACCCAGCTTGGGGGATTTTATCTTCTTGGTCCAGAGGTTCTAAGATAAAGTTAACTGGAAATTTAAGGTAAAAGCCTGATTAATTTTAAAGGGATAGAAGCTGCCCTCCTCAGACTTGCTGTGCAGGTAAATGGAGATTTGGTGGAGTGAAGCATTTCAATGCAAGAGTTTATTTGCAGTTTGGGGGATTTCTTTTTTTCTAATTTTTTTTTTTTTCTATTTACACAAAGGGATTTCTTCCACTCCACCCGCCCCCGCCGCCTCTGCTTTCAATCTTCTTTTCTTTCTTTTTTTTTTTTTTCGAGACAGGGTCTCGCTCAGTCACCCAGGCTGGAGTGCTAGAGTGAGTGCAATGGTGTGATCTCAGTTGCAACCTCTACCTCTCGGGCTCAAGCAGTTCTCTTGCCTCAGCCTCTTGAGTAGCTGGGACTACAGGTGCACTCCATCATGCCCAGCTAATTTTTGTATTTTTTGTAGAAATGGGGTTTGGCCATACTGCCCAGGCTGGTCTTGAACTCCTGGGCTCAAGTGATCTACCCACCTTGGCCTCCCAAAGTGCTGGGACTACAGGTGTGAACCACCACACCCAACCACTTTCGTTGTTTCAAATTAAGCACCTGCTAGGTACACAGCACAGTGCGGAACAATGCTGTGCTGGTCTGAGAGGACAAAATGATGCAATAGGGAAGACCAGGCATGTTTGCAAATAAACTGTCAATCGGGGGCAGGATTTGGCCCAGGCCTTGAGAGGTATACAGTGCTGTGGGTGTCCAGGGAGACCATCTTTGGTGGGCAATAGTGGAGGGTGCCAGGAGGCAAGGCACCCAACTCAGCCTTGAGGAGTAGGGTTCCATTTGCAGAGGTGAAGCAGAGGAAGGGGCAGGGGCCAAAGATGTGCCCAGGTGGGTCACAGCCATGTCCCTGTGAGCTGGCTCCCTCCAGGACAAAGTCAATGTGGGGCAGAGACCCCATGACCTGGGTCTAGCATTCCACCTGGTATTCCTAGGGGGCCTGCAGTATCCATTGACCAAATCCCTACAGACAGAAATAAGATTGCCTGTGGGAGGAGAACTCTAATCAGCCCATCAAGGGCTACATTAGAGATCTGCAGAAAGCCACCTTACACAGGAGCCAGGATGCTAAAGGCTGTCTATCAGAAAGGGGCTTATGTAGCCATAGAAAAAGATGTCCTTCCCAGCAACACGGATGCAGCTGAAACTATTACCTTCAGCAAATTAATGCAAAAACAGAAGATCAAATACCGCATGCTCTCACTTACAAGTAGCAGCTAAACACTGGGTACCCACGAACACAAAGATAAGAGCAACAGACACTGAAGACTCCAAAAGGGGGGTGGAGGGAGGGAGGAAGGGAGGCAGGTATTGAACAACTACCTACTGAGCACTATGTTTACCCCTTGGGGGACAGGATCATTAGAAACCCAAACTTCAGCACCACGAAATAGATCCAAGTAACAAACCTGCACATCTCAACCTAAAATAAAAATAAAAAATAAATTTAAAAAAAGAAGAAAAGGGCCCATAGCAGAGACCAAGAAAAGGGTCAGGCCCTGAGGCCCGTTGGTGTGTCCCCAAACCCTTGGCACGGGAGGGGCCTGGTCATGCTGAGGCATGAGGATGGCATCCCAGGCAGGCCTGGGCTTAATTTGGGAACCGGGTATCAGGACGCAAAGCCACATCTGCTGACTCTAACTCCGCACTGGCCTGCCAGCCTTCTGACTTGTGACCCAACCCGGGGAAGAGGCCGGCTGGGGGATGTGAAGACCCCTAGCCCTGGGCAATGTCACCGAGACTGTATGAATGCACCTAGTCGTGGTGGAATCAGCCTCTGTGAGCCATCAACGCCCCGGAGGCCACGGCCCCGGCAGACCCCGGCGTGGGAAGGCAGGGCTGGTGCTGGCCTGCAGCGCGGCTGTAAGGGCACGAGGGCGCAGGGGGTGAGTCAGAACCACGTTCCCGGGCAGCGGAGGACACAAAGCGCCAGCTCCTGTGGGCTTGTGAGGATGGAACAAGCGTGGACGCGTTGAGTGCCTTGGAAGAGTCCCTGGGCCCTCCAAGAGGCTCGGAAGGTGTTCGCAGCGTCCTCACATTGGCGCTCCCCGCCGCATCGCGCGCCTCTGACGCTGCGCGCGCCTCTGACAGGCTTGGAACCTGCCGCTAGGACCTCAGCAGCCTCTGCAACGGCCTCCGCGTGCTGCTTGCTTGCTGGGAATGCTTCTGCCAACGGTCTCAGCTCTTCCCCCACCTTCCCACATCTGCCCACCCTACTAACACCCGGGTACCCTGCCCCCTCACTCCCTGCCCCCTCCACCTTTGCTTTTCTGCACAGTTTTCTCAGCCTCTGACACCGCGTATCTTCACGGCTTTCCTATTGCCACCTCCCGACCTACAAGCCCTGGACGCTAGCTCCAGGAGGATGGGACCTCGCCTCCTGGAGTCCCCACTGGAGCCACAGGAGTGCCTGGCACTCAGAATCGCTCAGTGAATGTTTGATGAAGGATCCTGGGGGAGTGGAACAGATTGTCAACGAGGGAACGAGTCAAGAAAAGAGGCTTAGAACCGTGGAAAGACCTGCACTCAGAAGGCAGGAGGAGCCCCGGGGTGATGGCTCATGCCTGTAATCCCAGCAATTTGGGAGGCCAAGGCGGGAGGATTGCATGGGCTCAGAGTTTGAGATGGACTCTGGCAACATCGTGAGATTCCATCTCTACAAAAAATTTAAAAATTAGCTGAGTGTGGTGGCCCACGCCTTTACTCCCAGCTACCTGGAAGACTGACGCAGAGGGATTGCTTGAGCCCAGGAGTTCAAGGAGGCAGTGAGCTATGATTGTGCCACTGTACTCTAGCCTGAGTGACAGAACAAGACCCTGTCTACAAAATAAGAAAAGAGGAAGAAGAAGAAGAAGAAGAAGAGGAAGAGGAAGAGGAAGAGGAAGAGGAAGAGGAAGAAGAGGAGGAAGAAGAAGAAGAAGAAGAAGAAGAAGAAGAAGAGGAAGGGGAAGGGGAAGAAGAAGAAGGGGAAGGGGAAGAAGAAGGGGAAGAAGAAGGGGAAGAAGAAGAAGAAGAAGAGGAGGAGGAGGAGGAGGAAGGAGGAGGAGGAGGAGGAGGAAGAAGAAGAAGAAGAAGAAGAGGAAGAGGAAGAGGAAGAAGAAGAAGGAGACGAAGAGGAGGAGGAGGAGGAAACGGAGGAGGAGGAAGAAGAAGAAGGAGGAGGAGGAGGAGGAGGAAAAGGAAGGAAGGAAGAAAGAAAAACAAAGAAAGAAAGAGAGAAAGAAAACAGATTTATTCAACTGCTAGACTTAGGGATAGCGTCCTCTAGTTCTTTTATATTCTTCATGGAACTGAGTCTAGTTTTAGACAAATAAAAAGCTCTCAGTACTCATCCAAAAAACAAATTAGCAAGCAAGCTAAGCCCAGGCTGGGGGCAGGTTATGTCCAAAGGGTACATTAGTAAAAGGTCACTAATGGCCATTATAGTTTGTAGTTTGAGCTCAGAGAGAAGTGATCTCTGTCCCCTGCATTCTCAAACTTCATTGGCAAAGTAGGGTCCCCAGCTGCACCTGCTCCCCTGTCCTTGGGATCTGACTTCTTTCTTCACCGTGGCTACTCTCACTAGCTCCAGCAGCCCTTCTTCAGTCCTCATGGTGCTTGGCCTCTCAGCAGCATTTTACACCATGTCCTAGAAATTCCTCTCTCTATGGTTTCCCAGGTTCTGCACCCTCACTGGGTAGAAGGAGAGTAGGCCATGTTGATGTGACATTGCCAAACACCTGTGACACTTCACTGGAAGTCGGAGTAGCATAAGGAAAAGCTAACCCTGGAGTGAGACCACTTGGGTTTTGTCAGAGCCACCAACCAAGACTACCAGGAACACACCTGTGGTCAGAGTTAGGTTTAATTAACTTGTGCTTCAACGGAGAGAGTGCACCAAGAAAACCATGGGGTTCTGGGTAAGATGGCGTTGTGAGGGACGTATGATAGGATTTGGCTTGTGCTGGGAGATCCTGAGGAGGGTCTCAGGAAGCAAGAGCCAGGGATGGATTGGGTGCCATTGAGAAGTGAGGGCAAACTGGGGGTAGGGCAAAGGAGGACAGAGCTGTCACGTTTTCTCAGGGGAAACTTACCTCCTCTAACCACCACCCATTGAACCTGCTTCTACAAAGGCAGGTCTAGCAAATTGCTTTAATCTTCAGACACTAAAACCCAATGCTCGGGCTACCTTAAGGATGGCTGCATCCCAGTATGTGTCCTGTTTGTCTCTAAAAAGCTGTACTTTACCACCAAAAATGGAAGATTTAGGGCAACAGGACAAATTTGTGTCATCTTTCCCTTGTGATTAGACTGGAGTCTCCAGAAGCTAGCAGCCATTCCATTTATGTTATACATTAGTTCATCTAGCTCCTTCATAAGCAGTTATTGGCCTTTTCACATATTGCATTATCAGAGAGAAACCATTGTAGCCACTCTGTAGAAAAAGAATAGACTCCACCCAAAATTTGGTTCAGATGCCAAGACTATTGATGCCACACACACACACCAAGAAGGTGTTAAAAGGTTTATTACTCACATAACGAAACTTTCTCCCAAGGTGGTTCCCAAGCTACTCCAAAAATGGCTTGTCTGAGCGCGGTGGCTCACGCCTGTAATCCCAGCACTTTGGGAGGCCAAGGCGGGCGGATCACGAGGTCAGGAGATTGAGACCATCCTGGCTAACACAGTGAAACACTGTCTCTACTAAAAAAATACAAAAAAAATTAGCCAGGTGTGGTGGTGGGTGCCTGTAGTCCCAGCTACCCGGGAGGCTGAGGCAGGAGAATGGTGTGAACCCGGGAGGTGGAGCTTGCAGTGAGCCGAGATCTTGCCACTGCACTCCAGCCTGGGTGACAGAGCAAGACTCCATCTAAAAAAATGGCTTGAGAGAGCAGGGAGAGAAGACTGGCATGCAGTTTTTAAAGAGGTGTCCGAAAGAGAGAACATCCAGGCTTTCTGATCACCTTGCCCAGATGTGGGGCAATTCACAGGTGAGGAGAATGAATCTCAGAAAGGGAAAGGAAGGAGTGATGCTTAAAAGCTATTAGCAGCAGACATCAAAAAAATGGAGTCAGGCTGGGCATGGTGGCTCACGCCTGTAATCCTAGCAGTTTGGGAGGCTGAGGCAGGCAGATCACTGGAGGCCAGGAGTTCGAGACCAGCCTGGACAACATAGTGAAACCCCATCTCTAATAAAAATACCAAAAAATTAGCCCGGCCTGGTGGCATGCGTGTGTAATCCCAGCTACTCAGGTGGCTAAGGCACAAGAATTGCTTGAACTTGAGAGGTGGAAGTTGCAGTGAGCCGAGATCGCGCCACTGCACTCCAGCCTAGGCAATGGAGTCAGCCTCTGTCTAAAAAAAGAAAAAAAAATTGGGTCAGACTCTATTACACAGGGCATGTCTGAGTTCAGTCTGCTCAGTGGGAGAAGAGAACAAGTGTAAAGAAACTATGGTACAGGTTACAGAGCCCCTGTGGCGTGCCCAGAATCATGCTAGGCACTCACTGCAGGGCCTTCCATGGTGCTTATTATTTGCCAGACACTCTTCAAAGCACTTTGATACAGGTTAACTCATTGAATTCTCATAATAACCTTAAGAGGTGGGTACTATACAGTCAGCCCTCCGAATCCATGGATTAAACCAACTGGGGATTGAAAGTATTTGGAAAAAAATATGGATGGCCAGGGGCAGCGGCTCATGCCTGTAATCCCAGCACTTTGGGAGGCCCAGACAGGTGTATCACTTGAGGTCAGAAGTTTGAGAGCAGCCTGGCCAACATGGTGAAACCCTGTCTCTACTAAAACTCAAAAATTAGCTGGGCATGCTGGCAGGCACCTATAATGCCAGCTACTTGGGAGACTGAGGCAGGAGAATCACTTGAACCCAGGAGGCGGAGGCTGCGGTGAGCCGAGATAATGCCACTGCACTCCAGCCTGCGACAGAGTGAGACTCCATCTCAGGAAAAAAAAAAAAAATGGATGGTTTGCTTCTGTACTGAATATATAGACTATTTTTCCTTGTCATTATTCCTTAAACAATACAATACAACAACAATTTACATAGCATTTACATTGTATGAGTTATTATGAGTAATCTAGAGGTTATTTAACATATATGGGAGGATGTGTGTAGGTTATATACAAATACACCATTTTACATCAGGGCCTTAAGCATCAGTGGATTTTGGTATCCAAGGGGAATACTAGAACCAATTCCCCACGAATACTGAGGGGCAACTATATTATCAACCCATCTTGCAGATTAGAATACTGGGATGCAGAGAGGCTAAGTTGCCCAGGCATGCAAAATTAGCTTTAAACAGCAAAGTCAGGAATCAAGCCTGATCAGCCTGACTCCAAAGTCTGTGCTTTTAGTCATTGTGTGACACCATTTCTCATAAACAGGAGCTTAACTAATGCCTGGGAAATCCAAAAATATTTAGTTGAGTCTCTTCTACTTGAAGAGCTCACATTCCCCAAGAATACTTTCCATAGTGAAAGTATTGCATTATTGTACTGTATTATATTAATACAGCTATATATTAACATAAAATATAAAACCTCAAAAGCATTTGAATGGTCTTATACAATTTTCAAAATTTCATTTAGTTTTACAGCATCATTGGAAATTAAATGAGGTGGCAGGTTTATGACTACAACTCCATTTGTAAAATGCAGGAAAACCAAGGCTCCAAGCAGTCAGCCCTGGATCCCTCCTCGGCCCCTCCTTGCTTCAACTGCAGGTTCTGGGTGGGAAGTAGTGGTTCCACCCAAGAGCAGAGCTGGTGAAACTGTGGCTTGATGACAGCTCGCTTCCCGCGGCTCCCTGTCCACTGTGGACGCTGCTGCAGCCTGGCGTGTGCTTCGGGACACAGAGTCCAGGGAGCAGGCTGCCACTGTCGCCGTGGCACTGGTCATCATTGCCAGTGTGTGCCACCTGCCACGGCCCCAGACTCTGTCCACACATTAGTAGCTCTGGGAACATGGGAGGTCAAATGTCAATTAAGAACAACACAAACACCTCACACTTGTTCGCAGCAGATGTTTGCAAAGCCCTTTCAAGTTGATCCTCATACCCAACCTGAGAAATGATCTGGGCAGTTCACAGGGGAAGAGAATGAGTTCCTGAGAGAACAATTTGCCTGAAGTTGCTCAGATAGTCAGTGACTGACTCGCACCTACCTGCCTCCCTTCATGACTCCAGTGCACACCTCACTCAAAGTCTTTAAAGGTGAAGAGACTAAACCAGAGACTGAGCAAGCTGGGAATGAGGAGCTCCTGTTCTTGTTCCTGTGTTCACTGGATCCCTCCGTGGGGCAGGTGCTGGTGGGCACCATTATCATCCCCATCCTGGGCAGGTTGTCCAGGTGGGCACCATTATCATCCCCATTTTGCAGATGAGGAAACAGAGTCTCAGAGAGGACACAACTTGCCCCAAGGTCACATAGCTCATAGGTGTCCATAGAGTCGAGTTTGCTGGACCTGAGCCTTCCTACTACACTGCCCTGCCCAGTGGTGGAGGCCCATTTCCCTTCTTCTCCTCCTCCTGAACAAGATCCTGGGTAGAAGAGTCTCCCAGCTATAATAGCTCCTTGTCAAAAGACAGAATTAGAATGAATTTGAAGATCTTAATTGGCTTTGTGATTCTAGAATCAGGCAACACTCCATTCCGTAAAATAGAATAAGTGTTCCAATAAACTGAGCAGAAGGAGTTGGTTTTATAGACAAAAAAGGGTAGAAGAAAGCAGAAACAAACAAGAAAAAGAGTATTGATCATTTCAAAGTTACTTTCCTTGTAGGGTGGAAACGGGAAAACAGAACAATAGAAAGATAACTGATTGGTTAACATCAAGTTATTTCAGGTTACTTTTTGTTTTGTTTTGTTTTGTTTATTGAGACAGAGTCTTGCTCTGTTGCCCAGGCTGGAGTGCAGTGGCACAATCTCGGCTTCACAGCAGCCTCCACCTCCTGGGTTCAAGCAATTCTCTGGCCTCAGCCTCCCGATTGGCTGGGACTGCAGATGCCCACCACCATGCCGGCTAATTTTTGTATTTTTAGTAGAGACAGGGTTTCACCATGTTGGCCAGGCTGGTCTTGAACTCCTGACCTCAGGTGATCGACCCACCTCGGCCTCCCAAAAGGCTGGGATTACAGGCATGAGCCACTATGCCTGGCCTATTTCATGTTACTTTTTGTTGTGCAGATTAAAGGCAGAGGGAACTTTATTATCATGTTGACTGAAAATGGCCTGTTTGGGGATTTGGCTATTATCTCTATCTCCTGATTTCTCCAAGGGTCAGATGATTTGGTTTGGTGACATGGAACTTTAGTATAAGTGGCTCCATCTTGGCTTCTGCTCTGGTGAGCTGGAGCCCAGTGCAGGAGCTTAGTCCAAAATAATGACCTCATAATTTTTATAACATCCTTATCCTGGAGCTAAAAAAACAAAACTGCAGCTCTTGTATTCATTGCTACCAACTGCTTCTTACAGCATGAAAGAGAGAAAAAGCAGTTAGATTACATCATTCCCCTGCATGATAAAGGCCAATGTTTCATCACACCTGCCACACTCTGCCAGGCCTGCCTTTGCCCACCTCCCCAGCATCACTGGGTATCACTCTCTTCCTTATCCACCAGCTTCCAGACCCACCACCAATTGGAAGAGAGTCAATATTACATTAAAGGGGAACATATAGGGTGACATCGGATGGTGGCCATCTTTAGGAACATGCAATTAGCCTCAAAAACAAGACTAACCCAGGTGAAACAGTTAAAGACCAGTAAAAGAGCATGCATAATTGTGCTCCGAGATGGAGGGTGCTGATAAGGACAGGGATCTGAAGAGCGGATGGTGCTGGTGAGTGGGAAAGTCTGAAGGAGGCACTGGGGATTTGGAAGCAGCTTAAGGTGTCAGTGCAGTGGTGTCATTCGACATTTCAGATACTGTTTCACTAAAACAGATAGGCTCATGTATGTGGAATAAGTATTTTCAGAAATACTTGTCAATTCAGATGGGAGTTTTACTTGCCTGTATGATGAAAGAAGAGGGAGTGGGGAGAAATAAGAAGAGAAGCTCTGAGAGGGGAAAGAAGGCTCAGAATTGCTTTCCCCTTGTGAGCGTGCTGTGTCTCGGGGTGCCCACTCCACTGGGCTGCCATTCTTTTTTTCTTTTTTCTTTTCTTTTTTTTGAGATGGAGTCTCTGTCGCCAGGCTGAAGTACAGTGGCACGATCTTGGCTCACTGAAACCTCCGCCTCCCGGGTTGAAGAGATTCTTCTGCCTCAGCCTCCCCAGTAGCTGGGATTACAGGCACCTGCCACCACACTCGGCTAATTTTAAAAATATTTTTAGTAGAGATGGGGTTTCACCATGTCGGCCAGGATGATCTCGATCTCTCGACCTCATGATCCGGCTGCCATTCTTCCACAATCTCGAATTCCCCTTACCCCATTAGGCTTCAACCGGCCCTCATTTGTTTCTTCATCTTCTCTCTGAAGCCATTGTTGAAATGGATCCATCTCCATTGGAATCATAACCAGGGTTGGTGAACTGCATGGAATGCACATCCAACTAGAGAATGAGAGGGTAGGAAGGCATGCAGGACAGACAGTGCTAGCCCAAAACTGCTGTGATGAGCCCATGAGAGCTGAGACAGGACTTTGCTTCGGGATCTATTCAACTTCTTATTCTATTATGACACTGGAAGGAGGGATGGAGAGTCTTCCCACCACAAAGGAGGCCAGATCAGAGTTTGGCCACACAGGAGGAGCAGCTGCAGGTGTGTGGACCCCCACAACTCCACCCCAGCCAGGTGCCTGTGGTAGCTCCCAGGAAACGCCCTGGAGCCGGCACCCAGCAGCCAGCGGCAGGTACCGTCACTGACTTACATGGATCCATTCTGTAGCCATCTAAAACAACAGGCTGCATTTTGCTCTTAAAAGTCAGCCCCTCCCAGCTACTGGGGAGGCTGAAGCAGGAGGATCACTTGAACCCAGGAGCTGGAGGCCAGTCTGGGCAACATAGGGAGATTCGGACTCAAAAAAAAAAAAGAAAAAAGAAAGAAAACTCAATCCCAAACTTGCTTCCCTTGGCCAGCCTCACAGTAGAGTAGGCGCAGGGCATGGGCTAGGACTGGTGCCCTTCTGAGGTTTCCTAAGCATAATAACTTGCCTCAGGGCAAGCAAACGCAATCCCTGGAAACATAGATATTGTTTCACAGTGTCTACAGCTTCATGTTTTCGGAAGGAGAAACCCTGATGCATGCAGCAGTGAATGTATGCCGGGGAATGGAAGGAACTAGAGAAATGCACGTGAACCACCGAGGAGTCAGAAGATGCAGCCTCAACTCTGTAAGGCAAGGCAAGCTCTCTCTCAATGCAGGATGCAGTCCAGGCACATCCAGCACCAGGACAGCTATAAAAGGACACTGGCCTGGGCTCCATCTCCAACCTCCTGAATCAGAACCTCCAGGGCTGGGACATCTGCAGCCTCTCCAAGAAAGGGATTTTTAAGCTGGAGGTGTCTGAGCTCTCTACCTGTCACCCACACCCTGCTTGGTCAGGAGAGCAGTCCTCCACCCTGACAGGCAGATGGAGAAGTCTCCCGATGAATGGATGGAGGAAGGGTCAGTGACGGCTAGTGTTGGAGTCCTGAAGGAGTGAGGGAGAGGACAGTGGGTGGGCCCTAATGCTCTGCCCCCTGTAGGGAGGCTCACAGGGCACATGTCCTCAGGCTCTGCAGGTCACCTACCCAACTTTTAGTTATAATGCCCCAGAGCTCAATATGGGGCTATTTCTCAAGAAAAAATAGTAGCCCCATCTTGTCCCCTAACTCCTCATAGCAGAAAGTTTGAACTTTGCTGATTGCTACAAAAGGTCCTCAAATCTGGCCTGAAGCAGCAATAGTATCTCTCCATTTATCCAAAAATTCATGTTTGTGTAGTCCTTCTCTGTTGTAATTCCCAAAGCAAGAGTTTTTAAGTGCAGGAGCATGTCTGAAAATCAGGACCCTCAGGGCTCTTGCTCAATCCCAAGAAGGTTAGAGTGGTTCTTAGCTTCAGCTGTCCCATCCTAAACGAGGAGGTGGGATTCTGGAATTTCTAAAAGTCATTCCTACTCCACTGCCCTATAATTTCTAAGAAAAAAGCCAGCCACTTCGTCCTAGAGTTGAGTATTCCACCTCCTCTGAAACATGTATGGAGAACAGCTTGAATCTTTTCACTGCTCACCTCTGCTTTTAGTGACTAAGGATAGAAAGGTCAGAGGCAAAGTGGCAAAAGACTTGAAAACTACCTTCAAAAACTAACTGCAAAAACCAAACTACTAATATCATTTGGTGGCTGGGCGCGGTGGCTCACGCCTGCAATCCCACCACTGTGGGAGGCCAAGGCGGGCGAATTGCCTGAGCTCAGGAGTTTGAAACCAGCCTGTGCAACACAGTGAAACCTCGTCTCTACTAAAATACAAAAAACTAGCTGGGCTTGGCAGAGTGTACCTGTAGTCCCAGATACTCAGGAGGCTGAGGCAGGAGAACTGCTTGAACCCAGGAGGTGGAGTTTGCAGTGAGCCACTGCACTCCACTGCACTCCAGCCTGGCAACTGCGCCACTGCATGCACTCCAGCCTGGCAACAGAGACTTTGTCTCAAAAAAAAAAAAAAAAAAAAAAAATCGTTTGGTGTGGGTCTGGCGCCCTCTGGTGTGTTTTGAGACTGTATCATGCTGGCTGGTGCTATGTTCTCCCTGCTGCCATCTGTGATCTGACATGTGAGCACATGCTGTATATGCTGAGAGTGCTGTATTATAAATTATTATTATTATTATTGTTATTATTTTGAGACGGAGTTTCGTTCTTGTTGCCCAGGCTGGAGTGCAATGGCACGATCTTGGCTCACTGCAATCTCCACCTCCCGGGTTCAAACGATTATCCTGTCTCAGTCTTCCGAGTGGCTGGGATTACAGGTGCCTGCCACCACACCCGGCTAATTTTTTGTTTTTTTTTTTTTTTTTTTTTTTTAGTATAGATGGGGTTTCACCAGGTTGGCCAGGTTTCTCTCAAACTCTACACCTCAGGTGATCCACTCGCCTCGGCCTCCCAAAATGCTGGGATCACAGGCATGAGCCACCACACCCAGACTATAAATTATTTTAATTACCACCTGATACTTTCAGTAAATCTAGAAGAACAATGGTAAATGCAAGGTTTTATTAAAACAAAAACAGGCTCAAAGTTAAAATATACTTCAGCCTTTATTAAAAACCACAATAAAATGGCCAGGCACGGTGGCTCATGCCTGTAATCCCAGCACTTTGGGAGGCTGAGGCGGACGGATCACAAGGTCAGGAGATTGAGACCATCCTGGCTAACATGGTGAAACCCCGTCTCTATTAAAAACACAAAAAAATTAACCGGGCATGGTGGCGGGCACCTATAGTCCCAGCTACTCGGGAGGCTGAGGCAGGAGAATGGCGTGAACCTAGGAGGCAGAGGTGGCAGTGAGCCGAGATTGCGCCACTGCACTCCAGCCTGGGTGACAGAGTGAGACTCCATCTCAAAAAAAAACCACAATAAAATGCCATCATAGAATATCTATGTTTGTCTGTCTGTCTCTCTCTCTCCCTCCATGTTTTAAGATGGCACTACAGCAACATGTAAAAGGTAAATCAAGGTTCATGACCCTGTCTGTATCAATTAGTGGGCTCTTGAGTTTTCTATTGCACCCAACAGCACCCCACTCCTGCAAAAATACTAACAACAACAAAGCTGAATTTTAAACAGGAAAAGAAGGTAATGAAGCTTATGGAAGAGAAGAAATATGGAAGGTATTTATGGAATAAACATGGAATGGAATACAAAACAAATTATGGAAAATAAATACAATGAATCAGAAAGGATTTCCCAAACCATACTTGAAAATCATAAATCTTAATGAAAATATCATAGAAAATAAAACATCTTTCGACAATAAGAGATATAAACAAAGTTAAAAAGCAAGTCATAGCCTGGAAGAGTATATTTGCAATGGGATCTAAAATAAATAAATAATAGCTACAAAACTATAAGAGACAACCCAAAAGGCAAGTAATAATACAAAAGCCTAAATTACCAATAAACATGAAAAAGATGTTAGGTTCCTTAGTCATTAGAGAAATGCAAACTAAAGCCACAAGGAGCTCTCATAGTGCCTTCAATGAGTTAGCAAAAATAAGACCAAAAAAAACCAAAAAACAGCTGCCAAGTATTTTTCTAAGTATTTTCATAGAAGATTCATATACTGCAGGTGGGAGTGAACAGGGAGGCTAAAAAGCAAAAAAGTTTTCTATCTTGTATACATTTGAGTGCAGAAAAAACCCCAGAAAACTCCCCTGATAATCTAAGCACACCTGCCCTCAGGTGGGCTTAGGATTCAATATAATGATCTTCAAGTAGTCCAGGAAAATACAAGCCAAGAAATTATAGTAGCTCTAGACTCACAGTGCCTTGGAGCACCTTAACAAAACAAAAACAAAATCTGGAGAAATGTACCCTTAATACATGCCTCACAGTATTCCCACAAGTCAACCCTTTCAAACATGAGTTTATAATCTAAAATTACAAAATACATGAGGAAATAAATCATCATGCATAAGAATAAGTAAAAGTAATAAATTGCAGAATTAGACCCTTCAAGAATGTCAGAGAAAGAAATTTTGGGAGACATAAATGTATTTAAAATATTAAAGAAATAAAAGATGAAATCAAAAACATGAGAAACGACCAAACATGACCAAAAAATTGGTCAGATTTGGATTTTTTTTTTTTTTTTTTGAGAAAGAGTTTCGCTCTTCTTGTCCAGGCTGGAGTGCAATGGCACAATCTTGGTTTACCACAACCTCCACCTCCCAGGTTCAAGTGATTCTTGTGCCTCAGCCTCCCAAGTAGCTGGGATTACAGGCATGTGCCACGATGCCCAGCTAATTTTGTATTTTTGGTAGAGACAGGGTTTCTCCATGTTGGTCAGGCTGGTCTTGAACTCCCAACCTCAGGTGATCCGCCCTTCTGGGTCTCCCAAAGTGCTGGGATTACAGGTATGAGCCACTGAGCCTGGCCTGGATTTTTTTTTTTTTAAAAAGAACATCTAGTCATTTAAATTTTAAAACTTAATGGTTATGTTAAATAGTAGATTCAATCCAGTTAAAGAGAAAATTAATTAACTGAAATAAATATTTGAAAAAATTATTCAGAATGCAGCACAGAGAGAGAAATGGAAAATATAAAACAGAGGTTAACAGAAACAAAGTGTAGAGTGAGAAGGTCCAATTTACTGCCTAATAGGTGTTCTAGAAGAAAATGACAAGGAAGAGGTAAAATTTAAAGAGACAAATGACTAACAATTTCCCAGACCAATAAGACAAGAGTGCTCAAATCCAAGAATTATAATCAATCCCAAACAGGGTGAATGAATATCTACACCTTAATATTATAATGAATGCATATAATACCAAAGAAAAATAATAACTTACCTATATGGAAAGACAATTTGACTGTAAGAAAATTTCTCAATAGCAGTAATAGAAGTCAGAAATCAATAAAATTATATTTTCAAGTTTAGAAAAACAAAAAAAACCCTGTCAACCTAGACTTTCATGTTACTAAACAATTACTCGAGAATGAGGGTGAGATAAAAATACATTTTTATCCAATTAAAAACTGACATCATTCACCAATAGCATACCCTCAGCTAAAGGCACTTCTTCAGGATGTCCTTGAAGAACAAAAATTACTGTAGAAAGAAGGTACGAAACACAAGGAAGAATAAAGAATTGGCCAACCCGTGAATAAAACTAGATTTATTAATAAAACTAGATTATTTATTAAATTGGTTGGAAGGTACATGGGCACAGATACTTCTTTATACTTTTTCATGTGGCTAAAATACTTGATAGTATTTTTTAAGTAGTGCAGGGAAAAGAGTTCTAGACAGAAGATTCTGAGGCTAGAAAGAGCTTGACCTACTTATAGAACTGAAAGAGAGCTAGCATATCTGGAACAGGATAAAGAGAAGTGGTACAAAATGAGGGTGGAGGGGAGTAGGCAAGAGACATGAATAGACACTTTTCAAAAGAAGACATGCATGTGGCTAACAAGTATATGAAAAAATGCTCAACATCACTAACCATTAGACAAATGCAAATCAAAACCACAATGAGATACCATCTCTTACCAGATGGAATGACTATTATTAAATAGTCAGAAAATTGCAGATGCTGTTGAGGTTCTGGGAAAAAAGGGAACACTTGTGGGAATGTAAATTAGTTCAACTATTATTATTGAGGGAACCCGCCCCCAATATTTCAACGTAAGTTCTTTATATTTTCCATAAGTGTCAGCCGGCTGAGAAATAAAGAGAGACAGTACAAAGAGAGGAATTTTACAACTGGGCCACTGGGGATAACATCACATATCGGTAGGACCGTGATGCCCTCCTGAGTCTCAGAACAGCAAGTTTTTATTAAGGGTTTCAAAAGGGGAGGGGGTGTAAGAACAGGGAGTGGGTGCAAAGATCACATGCTTCAAAAGGCAAAAAGCAGAACTACTAGTAAGGGTCTAACAAAGATCACATGCTTCTGAGGGAACAGGACAAAGGGCAAAAGCAGAACTACTGATAAGCGTCCAACAAAGATCTCAAGGCAAAGGGCAAAAGCAGAACTACTGATAAGGGTCTATGTTCAGCGGTGCATGTATTGTCTTGATAAACATCTTAAATAACAGAAAACAGGGTTCGAGAGCAGAGAGCCAGTCTGACCACAAATTTGCCAGGGCAGAGTTTTTCCCCACCCTAGTAAGCCTGAGGGTACTGCAGGAGACCAGGGCATATCTCAGTCCTTATCTCAACCGCATAAGACAGACATTCCCAGAGCGGCCGTTTATAGACCTCCCCCGAGGAATACATTCCTTTCCCAGGGTATTAATATTAATATTCCTTGCTAGGAAAAGAATTTAGCAATATCTCTCCTACTTGCACACCCGTTTATAGGCTCTCTGCAAGAAGAAAAATATGGCTCTTTTTGCCCAACCCCACAGGCAGTCAGACCTTATGGTTGTCTTCCCTTATTCCCTAAAAATCGCTGTTATTCTGTTCTTTTTCAAGGTGCACTGATTTCATATTGTTCAAACACACATGTTTTACAATCAATTTGTACAGTTAACACAATTATTACAGTGGTCCTGAGATGACGTACATCCTTAGCTTACAAAGATAACAGGATTAAGAGATTAAAGTAAAGACAGGCATAAGAAATTATGAAAGTATTATTTGGGAACTGATAAATGTCCATGAAATCTTCACAATTTTTGTTCCTCTGCCGTGGCTCCAGCTGGTCCCTCCATTTGGGGTCCATGACTTCCTGCAACGCATTATGGAAGACAGTGTGGTAATTCCTCAAAGACCTAAAGACAGAAATACCATTCAACCCTGCAATCCCATTGGCTATCTATCCAAAGGAATATAAATCATTCTATTATGAGTACACATGCACATGTATGTTCAATCTGGTACTATTCACAATAGGAAAGACATAGATTCAACCTAAATGCCCATCAATGATAGAGTAGATAAAGAAAATGCAGTATATATACACCATGGAATACTATGCAGCCATAAAAACACAATGAGATCATGTCCTTTTCAGGGACATGGATGGAGCTGGAAGCCATTATCCTTAGCAAACTAACAGAGGAACAGAAAACCAAATACCACATGTTCTTACTCATAAGTGGGAGCTAAATGATGAGAACACATGGACATATAGAGGGGAACAACACACACTCGGACCTAGTGGAGGTGGAGGTGCACTGAGGGAGAGGGTTAGGAAAAATACTATATGTATTTTGTATAACAGACCCCCATGTCATACATTTACCTATGTAACAAACCTGCACATGTACCCCTGAACTTAAAATAAAAGTAAAACAAATAAACAAACAAAATGTTAATCACTAGGAAAACAGATGAACAAACTGTAGAGCATTCATGCAACAGAAGACTCTTCAACCATAGAAAGGAACAAACTACTGAAGAACACACCATAGACGAATCTCCTAAACCTGCTACATGAGACAAGCTGGACGCAAAACAATACATATTGTGTGATTTCAGGCAAAATGAACTTATAGTGAAAAAAGTCAGAATAAAAATAGCCCCTGGGGAAAGAAAAATTTGCCTGGGAAGGAATATGAGAAAATTCCTGGGGATAATGGAATTATTCCATTCTTTTTTTTTTTTTTTTTTTTTGAGACGGAGTCTCGCTCTGTAGCCCGGGCTGGAGTACAGTGGCATGATCTCGGCTCACTGCAAGCTCTGCCTCCCAGGTTCACCCCATTCTCGTGCCTCAGCCTCCTGAGTAGCTGGGATTACAGGCGCCCGCCACCACGCCCAGCTAATTTTTTGTATTTTTAGTAGAGACGTTGTTTCATCATGTTAGCCAGGATGGTCTCGATCTCCTGACCTCATGATCTGCCCACCTTGGCCTCCCAAAGTGCTAGGATTACAGGCATGAGCCCCCGCGCCCAGCCAGAATTATTCTATTCTTAGTGCAATGGCACAATTTCAGCTCACTGCAACCTCTGCCTCCCGGGTTCAAGCAATTCTCCTGCTTCAGCCTCCCGAGTAGCTGAGATTATAGGCACCCGCCACCACGAGTGGCTAATTTTTGTATTTTTAGTAGAGATGGAATTTTGCCATGTTGGTCAGGCTGGTCTCGAACTCCAGACTTCAGGTGATCCACCCACTTTGGCCTCCCAAAGTGCTGAGATTACAGGCGTGAGCCATGGTGCCCTGCCTAATTATTCTATTCTTAAAATGGGTGAAGTTTATGTGGGTGTATTTAATTGTCAAAAATATACAGTTAATTTTTGTGCCTATGAATATATGTACATTTGAACTCATTTTTTTAAAAACAGAACTAAAAGAAATAATGGGATGGACAATGGGTTGAAATATAGATGAAATAAAAATGGCACATGAATAGTAGTTTTTGAGGCTGGGTGACAGGTCTATTATACTATTTTGTCTACTTTGTGTTTAAAATTTTCTATAATAAAACACTGGTCTAAAAAGACGTTATCTACAACGTTCTTAAAATTGTGGTTATCTTTGCAGGGGAGGACAAGAAAAAGTGATTTTCAGACATGATAGAGGCTGATTCTATTTCTTGGTCACACAGGTTTATCCACTTTGTAATCATGCACTGAGCTTTACATGGATGCTTTGTGCATGCATTTCTGTATGCATGTTACAATATCAATAACAATTTTAAATATTACATTTAAACACAAAAATCCTAACAGCACCTCAGAACAATGGCAGCACTGTTGTTTGTTTTAAAACAGGGTATGTTCACTCATGGCATTATCAGATGACTTTTAATATTTTGAGATATTTATTCATGTTCTAACCCTTGGTAAGTGGCATGGTTTTTATTTTGCATGATGTAGTTTTTTTCAGTAAAGTCCTCCCCCGACTGTGCTGCTCACCAAGGCCCTGGCACCTAGCACAGTGCCCTGGAAAACTTGTAAAACTGGGTTAAATTTGGGACAAAACATGAAGTAGAGGTCAGTTCCTTCCAAGACAATGACTAGGTAATGCAAGGAAGATTGAAAGACCACAACTCTGCAGCAAATGTTTTTACATTCATTTGAGAAACACTTGCAAAGAGTTTACCAAAAAATGTTGGTTTAAAGCAGCAGTTTTGAGGACTGGCTGCACACTATGGAAAGCTGTTGTTTATTTATTTATTTATTTTTAAGATGAAATCGGGCTCTGTCACCATCACCTAGGCTGGAGTGCAGTGTTGCAATCATAGCTAACTACATCCTCCAACTCGTGGGCTCAAAGTATCCTCCACCTCAACCACCAAAAGTGCTGAAATTAGAGGTGTGAACCACCACCCCTCTCCATTCCTGGGGAGCTTTTAACAATACTGATGTCTTGGTTTCACTCCAGGAATTCTGGGTTCATTGGTCTGTTGTAACTTGGGTTTAGGGGGATTTTTAAAAGCCCCCACGTGATTCTGATGTGCAGCCAGAGGTGAGAACTACTGGTTCATGGTGAGAGGTGCATTAGCTGTGCCTCATTTCCACGTGTGCTGTAGCAATTTGCCCCATGGTCATTGCTGCATTTGGATTTTTGGAAAAAAGCTTTGCTCTGTTAAAAATTAGAGAACAACTTCAAGATGTACTCAACTGTGTGGTTCAGTGGCAGCAGAAGGAAGAGTCTCCCAGCAGATCTATCTTTATGTCACTTGCTTTCAGAATAGAGGTTGTTTCTGGCACAGTAGTTTATGTTGAAAATCATAAACAGTCGCCAAGCACGGTGGCTCACGCCTGTAATCCCAGCACTTTGGGAGGCCGAGGTGGGTGGATCACGAGGTCAAGAGTTTGAGACCAGCCTGGCCAACATAGTGAAACCCCATCTCTACTAAGAATACAAAAATTAGCTGGGCTTGGTGGCGTGTTCCTATAATGCCAGCTACTCAGGAGGCTGAGGCAGGAAAATTGCTTGAAACTGGGAGGTGGAGGTTGCAGTGATCCAAGACTGAGCCACTGCACTCCAGCCCGGGCAACAGAGCAAGACTCCATCTTGGGAAAAAAAAAAAAGAAAAGACAATCCTAAATAGTCTACAAATACCAAAAAGAGATCAAAAGAATTTGCACATAATACTTTGGCCGGGCGCGGTGGCTCATGCCTGTAATCCCAGCACTTTGGGAGGCCGAGATGGGCAGATCATGAGGTCAGGAGATTGAGACCACCCTGGCTAACAGTGAAACCCCATCTCTACTAAAAATACAAAAAAATTAGCCGGGCGTGGTGGTGGGCGCCTGTAGTTCCAGCTACTCACAGCTACTCGGGAGGCTGAGGCAGGAGAATGGCATGAACCTGGGAGGTGGAGCTTGCAGTGAGCCGAGATTGCGCCACTGCCCTCCAGCCTGGGCAAAAGAGCGAGACTCCATCTCAAAAAAAAAAAAGAGGATTTGCACACATGTGGAGTGCATTATCATGCTTTCAAATTTCTCCTATGATGAGGAATGAAAAATATAATATTGGGCCTTGATTTCCTAAACGGCCCTCAGCCATTTCCCCAAATTATTCCAACTTTTCCCAAGACACTTCAGAAACATTCTCTGGAGGGAACTATTGCGAATGGTGAAGAGTACTAGATGGATGAGAATCCCATGGGATTCTCGCTTAAACTGCAGAAGAGTCACCCTCTAGGACTTCAGAAATTTATGGAAGCTGCATGAGTAGTGTGGGCTATGGAGGTCATGGGCGTCAAAGTCAGGCAGACTTGGTCCTGAGTCCCCGTCCAGCCTCTTAGTCACTGTGGGGCTTTGGACAAGTTCCCTGACTTGAAACACTTACATAAACCTCACCTGCAAGAAAATGCATAGTGATACTGATTGTGAAAATGGCATCAATTCATCAGCCTTCCCTGTATCCAGACCTTTTGCAATGTGCCTGTACAGATGTTCTCATTGAGAAGCAGACTCTGTTTCCCAAACCTTGGATCTCAGCTGGCCTTATTTGCTGTGGCCAATAGAAGACTGCAAACATAACAGTGTGCCAGCTTGGGGCTTAGGCTCAAAAAGTCTTGAATGCTTTGTTTTTCTTTCAGAATTCTACCATCTCCATAAGAGCAAGTCTGTGCTAGCCTGTTGGAGGACGAGAAACCACGAGAAGCAAAGTGCCACAGTTGACAGCCAACTCACCCCCAGAAGCAGAGATGCCTAGTCAACCAAAAGTTGAGCACACATGTCCAAAGGGGCCCAGCTGGGTCCAGAAGAATGGCCCAGCTGAGCCCAGCCCAAATGGCTGAACAGCTCAATCATGAGTGAATAAGTTTTGGGTGATTTGTTATACAGCAATAGCTAAATAATACATGCACCCAGTGCAGATAGGATGCCAGGATTCCAGGACAGGTTGATTACAAGTTACCTGCAAACAGAAGACACCCTACAGTTGCTGATTTTCTTTTCCCCTTATTTAAAGTTGGGCCTCTTGCTTGATGGCATCGAGTTATACAGAAATGCATGTAGACATGTCTGCTTGTAATTGGCGCTTAAACTACGCAGTCCTCCACAGCGTGCGAGGAAACAAATGGCCACAACCTGACCTTTAGGGTCAAGGCCAAATAGCAAAGTAAGTGTGCCTTTAATCTATTCCCTCCATATCTAAACTTTGTAGGTCAAGGCTGTGGACAGATCTGAAGACACTGAGTTTCCCCCTTTTGGGGGCCCCATCATCTTTTGTTCATTTTCTGATCTCTGGAAAGACGATGGGCAGCAGGTGCGCAGCAGGGGAACCTGCGGACACTTTGTTCTTGTAGCCCCTGCCCTCTAGAGGCACCATCTCTCACTCTTGGGCCTGAAGAGAGATGTTGGGAGGGAGAAGGTGTCTCCTAACTTCTGGCAGAAAAGAGTGTTTCAGATAGGTCACCTCCCTCAGCTCAGGGCAGTCAGAGTCCTCTGAGCTGCGCTTCAGTGTGGCGGCCACTGGCCACGTGGGGCTGCTGGGCACCTGGAATTGGCTGCTCTGCACTCACATGTGCTGGAAACTTAAAAATCCAGGGAGTTGCCAAAATTAGTACCAAAACTTATACACTTTATTAACAATTATATATTGATCTCATATTAAAATGATAATATTTTGGCTATATTGGGTCAAATAAATTATTACAGTCAATTTCACCTGTTTCTTTAATATGTGGCTATTAGAAAATTTAAAATACACATATGGTTCACATTTTATTTCTTAGAAGACTGTCTCCTTTTTGAAATCTCAGGCTGCCTGCTCAAAGGACCAGAGGCCAGAAAGGTCATAAAATCCAAAATTCTAAAATAATTGTCATTATGTTGTTTCTACTTGTGAATGATATATATATATATATATATATATATATATATATATATATATATATATAAACTTATAAATGAATATAATCTTATACACAAGGTTAAACGTAAATGCCCCCAGGGCAGGGCCAGGCCCAGTGCCAGGAGAAGCCCTGCCTGAAAAACCTTCTGCCAGGGGCCTGTGGTTCTTGCTTCATCCAACCCAGTATCTGATGGCATCTCCTGTCTTCGGTCTCATCGTGGCTTGCATGTGTGGGGCCTTTTCTCCATTTCTCCCAGGCCCCTTCTGTTCTCTCTGTTCCCTCCATCATGTCTCATACTCTGGCCTCGGGGCTAGAAGCCCCTTCCTAGACCTAACTCAGTTGTCATTTCCCCAAATCTTTCGCAGAGGTTGAGGACTGGACTGCGGTCCTCTCTGCCCTGGGGGGCAGTGGGAGCGCAGCACCACCCACATCTCCTGCTCCCCTGACTCCCTCAGGAGAGATTTGTGGTCTTAGCTTGTCATCATCCTTTCTTTCCCCAGCTTCAGTGAGCAGGCCAGGGCTGCCTTGGGGAATCAGGATGGCGACAGTGTTAGGGGGGTTCTCTGACCACGTGCACATCACAGAGGAGTTACCTTGTTGTGAGAGACAGGTACTGGGGCAGCTCTGCTGATGACCTAACCAAGGCCAAGGTTTGGGCAGAGCAACAAATGTTGGCAGCCTCCACCTACCAGGCTTTGTGCTGCTGTGGTTCTGAGTCAGTGGGGCAGGTTAGATAGGAGGAGATTGGGGCTGGCTGACTTCCCCCTAGCAAAGATTGGGGAAAAAAGTTGAAGTAGGCCGTGCGCAGTGGCTCACGCCTGTAGTCCCAGTACTTTGGGAGGCCGAGACGGGTGGATCATGAGGTCAGGAGATCGAGACCATCCTGGCTAACACAGTGAAACCCTGTTTCTACTAAAAATACAAAAAATTAGCCGGGCATGGTGGCGGGCACCTATAGTCCCAGCTACTTGGGAGGCTGAGGCAGGAGAATGGCGTGAACCTGGGAGTTGGAGCTTGCAGTGAGCCAAGATCACGCCACTGCACTCCAGCCTGGGCGACAGAGCGAGACTCCGTCTCAAAAAAAACAAAAACAAAAAAACAAAACTTAGCCGGGCGTGGTGGTGGGCCCCTATAGTCCCAGCTACTTGGGAGGCTGAGGCAGGAGAATGGCGTGAACCTGGGAGGTGGAGCTTGCAGTGAGCCGAGATCACGCCACTGCACTCCAGCCTGGGCGACAGAGCGAGACTCCATCTCAAAAAAAAAAAAAAAAAAAAAAGAAGAAGAGTTGAAGCAACTTGCCCAAGGTCACACCATGACCAAGTTGTTTAGGGGAGCACTTGGATTTCCACCTCATGGCCAGCAAGCCAAAGTTGCCTGGTCTGGCCGGGAGGAAACGGGGACCGGCGTGTTGTTCTGAATCTCATGCTGAGAATGAGGGGCTGCGCAGAGTCTGTTGGAGAATTTCCGGGACAGCATCAGTGAAGCCCCTTCTCAACTGAGGGCCTCTATCTGGGGTGAACTGGGTCAGGGGAGGGCACAGCTGTTCATTTTGGGGAAACTGGGAGCATACTAGTGGGTAGGACATCAGCGTCTATGTCCCTGGGAAGCTGGTGTAGATGGCTGGGGCTTCCATTACAGCAGTCCTGGATCTATTCAAGGAAGCCCTAATTAAGATCCTCAGCAGGCTCCCACATGAGCATCTAAAGTGAGGCTCCTGACCCCAGGACCCAGCTCTATAAAACTCTCCAGTCCACTCAAGGATGAGATGATGAAAGCCATTGGGGGTGGGGCAAGGGTCAGTTACCTTCTTGGGAATAAAGCAGCTGGTAGGGGTTAAGAGAACAGGCAAGATTTTCCGAGTTCATAGGGGAGTGTCCAGTTCCTTCTGCCTAGGGGAAGGCTCCCTAGAGCTGAGGCCCAGAGGGGAAGACAAGGGGGCTGGCAGATGTGGGGGGCTTCAGGGAGCTCCCCAACAGGATGCTGAAGCTCTCTGGGATGAGATCTGGGGAGAGTAACTAGAGGAGCTCTGGGTGATCCTCGGGCCCTGAAGACCTGCCTCTGGCCTGGGCGGGACAGGGAGGAGGCAAACAGAGGTGCCCACCTCTTTTGGGGCTTCCACAGGCTGCCTGCTTGCTTCATTCTCTTTTCTTGAAGCTCTAGGTTGCTGTGATGGGATGGGGTGATGTGCCTTTTGGGGCCCTACTTCCTGCTGGGGCTTCACCTGCTGAGGCCTGGGCTGGGGTGCAGCCTGGCCCTGGCATAGTCTCCCAAGTGGGTCTATGCCAAGCTGGGGAGGCACACAGGCCACCTGGGGTGGCCTAAGTGTCTTTTCTCGCTCCTATCTGTTGTCTGGGCTTTCTGTGCTCCCAGGCCAGGACAAGGGTGTGCTTCATCTCTTCACCCTAATTTCTTTCATTAAGGCTGGGGAGGCATGTGTTCGAGCTGCATGTGGGCAGAGTGCTACGAGGGCAGCCCTGGCCTGTTCTCCAGAGGATCTCTTTTTTCCCTTTCCCTAAAGCTCAGATCCTCAGAGGTGGCCCTGGAACATGAGAGGAGGGGGTACTGGCCCAAGGCGTAGAGGCCTCTGCAGGTCCTATGACTGGGCTAGATCTTCCCCTGGGCAGGTCCTGAGGCCTGGAGGAGGAAAGGAGTTCTGCTGACATGTGGGTGCTGCAGTCTGGCCCCAGGGAGCAGGACCGCCTGGCCTGTGCTCAGTGAGGGTGGCACTCAAAGGCATGGGCTTGGCCTTCGGACATATCTGAATGTTTCTTGACCTGGCTTGGCTGCCCCTTGCCTCTGTGACCTTGGGCAGCTGCTTCCTTGCCCTGTGGAGCCCATTTCCTTGGGTGAGATGGGATGATTGAGCCGATTTAGGGACCAGCTATGGTCTGGGCCTAGTGTGATATTGACTGTAGGGTAACCAGAATGGGGGCAGTTGTCAATACTCTTCTGGGTCACTGTCTGGCCGCCCTGTGCCACTTCTCTCTCTGTAAGGTGAGGGTGTGTTTGGGGAGGGTTTGGGAGAGGGGTTCTGCCTAGGCCTGGCCCTTCTTCCCTATGATCATTGTGTGAAGTCCAGAACGCTGCATGAAGCTATGTAGAGACACAGGTTCTGCCTGGGTCTCTGGGCCTGAAGGGGCAGGGATGGAGGGAGAGCCTGGCTTCTCTCACCCTGGTGAGGGTGGAAGTGGAGCCATCCTGACTGGGCCCTGACCACATGGCAGAGGCCCTGGGGAGACACCCTGGTAAGCTGGGCATGCTCCTTCCCCCCCAGCCACACAACCCTCAGCCTCTTGCTGCCAGCTCTGTTCCCCCTGGAGAGACTTGATTCCCTCCTGGCAGGGCAGGGGCTGTGAGGACGGAAAGGTAGAGCCTGCTAGCTTCTTAGTGGAGTTCAGAGGACTGGGGCACGGGAGCAGTTGTCCTCTGGGAGATGGGGTGGGGGTGTCTATCTCCCTCCCTCCCACCAGAATGAGTGACTCGCGGGAAGGAGGTGCCTGCCGGGCCACCTACAGGGGGCAGCAGGAGCCAGAGTCCCCAGTCAGCCATTTAGCCCAGGAAGCAGACTGGGGTAGCGCCTCGTGGCCTTGGACTGGGTCTGCACCAGCTGTTGCCAGCAGCTAGCCAAAGCAGCTGCCCATCCCCCTGGGGTGGGAGCTGAGGAGAGGACCCCCTTGCTGGGCCTGCCCCTGTCAGCCAATCTCCTAGGCCCTCGATCTTTGCAGGTCCATGTACCCCAAATGCTGGGCTCTCCTGCCTTCCAGCATCCTTACCAGCAGCAGCCCCCTTTTTGAGGCTATAGGCAGGTGGGCCTGAGTGCAGGGAGCAGGTCCCCCTGGTATCCTGGAGCCACTGAGGCCTCCTGGCCCACAGCCGTCCTTTGGACTAACCTAGAGCTAGATGCAAGTCACGGGGAGTGTACCCTTCCTGGGGCCACCCCAGCAGGCCTGGTCCCACTGAAACCCAAAGTCAGCTGGAGCTCCAGCCCGGGGACCAACGACTGCATTAGGGCAAGGGTAGTGGCAGAGACTGGAATGAGGGACACAGGCGGTGCCAGGCCTGGGCCAGAAAGCTGGCTACTTTGCTACCGTGGCCATCCTGAGACTCCAGAGTCCAGGAGAGGGTGGCACCAGTTGGGCAGTGGGAGCCTCGTGAACCCGTTGGCTACCCTCTTGCTGGGGAGGTCGCTTGGCCTTCATCCAGAGATAGGAAGACGTTCAGGGTTCTTTGGAGGAAGAAGGAGGGGCAGGACAGGAGGTCTCAGTGATAGGAGGTCCCTGGGGGACCAGCCATATTACTTTGAAATCTTACCCATGGGGGTGGAGGATTCCCTGGGCTGGGGAGGAAGAATGGGGGCTACCTTTCCTTGTCTTCCCTCCCCTCCCCCATGCCTCCCATCCCAGACATGCCAAGGACAGGCTGTCCATCTAGGTCCAGATCTCTGGCTCCCTGCTTCTGGGATCTGAGCTCAAAACTGCTGCTGGACATTAGGCGGAAGCCCTTCCTGCTTCTCCCCTCACTCCGGTCTTGGCAGCCAGCATAGCTTTTCTCAGGGACCCAGTGGGGGAAGTTCCTCCCACCTGCCCTTCCTCTTGCTGCTTCTTGAAAGCTGATCCACCTCTGCCCCTCCTGCTCCTGTCTGCTCTGTCGTTAGAGTCAGGCAGGTTTTCACAATGTGATGGGGCTTCTCAGTTGCTAGGGGATTGGGGTTGCCATGACATTTTCTCCAGCTTGGGCTTTGACATCTGGTACTACTGTAAGGATTTTGGCAGGGATGTGGTGGCCTCCACAGCACCCACCACCTACCTGAATGGCATGCACACATACAAGGTGGTGCATCTGGAGGGGCTGTGCACGCTGGGCACAGTGATGGTGAGTAACTGTGGCTACCGGGTCATGGCCCAGTCCATCATCTTCCCAGCGTCTTGGAGTGGAACCAGAAGCAGAGCTTCATTTACGGTTCCACTGACTTTGGCAAGAGGATGGTGTCACAGCCACAGTACCTGGAGCTGCTGGGGCACTCAAGTTGGACCTCAAGATTCTGAGGCACTGTGTGTTCAATGACTGAGATGAGGAGGTAGAGCTCTGCTTCTTGGTGGATGTCATTGGCAAAACAGGCACCACTACACCCTCCACCTGCTGTGTGTCTTCCCCCAACCACAGCTTCCTGCACATGCCCAGTATGCAGATGCTGTGCCAGCTTCCCCCATGCCCACCGGCAGGGGCTGTGCTGCCTGCACCATGAGCTAGTGAGTGGCTTGGTGGAGTACAGGTGAGAAGCAGCCCTGGAAGGCTGTAGCTGGGGCAGGCTACATCCTGCCAGAGAGCATGGCCACCCTGGGTTGTTCTGGGGCTGGATCCTTGAAAAGAGTTCTGGAAAGTGAAGAAGCCACACTCACTAGAGCCCCCTTCCCATCTCCCACCCACCCTGTGGTCAGTCTCCCAAATGCAGAGATCTATGTTGGTTGCAAACTAGGGAGCAGCCAAACCAGTGACCCTACTGAGGCAGTACTGTTCCCTTAAGGAGCATGTGGAAATCTGCTGGGTGGCTGTGAATGTCACCATGTCAGGGGTGGGCAGGTGGGACACTGGGTGTTGGTGCCACTGGTGTTTCGTGCTTAGGAGTTGGCCATGTCAAATGTCCCAAGCCACAAATAACTCTCTTTCTCAAATGCCAGTGGCATTCCTGTCACTGTTGAGAGCCCCAGCCTGAATGGGGAGCCCCTCTCTGCCCCCTTCATACTATAACTGTCTTCTTTCTGGCTGGGTAGATGTTGGGTTTTGCTGTGACCTGCTGCTGTAGGGTGTGTGCACGCCCATGTTGATACTTGCACACTGGGCAGGATATGTCCCCATGCCTGCAGGTTGTGCAGACCCACATTCCTCAGCCACAGCAGGCCAGGACGCTGCCAAGCCAGCAAAGCTTCCGAATCCCCCTCTACCATCTCCTGCCCCACCCTGTCTGGTGTACTCCAAGTGCTTCCTCTTCATGAAGCTGCTGCCCTGCAGCCTGATGCAGCAGAAAGCCAGCAGGCTGGAGCACCCTACCTTCCTGGAAAATAGCACTCTTCCTTCCGTGGAGTCTTAGCTTGAAGACCCTCTGGGACACAAGGCAGGAATTGAGAAGGGCAGCAGTGCTAGCAGCCTGGCCAAGGGGAAGGGGCTGGCTAAGAGCATTGCTGCAGAGGACAGCACAGGTGGGGTTGCTCTGGATGCCAGGGGAGAGCACCCAGCCTGTCCTGACAGCTGATCACTGTCAGGCATCGCTCATGACCCAGCCTCTGAGAGAGGCAGGGAGATGTCTCCACAAGGAGCTGTGGGGTGAGATTCAGGCAGCCACTCCTCCAATGGTGGAGTGTGGCCACCTCCCAATGTGCCCTGTCTTCACAGTAGACCCTCAACACCAGGAAGTGATCTTCAACGTGTGCAAGGGAGTCAGCTCCATCAGCAGCCTGGCCTTCCACAGAAGGCCCTCCAACCCCGACATCTAACCAGGCAACTGGTGGGGGTTGGTCAGCACTGGAGCCCTGTGGGGTGAGATAGGGCCTCTTTGGGGGAGCATCTGGGGCCCTCGGTGCTGGTGGGCCTGTCCAGCCATGTGAGTGTGGCTCCTGCTAGCCCCAGGCAGCATCTGTCTTACCACCCCCTGCCTACCTTCTGCCTGGTTCAAGCTTCTCTGCTCCTCTTCCAGGCAGGGGTTCACTTCCCCGAGTCCTGCCAAGATGACGTTTTGGAACCAGGAACAGCTGCTGAAAGATGTGGCTGCCTTTTGGTCTCCTGCCAAACCTCTGGCTTGGTGAGGGAGGGGTCAAGGGGTGGGTGGGGGCTTGCAAGCTTTATCACCCTCGTTGAAACCTTTTTTTCATCTCCTAGTGTAAGATAAGCTTGGAAAGACGGGTCTCTTGAGATGTTGTTAATGGGGACCAAGGGTGGCCTAGGGAGCATGTAGGGAGCAGAACTCCTGCATGCTCTTCTGGAGAGGTGTGGTTTTGGGAACTTTTCTAGAGTGGGGGGGAAAAATAAGATCTCCATGGTCAGTGAAAGGGCAGTTCTTGGAGTCAGCTAGTGGTTCTGATTCCCCTTTTCCCACAGCAGTGGACTGGGGTGGGTGGGGTGAGAGGGCTTCCTGCTCTAGGAAGCAGAACAGGGCCCTGCAAAGCGCCAAGGAGGCCCCCTCTAGTTCACAGGCGGGTGCTCCTGACTTTCCCAGCTTCAGGGACTCATATCTTACTCTCTCTCTTTTTCTCTCTCTCCACCTCTCTCCTATCTCTCCTCTCTGGCTCTGCCCTGTGGCTGAAGGGCTCGCAGGATAAACTCAAGGGCAACCCTGGGGTGCACCCTGCCACCTTCTCGGCCCACACTGCACCGGCTCATTGTCCCTATGGCCAGTTCGAGTAAGGGGATCTCCAGGTGACCCGAGAAAGCCACGTGCGAGAGCACAGGCACTCTCAAGGCCTGGCTCAAGGGGCACCACAAGAACCCCTTCCCCACCAAAGGCAAGGAGAGAATGCTGGCCACCATCACCAAGATGACTCTCACGCCAGTCTCCACCAGCTTCACCAACGCCCACCGGCGCCTCAAGTAGAGCACGGTGAAGTGGGGCGCGCACAGCAAGGACCAGGAGCACGCAGGCTTCTTCGACAGCGACACTGAGGGCGACCCCGAGAAGGCAAAGATTGACCTGGAGAGCATCCATCTCCATAAGACCAACACCCACGATGGCGACCAGAGCAACGAGGGCGACGAAGACAGGGCTGAGGAACATGCGTCCCTGCCGCCCTCACCCGGAACCAGGGCTCCCCGCTGGCAGCGCCAACGTGCTCAACCCCAAGGCTCGCTCTTGGGTCTGGCCAAGGAGGTCCCAGAGCCTGGCTGCAGGAGCCGGTTAGCTCCAGCGCTGCAGCGGGCGGCCTGCAGGGTGAGCCACGCGGGGAAGTCCAAGATCTGGTGGCTGCCTAGGGCAGCCTCTCGCCCGCAGGGCCCGCCCACCGCTTTGCTTACGCCACTGCCCGCCGGCCACCCCGGCGCGCAGGGTCCCCAGCCCGCGCCTCCGCCACAGCCGGCTTTCCCGCGCAGCCACGGACTGCACTCCCGCCACGCCGGCAAGGGCTCCAGCTGGGCGGAGGCGGCCTTCCTCGCTCCGGGATCCCTCTCCCCCTGTGTGGCGCCCCGAGGCCTCCCCTTCCTGCGCCACCACCACCGCAGCCGCCCGTCGCGGTGGTCAGGGGCGCTCCGCGGAGACTAGGCCCCGGTCCGCAGCGCCGCGCGCTCCCAGGCACAGCTCCGGATGCCAAGTTCACCTGGACCCCGGCTGAGATTAGAGAGGCCTGGCGAGGTGTGGGGGTGCGCAAGGAGCATGGGCTGTGGTAGCCATGGTGCGTGTTGGTCTTGTGGAGATGGATGCTCCTTCCGGTCAATCTCTGTCTTCTCGGGGTCGCCCTCAGTGTCGCTGCTGAAGAGGCCTCCGTTCTCCTGGTCCTTGCTGTGCGCGCCCCACGTCACCGCGTTCTCCTTGAGAGGCCGGCGGGCGTTGGCGAAGGTGGTGGGGACTGTCGTGAGGGTCATCATGGGCAGGGAAGGGCGCGCGGCAGTGGCCTCGAGCCCTTGGTCTTCTCCTTCCTGAATTTGGAAAGCCAGGCGAGGGCCCTCGTGCTCTCCCAGAGAGCTGCTCTCCACCCGCGGGCCTGCCTGCGCGTGGGGAGAGCGGGGAGGCGGGGACAGGAGACCTGAGCCCCTGGGCGCCCCTCCCACCTGTCCCCCTGTCCCAACACTGGACCTCTTCAGATTCCTCGCCGAGAGGCCTCGTCTCAAGGCTGGATGCGCCGCGCAGCGGTGAAAGCCGCCCTCGCAGCCCGCAGGCGACCAATGGGTGCCGTTGGCTTTCGCCCCGGGGAGGGGACGGGCGCGGGGGCACTGGCGGCGGCGGAGCGCGGCGGGGAAGCTGTGGGGGTCGTGCGGTGGTTATGGAGGGGGCTCCATCCGCCAGCCCTGGGCTCTGGGCGAGCTGAGGAGACTGGAGTTTTTCCCCCGCAGGGAGCCGCGCAGGCCGGCGACGTCTTCCCAAGGCTCTACTGCTGGGACCGTGCCCGCTGCGCCGCTCCCGCCCCCCTTCAGCGCAGTCTGCACCTCTCGCTGGGTCTCGCCAGCTCGCAGTGCGCGTTTATGCTGCGGTAAACGCATTGAAGGAACTCACAGCTTATCTAATAGGGGTTTGAAATAATTTTCAGTATGCCAGCTGGGGTGTGGTTTGCCCAATTCTGATCCTGTTTCCAGAGAACACAGCTGCTTAGACAATCTGTTATCTTCGCGTCCTGTCTTCCTTTTGACACCAGAACATCCTAGAGATCAGGGGCCTCTCCCATGCCTTGGAACCATCCTCTCACGGTGCTGCTCTTCACTGGTGCCAACAACAGAGCTCCCGCAGGCAGGCCTGGATCAGTGGGGACTGGGGCCCTGAAGTGAGATGGAGCAAGGCAGAGCGGCCCTTGGGAGAGGGGCATGGGGCGGCCCTGTGCTTTAGACTCGGCACCCTATGGCTTGAGGAGGTGACCCTGTGTCGACGTGCGTTTGAAGGGAGGACGGCGGAAGGTACATGCAGTCTCCCGGACGTCATAAACTCCGCGGACGCGGG
Source organism: Pongo abelii (assembly GCF_028885655.2). Taxonomy (NCBI): domain Eukaryota; kingdom Metazoa; phylum Chordata; class Mammalia; order Primates; family Hominidae; genus Pongo; species Pongo abelii. The sequence goes on from NC_071999.2 coordinate 27,862,241, forward strand.
TCACACCCGCGCGCACGCGCAGCAGGGGTCTTAGCCACACAGGCGCACGGCGGGGCACGGCGGGGCACGGCGGGGCACGGCGGGGCACGGCGGGGCACGGCGGGGCACGGCGGGGCACGGGCCCTGCAGCAAACGGGCGCGCTCCCTTCTGGGCAAGCAGGTGCGAGGCGCGCGCCATGGAACAGCCCTTAGCTGAGTTTCGGTTTGCGCGCAAACGGCCGGCCTGGCTGCCCAACGCAGCATTTCCAGCCAGGGCTCACAAACCTCGGGAGAGAAGGTGGAAGCCGCAGCGGCTCTAAAGGCAGTCCCAGGCTGGCTAAAGCGGTTCCTGGTACGGAAACCGAGGCCCCAGTGCTCGGGCCCTACCCAGCCTGGTTCAGGTGAGAGGAGGGAAGCCTCGGCCCGGTACCGGCGTCGGAACCACAGTCGGGCCTGGCCCTGCTGCCGGGGCGGGGCTGCTGGGCTTCCCTCCCGCTCCGGGCTGGACCTGACATCTGCCTCTCGCATCCGCACTGATCCGAGCTTTAACATTTCCTTTCCAGCCCACGAACCACGCAGCTCCGGATTCCAGGCAGGAAGCGAGGGTCAGGGTCCTGGAAGAAAGAACCTCTGTCCTTGAATTTTTCACCCCTAATTGAGTTATCGTGACACCCTGTGGCTTTGGGAAACCTCTCCACAACCAAATGGAGCCACAGCCCTCTGCTAATGAGGGTAGAAGGTCGAATTAGATACAGATCAAAAGTGGCAGTAATTAAGGCTTCATTTGATTTACACCTGGGGCACATGCGGCTCATGGCCCAGATAGCCTGTGACTTAGAAATGGGTTTAAATAGAAAATCTACAAAAGTGTGTTAGCTGTAACTGCCGGTGGTGGCAGAAGCTTGTTCAAGTTCAATAGTGAATGTTCAAGACAAAAACAACAAAAAGGATTTAATGTAACCTTTTCACACGTAATTTATTTTGGTAATCTCTTATTTTGCAGATTTAATTTGCATCCTTTTGTGTTTTCATTTTGTTTTAACCAACGAGTAAAATGGTAAGGTGACTTGCAGTGAGACTGAAATGTCTATGTGGAGATACAGGATAAAACATATTCAGGGATAAGTGTTTTGCAACAATCTGTGCCAAGGGTTTGTTCCTCATAAGTGTAATAAGAACTAAAAGGTTTTTTTTTTGTTGTTGTTGTTGTTTTGAGACAGGGTCTCACTCTGTCGCCCAGGCTGGAGTGCAACGAATGGCATGATCTTGGCTCACTGCAACCTCCGCCTCCCAGGTCCAAGCGATTCTCCTGCCTCAGCCTCCTGAGTAGCTGGGATTACAGGCATGTGCCACCATGCCCGGCTAATTTTTTTGTACTTTTTTAGTAGAAACAGGATTTCACCATATTGGCCAGGCTGGTGGTGAACTCCTGACCTCAAATGATCCACCCACCTCGGCCTCCCAAAGTGCTGGGATTACAGGCCTGAGTCACTGCGCCCGGCCATGATTCCTTTTAAAATTAAAATGTACTGGAAGAGAAGTGTACCTTGCTCACCTTAAAATTATTTCCCTTGAGTTCATCTATTTTTGCACAACATTTGATTTGAGGGAATTTTTTAAAATTACGGAACCTATTGTTACTCAATTTTGATTTGATATTCTCAGCGATATACAGGATTCCAGCTGACTTGCAGAAAGATGAAGAGTGCAGCAGCACAGTTCAAACATTAGAACTTTCTTTTTTCTTTTTCTTTCTTTCTTTCTTTCTTTTTTTTTTTTTTTTTGAGACAGAGTCTCACTCTGTTGTCCAGGCTGGAGTGCTGTGGTGCGATCTCGGCTCACTGCAACCTCCCCTCCCGGGTTCAAGCAATTCTCCTGCCTCAGCCTCCCAAGTAGCTGGGACTACAGGTGTGCAAAACCACACCCAGCTGGCCTAGAACTTTCTGAGTAAAACAATTGCTTAAGATTTTA